>NW_024070186.1:133884246-133897897 GCF_014754425.2 Oryx dammah | reverse complement strand
TCATCTGCCACTTCTACCACTATCTATCTTTGCTTCAAAATTCTATTTTGGGCTTCCCAAATCAAATATAAACATTCTCATCCAGTGCTAAACATAGGAATACCACCATTTTCCATACGTATTTATTCAGTGGGGGTGGGGAGGGATCTACTTGAGAATGGTATCTAAGACAGAATTTATGCCTGGATCCAGGGGCCAGAACAGACTCAGGCCACAGAACCACCAAAAACAGCTCTGACAACAGAGGTGAGCACAAAAGACAATGTCCCTTAAATTAAAATTTGGCTTTTCCATCAGGTAAGTAAACAGAAGCCTAACTTGAAAGTGAAGAATTTTAAGAAGTTTAAGTGAGCTGCAACATCTGCAATTTTCAAAATTTTTTAACGGAATCACAAATAACAAAGAAACCAATAATCATGAAAAGTCTGGAGGTTAAAAAAAAAAGAACAAATTACTTCAAAGTTATTTCAAAAGCAGTTTCTTGGCACTGTCAGTGCCTTACCAACTTTTTGGGATGAAATGCTTGTGATAATGCACGCAGGAGCTGGAAATCTGGCCAAATTCTTCACATAGTAACTTCACTTCTCTACTTTTCTCCTGATACGAAGGCTGGATCCCTCCAGTGATATGTACCAACTTCACCAAAACTAAATAAAATACAAATGCACACAAGTAATGTCAGTGCTGAAGTGATGTGAACTGTGATAGGAGTTTTACTTTTTATAGTGTTCACCTGAAACAACTCCAAAGCCTCAATTCCATCATGGCTGGGTTTTAAAGGTTTAATCCTTTAGAGGGAAAGCCATCCATCCTGCTGTTTACCTGCAGGCAATGGAACACTGCAAAGCTCTATTATCTCAAAAGCACTTCTTTGGTTAATTCTCAAGACCTCATTTCTCAATCCAGCAGTGTGGTTGAGCAACTGCATGTGTTCTTCAGAATCAGAGTTACAGTCCGCAGGGAATCCAGATCGCAGGTTCCTTTTAAGTCCTTTTCTGTGTACTTTGAGACAAAACATTTGGAGGCATGACTCATGTAAACTATCACATATCTCAGAAAAAAAGCTTTTACTTAGCCAGAGGCAGTTGTGATAAAAGGAGCCAGTTTTGGTCTCCTTAAACATCTGTGAGTCATTTTCCCACCTAGATGTTAGAAGTTGTTATTTCCCACCCATCAAGAAGTCAGAAGTCCAGTGGCCTTTCTCTCCTTCCACCATCATTTCAAAAGCTGATTATATATTAATTGTTGACATTTGACTATGAATGATTTTAATCGTTATAATTGTCCTTGGGAAATTTGCATTTAAGCCTTGCTTCTAATTGTGTAAAAGTTATGTAAAAAATATTTTGTTCCTTATTAAGTTTAGGCATCATATAAAACTTGGCAATGATGAATTCTCATCATATTTCATGATCTTTTCTCTTACAGGAAAGAGGAAATAAGCAGAAGCCAGACTAGACTATGGCCATGACTGAGGGAGCCCAGAGCTGACAGAAAGCAGAATATTGTGGGTCCAGGCAGTGTGCACAACTTCCGTGCCCAGGGCTGGCCTACTCAGGCTTCACTCTCCAGCCCTGCACTTCCTCTCCTCTGCTGCTGCTGCTAAGTCGGGTCAGTCATGTCTGACTCTGTGTGACCCATAGACGGCAGCCCACCAGGCTCCCTGTCCTTGGGATTCTCCAGGCAAGAACACTGGAGTGGGTTGCCATTTCCTTCTCCAGTGCATGAAAGTGAAAAGTGAAAGTGAAGTCGCTCAGTCATGTCCAACTCTTAGCGTCCCCATGGACTCTTGCCTGGGAAATCCTCTCCTCCAGGGACCCATTATTCTTTTTCTCGAGAAACCAATATCTCAGTGATCCAAACCCATTTACAGTGGGGAGGGGTGGTGGTCAGAGCCGAGAATCTTTCATATAGAGTGAAGTAAGTCAGAAAGAGAAAAACAAATATCAGGTATTAATACATATATATGGAATCTAGATAAAAGGTATAGATGAATCTATTTGCAGGGCAGAAATAGAAGTGTAGTCATAGAGAATGAACATGTGGACATAGCAGGGGAAGGAGGTGGTAAGACAAACTGAGAGAGTAGTATTGACATATATATATTAACATGTGTAAAACAGATAACTAGTAAAGAAGCTGCCGTATTAACACAGGGAGCCCAGCTTGGTGCTCTGTGATGACCTAGAGGGGTGCGATGGGGCTGGAGGATCAAGGAGGGGAATATGTATGTGTATATATATATATAGCTGATTCATGTTGAGGCACAGCAGAAACTTACCCAGCATTGTAAATAAACTATATTCCAATTTAAAACATTTTAATTAAAAAAAATTTTTTTTTTACCCTGTGCTTTCTTCTTTCTTTCATGTTTATCTAAATTCCCAGGTACTTAGAGAGCACCGTGTCCACAGGGCCTAGAAGTTCTACTTCCTTCAATCCATCATTTCACAAATTACTCAACATGAAATTTCTTAGTTGTGTACAAAGGTCAGGAAGATTTCAGAATGAAAACAGTGACATTAATACAAGGAGGAAGAATGTAACCTAGTACCCTCAAACCCCAACAGTGAAGTGCACCCATATATTCCTCCTCCTCACCTTCTTCCCTACCTCCTCCCAACCTTGAAGAGCCAGAGAGAACCCAGTGGAGGAGAGTGCAAAGCTCAAAGCAGGAAAAGGGAGAAAACTCCACTGACAGAGCCCTCACCTCTTCTGCATCGTGGCTTAACTGTTGACCAGGCCAAAGCTGAGGGAGGTTGTTTAGCTCTAAAGTAGGATCCGGTATGAATACAATGGATGGAATCTGTCACTGATGTGAGTCAGTTTTTACATTTGAAAGCATCGGGGTTCTTTTATATTCAGAAAGAATAGAATAAGGAGATGAGTCTGAGATAGCAGATAGGGTAAAAAAAATTGAACTATTTCACTAAATCGTTCAAAGGGACAGAAGGAGAAACAAAAATAGTTGATCAGCATGCACCCTAAGGTCTGGTGCACACCACTTGAGGTAAGCAGTATTTAGTTTGTTTTCATTTAGAAGCACTATTTCAGGCACAACTGTCTATGCAGTATGATGACAATGGTGCTGATATTTATATTCTTTCCTCTGTCATTGGCTTTGGAGAAAGGAAGTGCACTCCGGAGACCCATATGTTGGGTATGTTGAATAAGGAGCCAAAAAGTGTTCAGCACAATAATGAGTGACACTGATAATTCATGTTAAAGATTGATGAAAGAGCAAAATATAACAAGAAAAAGAATATTTTTATTATAAAAACTCTATCCCCAGTTCAGAATGGAAACAGTCCCTGGGGAGTGCTTAGAGGAGGAGAGACAACATTTTGAGGAATTTGAGAATGAGCATTTTCTCTCTTTAAGTACAGAAAAGGAGACTGTAGAATTATTTGTGAGAATGGCCACAAGGCTGCTGTCAGAAGTACAGGGCGCCACCAGATGTCTTTCTCTAAACCAATGGATTCTAGGGATTTACCTCATAAAATAAAATTGTTAGGGGAAGCACACTGATTAAAACTGCCTACCCTAGCCAGGCACCATAGTAACCATTTGCACGAGCTGTTTTACTACAGGAGGTCCTGGTAAGGAACACGAAACTAATAAGCCTCCACCAACCAGAAGAGTTAGGGAAAGGTCAAAAGGAGACACCACATGTCCAACTATCTCCCAGAATCCTTCTCTCTGGCATCCATCTTGGCTGAACAAGGCGTACACCACCAGGAAGGGCTCTAAGTCAGAATAATTGGCTAAAGACAACCCGGAAACAAATCCCATCACCATAATACCCGAGAATGCAAGCCATATGACAGAGCTGTTCTCCTGGGTTTCCGTACCCTAATGCTCTCCACCTGGGTTCCCTTTCCCAAAAAAATCTCTTGCTTTGTCAGCACATGTGTCTCCTCAGACAATTCATTTCTGAGTGTTAGACGAGAGTCCAGTTTTGGGCCCTGGAAGGGGTCCCCTGCCTGCAACAAAATTACTACAGTTAAGACTCCAGTTCTGGTGACTTTAAAACATGCCAGCAAGTTCTTTCACAGTGTTCTCATCAATAAGCAGTCTAAATCTTCTTCCCTTGGATATACACTGACCTTGGTGATTCTTTTAAACAACAAAAGCATCAGTAATGCTACATGGATTTTGAGTCTCAGTCACAAAGAGATAAGACTTCCACCTAGCTCTTTCTTGGAACATGGACTCAGAGCTCTGAATGACCATGTGAGAATTCCAACATCTCTGAAGACACTGTACTGAAGAGAAACAGGAGAACACAGAGAGAGATGTATGAAAAGCCTCAGCTGTTAGAGTCTTGCCAGCTCAGGGGCAACAGGTGAATGAGAAGTTGCTAGATAATTCTGGTCCCAGTTACTGTACTGTTCCTAGAAGAAGAAACCATTCTAGGATTGTTGTTATTTATTCACTAAGTCATGGACTGTTTCCTGACAGGCTGCTCTGTACATGAGATTATCCAGGCAAGAATACTGGAGTGAGTTGCTACTTCCTTCTCCAGGAGATCTTCCCAACTCAGGCATAGAACTCACGTCTTGTGCATTGGCAAGTGGATTCTTTACAGTCTGTAAATATTTCAATTTAATTTGCACTTTCATAATTACTAGCTAGTTTAAACAGCTTTTCAGTTTGATGGTCCCTGGCTAATCATCACCCATTTGAGTATTTTGCCTATTTGTTATGGAATTGCTTGTGCTTTTTTCTTTCTAAATTCTTAGGAGTTTTTTTTGTTGTTGTTGTTTTTTTTACAGAATTTTGATACTAATCCTTTCAGCTTATATAGTTGCAAATATTGTCACTTTTTTTGTCACTTGTATTTTTAGTTTTTTAGTGAACCCAATGATAAAAGATTTTGGTTTTAATTTTTTCTTGAAATATAAAGTGTACAAATCTTAAGTGTACAGATCAATGAGTTTTTATATATCTATATACCTGAGAGTATATATAAGAGATGAGTGAAGCCGTGTAGGGCCACCCAAGATGGACAGGTCATGGTAGAGAGTTCTGACAAAACGTGGTCCACTGGAGAAGGGAATGGCAAACCAGTATTCTTATCTTGAGAACCCCATGAACAGCATGAAAAGGCAAAAAGATAGGACACTGAAAGATGAACTCCACAAGTCGGTAGGTGCCCAATATGTTACAGAGATCAGTGGAGAAATAACTCCAGAAAGAATGAAGAGATGGAGCCAAAGCAAAAACAACACCCAGTTGTGGATGTGACTGTTGATGGAAGTAAAGCCTGATGCTATAAAGAGCAATATTGCATAGGAACTTGGAATGTTAGGTCCATGAATCAAGGCAAATTGGAAGTGGTCAAACAGGAGACGGCAAGAGTGAACATCAACATTTTAGGAATCAGTGAACTAAAGTTGACTGGAATGGATGAATTTAAATCAGATCACCATTATATCTACTACTGTGGTCAAGAAGCCCTTAGAAGAAAAGGAGTAGCCATCATAGTCAATAAAAGAGTCTGAAATGCAGTTCTTGGATGCAGTCTCAAAAAGGACAGAACGATCTGCTCATTTCCAAGGCAAAGCATTCAATATCACAGTAATCCAAGTCTATGCCCTGACCAGGAACACTGAAGAAGCTGAAATTGAACGCTTCTATGAACACCTACAAGACCTTCTAGAACTAACACCCAAAAAGAGATGTCCTTTTCATTATAGGGAACTGGAATGCAAAAGTAGGAAATCAAGAGATATCTGGAATAACAGGCAAATTTGGCCTTGGAGTACAAAATGAAGCAGGCCAAGGGCTAACAGAGTTTTGCAAAGAGAATATACTGGTCATAGCAAACACCCTCTTCCAACAACACAAGAGAAGACTCTACAAATTGACATCACCAGACGGTCAATATTATATTTGATGATTATATTCTTTGCAGCTGAAGGTGCAGAAGCTCTATACAGTAAGCAAAACAAGACCTGGAGCTGACTGTGGCTCAGATCATGAACTCCTTATTGTCAAATTTAGTTTTAGATTGAAGAAAGTAGGGAAAACCACTAGACTGTTCAGGTAGGACCAAAATCAAATCCCTTATGATTATACACTTTAAGTGAGAAATAGAGTCAAGGGATTAGATTTGATAGAGTATCTGAAGAACTATGGTCAGAGGTTCATGACATCGTACAAGAGGCAGTGATCAAAACCATTCCCAAGAAAAAGATATAAAAAAGGCAAAATGGTTCTCTGTGTAGGCCTTACAAATAGCTGAGAAAAGAAGAGAAGTGAAAGGCAAAGGAAAAAAGAAAAGATATACTCATTTGAATACAGAGTTTCAAAGAATAACAAGGAGAGATAAGAAACCTTCCTCAGTGATCAATGCAAAGAAATAGAGGAAAATAATAGAATGGGAAAGACTAGAGATAATTTTCTTCAAGAAAATTAGCAATACCAAGGGAACATTTCATGCAAAGATGGGCACAATAAAGGACAGAAACAGTATGGGCCTAACAGAAGCAGAAGATATTAAGAAGAGGTAGCAAGAAAACACAGAAGAACTATACAAAAAAGATCTTTACAACCCAGATAATAATGATGGTGTGATCATTCATCTAGAGCTAGACATCCTGGAATGTGAAGTCAAGTGGGCCTTAGGAAGAATCATTACAAACAAAGCTAGAGGAGGTGATGAAATTCCAATTGAGCTATTTCAAATCCTAAAAGATGATACTGTGAAAGTGCTGCACTCAATATGCCAGCAAATTTGGAAAACTCAGCAGTGGCCACAAGACTAGAAAAGTCAGTTTGCATTCCAATCCCAAAGCAAGGCAATGCCAATGAATGTTAAACTACTGCACAATTGCACTCATCTCACACACTAGCAAAGTAATGCTTAAAATTCTCCAAGCCAGGCTTCAACAGTATGTAAACTGTAAATATTCAGATGTTCAAACTGGATTTAGCAAAGGCAGAGGAACCAGAGATCAAATTGCCAACATCCACTGGATCATCAAAAAAGCAAGAGAATTCCAGAAAAACATCTACTTCTGACTTACTGACTAAGTCAAAGCCTTTGACTGTGTGGATCACAACAACCTGTAGAAAATTCTTCAAGAGATGAGAATACTACACCAACCTAACCTGTCTCCTGAGAAATAAGTATGCAGGTCAAGAAGCAACAGTACTGGACATGAAACAACTGGTTCCAAATAGGAAAAGGAGTACGTCAAGGCTGTATATTGTCTCCCTGCTTATTTAACTTATATGCAGAATACATCATGAGAAACGCCGGGCTGGAAGAAGCACAAGCTGGAATCAAGATTGCCGGGAGAAATATCAATAACCTCAGATATGCAGATGACACCACCCTTATGGCAGAAAGTGAAGAGGAACTAAAGAGCCTCTTGATGAAAGTGAAAGAGGAGAGTGAAAAAGTTGGCTTAAAGCTCAACATTCAGGAAACGAAGATCATGGCATCCAGTCCCATCACTTCATGGCAAATAGATGGGGAAACAGTGGAAACAGTGTCAGACTTTATTTTCTGGGCTCCAAAATCACTGCAGGTGGTGACTGCAGCCATGAAATTAAAAGATGCTTACTCCTCAGATGGAAACTTATGACCAACCTGGACAGCATATTCAAAAGCAGAGACATTACTTTGCCAAGAAAGGTCCATCTAGTCAAGGCTATGGTTTTTCCAGTAGTCATGTATGGATGTGAGAGTTGGACTGTGAAGAAAGCTGAGCGCCGAAGAATTGATGCTTTTGAACTGTGGTGTTGGAGAAGACTCTTGAGAGTCCCTTGGACTGAAAGGAGATCCAATTAGTCCATTCTAAAGGAGATCAGTCCTGGGATTTCTTTGGAAGGACTGATGTTGAAGCTGAAACTCCAATACTTTGGCCACCTGATGCGAAGAGCTGCCTCATTTGAAAAGACCCTGATTCTGGGAAAGATTGAGGGCAGGAGGAGAAGGGGATGACAGAGGATGAGATGGTTGGATGGCATCACCGACTCAATGGACATGAGTTTGGGTAGACTCCAGCAGTTGGTGATGGTCAAGGAAGCCTGGTGTGCTGCAGTTCATGGGGTGGCAAAGAGTCGGACATCAACTGAGCGATTGAACTGAACCTATATGAATTTTTGTTGGCAAAGTGATGTCTTTACTTTTTTATATGCTGTCAAGATTTGCCATAGCTTTTCTTTCAAAAGCAAGCATCTTTTACTTTCATGGCTGCAGTCACCACCTGCAATGATTTTGGAGCCCAAGAAAATAGTCTGTCACTGTTTCTACCTTTTCCCCATCGATTTGCCATGAAGTGATGGAACTGGATGTCATGATCTTAGTTTTTGGAATGTTTTAAGCCAGCTCTTTCATGCTTCGCTTTCACCTTCATCAAGAAGCTCTTCAGTTTTCTTCAATTTCTGCTCCTAGAGTGATATCATCTGCATATCTAAGGTTATTGATATTTCTCCTGGCAATCACGATTCCAGCTTGTGATTCATCCAGCCTGACATTTCACATAATGTACTCTGCATGCAAGTTAAATAAGCAGGGCAACAGTACACACTTGGTATGTCAGTTCTTTAATTTTAGATACTCTAGTGGGAGAAAAGTGCTCATTGTGGTTTTAATGTTTGCATTTCCTCAATGATATTGAAGGCATTTGAATATGCTTACTTGTTACTCTTTTATAGTTTCTGCTTGTCTTGTTTACAAAATTATTTTATACTCTAATACCATAAAAGCTTTTTCTTTAAAAATATTTAGCTTTCTATTTGTAGTATATAATATACTTGGAACATATTTTTGTACATGGTGAGAAGGTTTATAGGTATAACTATGGAAACATTACAGTGCCATTTATTGATAGTCCATTCTTGTTCTACTGGTTTGGAATGCTTTCTTTGTTTTGCTTACAATAGTTTTACAATAACGTGCAATTAATACAATGTCAGAGATAGGTCAAAAAGAGAAAAGACAAAACCATTAGAACTCATATAAACAGACCTGTGTAGCTCTAAAAACTCAGCATATGACTTTTGATGATCTTTCTTTTTCATTCCTATTTCATTTCACTAAATTTCTAATCTTTATTATATTCTATGTGGCTGCTTTCTGTTTTAATTCTCTCTAACTTCTCTAACTTCTTTAGTTGAATGTCTCAATCATCATTTATCACTCTGATTCCTTTTCAAATGAATTTAAGCTCAAACATTTCCTTTAGTGCTTTAACAGCATCTTGCAAGTTTTGTTATATAATGTATTCATTGTTTTCCAGTACTAAATACTTTCTAATTTACATTTGATTTTTATTTTGGCCCATGAATAATTTAGAAATGTATTGTGATAATTTCCTAATATATAAAGCATTTTGATTCTATTTTTGTATTAAAGATATTAATTTTTATTTACCTTATTATTTTTATTTGTTTACCTGGTCAGGGAATATTATCTTTATAATATTGATGTGCTTGCATCTTTAAGACTTTTTCAGGATGAGAATATAATTAATTTTGGTATATTCCATGTTTTCTTGAAAAGAACATATAGTTTTTAAATATTGAGTACAGGTTCTATAAAATTCCATGGGTTAGGGAGGTTAATTGAAATGCTCAAGTCTTCTACAGTCTAATTAATATTTCATTGGCTTAATATATTATTAACTGAATTGGGCTTAAAATTCTCCATTATACTTGATAGAAAAATGGAAATAAACACATATATTTTGAGACTATATTATCAGTGCATACTAGTTCAAGATTGTTATAGTGTTCTGGTGAATTGTTTATTTTACCTATCTGTTATTATTATAAACAAGGGAGCACATTTTTTCCTAAAAGTTCAATTTGATATTATTATTATATTACTATTATAATAAAATTTTATTATTTATGTAAAAATATTATATATAATTATATTATTATTTTATTAAAACCATATTTTTCTTATTGTTTCCATTTCTTTCATGATTTCAAATAATTTCTTTTTCAGTCTTTTCAGATTGTTCTACTAAACAAAGTTCTGGAGATTCTGCTCCTCTCTTTAGTCATCTCGTGTTTTGTCATTTTTGTGTGGATTTCTGTGTGACCTCGATTATGTAGTCTAATTCTAGGGTGATTTTGCAAAGGCTTGGGCAAGATAGTCAAGAGTATCCCCAGCATGGGGATCTCTTTTTGGAGAGAGTTTTTTCTGTTAATCTCTCATTTTGGAGTTTCAGGGTCAGCTATAGAGTATAAATTTGACTTCTTAACTTGTAAAATGATTAACTAGAGATTTTGATTTCTCAGAAAAGACTATTATTGCTGTGTTTCACTTTTATTTTCACTCAGGTCTTAGAGAAATCTCCTTTGTTGCTGGATACGGATTTTCCCCCTTATTATATTGTTTCTCTCAATAGCATAGCTCTTCAAGGGTCTTGGCTTTTGTAGTGATATTGGCTCAAAAGGCTCATAAGACCCCAGGCCTCGTGTTCATTTGTCATGTGAATCTTAAAATTCAGCTCACTGGTTTCTACCAGAATTGAGATCTGCATAAACTGCACGGTGAGTTAGTGCACTTAGCACTGCAATGATAGCTGCCTTTCAAGTCTGGGCACCTAGGCACTTCCCTTTCTTCTTCTGAACTCATTTGTGTATTTACAAATTATTTTATCCACGTTCGCAAAAGGAGGAGAATCACATATTTGTTTATTTTAATTAGGAGGCTTTCTGGAATCATCCTCCTTACCTGTTACATATTGAAATTTAAGAGGTATACCTAATTCCCTATTTCCACACTGAAATACAAACTATTATAACTGTAAGAAGGGATTTTACATGGTGGCAAAGAATAAGGATTGCAGAAATTATCTACAAAGTGGGCTTCCCTGGTAGCTGAGCTTGTAAAGAATCCGCCTGCAATGCAGGAGACCCCAGTTCGATTCCTGGGTCACCCCGGTTCAATTCCTGGGTTGGGAAGATCCCCTGGAGAAGGGGTAGGCTACCCACAACAGTATTCTTGGACTTCCCTAGTGGCTCAGGTGGTAAAGAATCTGCCTGCAATGCAGGAGTTCAATCTACCAGTTCAATCTACCAGTATTCTTGGGCTTCCCTGGTGGCTCAGATGATAAAGAATCTGCCTGCAGTGCAGGAGAGAACTGGGTTCAGTCCCTGGGTTGGGAAGATCCCCTGCAGAAGGGAACAGCTACCCACTCCAAAATTCTGGCCTGGAGAATTCCTTTGACAGAGGAGCCTGGCAAGCTATAGTCTACAAAGTATGTTCCAAATTATATAAAATAAAAAAGTGTTCAAAATGTATTTTGTTCCAATATTTCATTCATACTCGAGGTGGTACAAATTGGACTCAGTATTTTAATATATTTATATACATATTAATTAATACAGTTAGAATAGAAACATATAGTTACACATTATCGGTTAAGTGCCCAGCTTGAACTAGTAACTACTTTCAAGTATATAACATATGTGTTCTGTGATTTCATTTTACTATGTTCCTAAAAAATGCAATTTGAAAAAATGATAAACTGAAAACACTATAGGAAACATACATGCAAAAATGAATGAAAATCTGTTTCATTCCTATTCATTATTTTAATCAGCTTTTCAAAACAAAAACATGAATCTATTTTCCTGCAATGTATTATTAGTGAAGTATGAAAGCAGAATTATAAAGGAGGAGAGAGAAAATTTCTAGGATGACTGACTCTGTCTTGCTTCCAGGCAGACAAAGGAATATATGGCCCAAATGAGATTTCAAGAACTGCTAGATTTTTGATTCTTAAATTGTTTCTAATATGTTCTAACAACTAAACTATTTAAACTGCCACTTCCTAGTCAGTATTAACTTTTGCAAGAAAAGGATTTTCTTGCAAATTTTTTTTCAAAATTATTGAATAATTTGTTTCACAAAATGCTTTGAGCTTCACATAAGAAAGTTAATGTGCATCTTGATTCCTTTTTCTATTACAGGTACTTAATCTCTGCTAGCAATGGCACACCACTCCAGTACTCTTGCCTGGAAAATCCCATGGACGGAGGAGCCTGGTAGGCTGCAGTCCATGGGGTCGCATAGAGTCGGACACAACTGAGCGACTTCACTTTCACTTTTTACTTGCATGCATTGGAGAAGGAAATGGCAACCCACTCCAGTGTTCTTGCCTGGAGAATCCCAGGGATGGAGGAGCCTGGTGGGCTGCCGTCTATGGGGTCGCACAGAGTCAGACACGACTGAAGTGATTTATCAGCAATCCACAGGAAAACTTCAACCCACTTCTCCTAGAGTAGGTATCTGACAAATGATTATATGGAATTAAGGCACTGGGGATAGGAACACAACAAAACTAACTGGACTATGAAGTCTATATCCCTGACCTCATTAACTTCATAATCTAACTTCAAAACATGCTCAGCTGTAACTTGTGGAACAACTTACAGTGCACTAAGAAAGTCTGTGTGAATCAGATCACTCTCAGCTGAGCAGGGGGAGCAAGAAGGCTCAAAATTACATTTACTCCAAACAAATAATTCTGTACACTAGTCGGACACCTAGACAACTACAAGTCACATGTCAGCACAATGGGGGTGATAATTAAATGATGAGGTATTACAGTGGTTAGTAGTCCAGACTGCCTTAGAAGACGTTCAACAAACATCGGCATGATCCCACATAATCATTATATTGTGTCTCAAGATCTTTCCAGATGTGTTTTCAAGATCAAATGATATTTCAAAAAATGGCTACAAATTAGATGCTGGAAAATTAGTGATCTTTACAAGCAAAAATTTATCATTACTATCTAATGCTTTTATAGTAAAATTTTCCTAAAACACAACACACTTAAAAAATGTTCTTATTCATTGTCTCATTACTTCTTCAATAAAACCCTGTATGCGAGATAGCAAAAGAGACATAGATGTATAGAACAGTCTTTTGGACTCTGTGGGAGAGGGAGAGGGTGGGATGATTTGGGAGAATGGCATTGAAACATGTATAATATCATATATGAAATGAATCACCAGTCCAGGTTCGATGCATGATACTGGATGCTTGGGGCTGGTGCACTGGGATGACCCAGAGGGATGGTACGGGGAGGGAGGAGGGAGGGGGGTTCAGGATGGGGAACATGTGTATACCTGTGGCAGATTCATGTTGATGTATGACAAAACCAATGCAATATTGTAAAGTAATTAACCTCCAATTAAAATAAATACATTTATATTAAAAAATAAATAAATAAATGAAATTTAAAAAATAAAGTTCAGTAAACAGTATGATTACTTTTCTCTCATAGAGATAGTAATGTAAATTTATGAAATAAGGAAAGAAATTAGAACCACCCAAATTTTCCAATTATTTCAAGTCAGATGATAATCATTTTTATTCAATGATTTTCAAATGATTCCCTGGCTCAGTCCACATGGCTTTTATCAGCCTCTGCACCTATTTACACAGACACAGAAACACATAAACCAAATGACAAAGGGAAGGGAAAGCTATAATTTTAAAAGATCACACACACACACACACACACACACACGCGCGCGCGCGCACACACACCACACTCTTCACCCAACATTAACTGGAATGGATCAGTGATAGGAGACCTGTTAAAGAAGTCACGAGAAAAGGAAGTACAACTACTAAGCAAAAGAAAAAGCTGATGGGAATTTTAGGAAA
>NW_024070186.1:133529992-133879246 GCF_014754425.2 Oryx dammah | reverse complement strand
ACATAATAAATAATGGATAAATGTTAGATTTTCATCTGAAAGAATGCACAAACTATACTCCCTTTGGCAGTGTCTAGGTGTGAGGGTTTACTCTTCCTTTGCTTTTAGATGGCTCTCCCTGGTCCCCTCTTATCCACTCCAGTTTGTCTGGTCCATGAAAATTCCTGGCTGAGGCCTTTGCCCAGTTTTAGGTTTCATCTTGGCCTTTTCTTTTACACAATGATAAGATTATACATGAAAGTGAAAGTGAAGTCGCTCAGTCCTGTCTGACCCTCAGCGACCCCATGGACCGCAGCTTCCCAGGCTCCTCCGTCCATGGGATTTTCCAGGCAAGAGTACTGGAGTGGGGTGCCATTGCCTTCTCTTCTCCAATGCATGAAATTGAAAAGTCAAAGTGAAGTTGCTCAGTCGTCTCCGACTCTTACCGACCCCATGGACCGTAGCCCACCAGGCTCCTCCGTCCATGGGATTTTCCAGGCAAGAGTACTGGAGTGGGGTGCCATTGCCTTCTCCCCTGATTATATATAACACAGACCTAATTTAGAAATCCCTCAACATAGACCTAGAATTTTAAGAAAAACATTTACTTGATATATTAAGGAAACATAGCCATATTGCTGCAGTTATTATTGAACTTTCAGTTAATTTTTTTAAGAGCAATGTAGTCAAGCTTCCTTACCATTACTTTACAATCTACTGTATTTTGATTTAATTACATACTTGAAGATCTGATACACAATCTTTTCAGTGCTGAGAGCTTCTAAAGATCTTAATCCAATTCTCATTCTAAAACAAACAAACAAACAAAAAAAAAAAAGGTACAAGATAAACTTAGAGAAAGAAGGCAGAAGTTGGGCACTAAAGATGAATTTTGGATAGAGCATATTAAGGAAAATAAAAATTAGGGCCAAGATTAAAGATGTAAGGAGTAAGGCTTTCTTTAAGTGGTATGGAAGATGAAAGGAAATTGAAATATAAAAAAAAAATTGAAAACAATTTAGTTAGATTAAAATAGGGTCAATGTTAGAAAAGCTTCCAGAATCTCAACTACATTGTGTAACAGCGACACCTGCTGGTCACTATGTATTTCACTGTTCAAGCCTTCAAAATAATACTTGTTTCACTCTATCCCGTTTGCCCAGATTGTCACTAAACCATTCAAATTTCACAGCATGAGCACAATGAGAGATTCATATTTTAAAAAGACGATAAAAAAGTCAGTGGAGTGTATTTTCCCTCTGAATCTGGAAACAAAATCTGGGCTAGCAAGACAACTTTGATAATGCCACCTAATATAATTACATGAAGCCTGTTTTGTGTAATGTAATAATATCCTACTGAAAGTTAAAGTATACCAGTATACCGCACAACTCTAGCAAAATACTATAACAATTTTTGCTATTATAAAGTATATAATACTAGTATAGTTAATGACAATGATAAAAAAAGTATAAAACAAATATTTTGAAGACATTGAGTTACGATTTTGTCTTAGAAAATGAAGGTAAGCCATGATGACATAAAAATACTAAAAAATTATCTTATAGTATTATAAACCAGTAAAAGAAACTGGTTTATTTTCTCTCATTGCTATAAAATTCTCAAGAGAGATGTTAACTACAGCAGTGCTTAAAAGTCATCAGCATAAAGATTAATCAGCTGATTGTGACTGATAAATTCGGACTCCTATCCCTGAGAGAACTTTTACTTACTCAGTGGGAATATATTCTTTTTCTTAAATAATTCAGATTAATTAAGATACTATAAATATACTTTTGTCTAACAAAATATAATTTGCATTTTCTTTAGCACCCTCAAATTTCATGCTTTGAACACCAAGATTTAAAAAATATTTCAAAAACCACAAATTGCAATCAGGATCTTAATTTTCTTATAGCATAATTAACTGAGTAAGTTAGATATTATTCATAGGTAAAGTTACAATGTGGGCAAATATAAAAATGCTAGTTATAATTAAATAGCTAATCAATGAACATGTATCAAAGCTTGACGTTCAATACTAAGGATTGTAAGATGCAGAATTGTAAGACAATCAGTTTTCAAGGACTCCATATTCTAATCGGATAGACCACTTTATTTCACAAGAAATAATATTGTAAACAAAATTCAACATTCAGTTATGAGCTAAATTAAGCCACCTAAAAGTATCCACAAGAGTTTTGGGATTGTTAGTAGAATGCTCATGGTGGAAAAGCACTGAATAGATATATGAATCCTGGGCTGGGTCTAAGTAGATAGAAGTCTTAGTGAATGTAAGAGAACAATATGAGAAATGACAAGGGAGGAAAGCCTGGTAAGACTCTGTTTGTGGGCAGGGAGTAGGTCACCCTAAAGCAGAGAGCAGTGTAAGGGAAGAACTAAGAATATTTGGCTTGAAAGTGCAGGGCCAGTGTAGAAAGATTCAAGCTTTCAAGCTTGGCAGAAAGTTTAGATTTGATGAATCAGGACATAAGAAAGATGAGATTTGATAAATTCAAAGAGAGTGACTTGATAAATTCACTGTTTAGGAAAGATGAGTTTGGCAGCAACCTTCACTATAAGTGGTCTAAAATAGATTGGCTCCACTTGAGTTACTTTGCTAATAATATTTGGATTCAAACTTCAGCTACAGGGAAAGCAGTTCATATATAACTTCATACATTCTATATGATGATTAAATTATTTACTTGAAGTCTATGCCAATAACAAATGAGGAAGAAAGTTAAGCAATAAATTTGATTCATATTGATGACCATCCTAGTAAATGAGATCCCCAGGCTCATCCTCTTTTACCTCCTTCTCTTCATTTCTTGAATAAAAGGTAGATATTGCTTAAGATGAAAGAATAATTATCATTCTCCCTTTATTAGCTAATTATCTTTAAGAAAACATAGATTTCCCCTGAATTATATGACTAGGAAGTACATACTAATAATTATAGCGGAGAATATATGCTACTATTAATGAATGCCTATTATTTGTCAAGTATAAAATAAATGAATGCCTAATAAATAAAATTGGGAGTCAGTCATCTGATTGAATAAATGAATGCCTAATAAATAAAATTAATGAATGCCTATTATTTGTCAAGTATATTTTACTTCATTTTCACACAACCCTTGCAAAGAAGGACGTGTAATCTCCATTTTGGAAGCTGGGCCGTCTGAGACTCACAGGGTCTAGAACTTCCCTCAGATTGTATATTGGGAGGTGAAGTCAGGGGTGTCTGGATCCAAACCCTATACTCTTAGCATCCTTCTACCCAGTCTCTCTGGTGAGGACATTGTTTGAAACATGGAAATGACTCCTTTCTTGTTTCAGCCTTATAAAGCTACATCTCAAAGCTAAAAGCCAAACTACATCCAAATTATAGTATGCCAAAATGTTAGTGAACTGCTACTGCATGATCGTGGAAAGCACAAATATTAATAGTAAGGTCTGGCTGAGAATTTAAGTGTCAGACTTCCAATTCATAATTTTAAAATTTGAAGTACCCTAGGAGAAGGCAATGGCACCCCACTCCAGTACCCTTGCCTGGAAAGTCCCATGGACAGGGGAGCCTGGTGGGCTGCAGTCCATGGGGTCACTAAGAGTTGGACACGACTGAGCATCTTCACTTTCACTTTTCACTTTCATGCATTGGAGAAGGAAATGGCAACCCACTCCAGTGTTCTTGCCTGGAGAATCCCAGGGATGGGGGTGCCTGGTGAGCCGCCATCTATGGGGTCGCACAGAGTCGGACACGACTGAAGCGACTTAGCAGCAGCAGCAGCAGAGTCATAAGGAAACCTGACATTGAATAAGAACAAAATAATCTTCTGGTTTTACGTCTTTATTTCAGAGACTTCTTAGCTTTGGAAATATCATCCAGACGTATCTACTTCTGGACTGTTTTTCTCAAGTTCTTCTCCGGTAGCTCAGCTGGTAAAGAATCTGCCTCAATGCAGGAGACCTCGGTTCAATTCCTGGGTCGGGAAGATCCCCTGGAGAAGGGATAGGTTACCCACTCCAGTATTGTTGCGCTTCCCTGGTGGCTCAGCTGGTAAAGAATCAGCCTGCAATGTGGGAGACCTGGGTTCGATCCCTGGGTTGGAAAGATTCCCCTGGAAAAGGGAACAGCTACCCACTCCATTATTCTGGCCTGGAGAATTCCATGGACTATATACAGACACGATTGAGCAACTTTCAAACTCCTAATATTGAGGTTTTCTTGACCGCTCCTCTCACTTCGGCATGGTTTCTCACTCTTATTAATATATCCCCATCTGGAGAGCAAATAATCTCTGGTTTGTAGTTTTTAAATAAGAGAGAAAGAAGGTTGAGAGTTCTCAGCTATCTAAGTACACAGTTCTTTCCAACTTTGGTGATAATGTACAGTAGAGAAAGAAAATATGAATCCAGGTCAGTTGATTTTAATGGCAGAAGCTAAGGTGTGTGGTCACTTTCACTGACCCTAATTCACAAATACAAAATGCCATTTCAGTAGTCATCAGTCAACTTAAATTATGACATTTTTAACTCAGAGTTTTTAAGTTTGCAGCATAAGAAAATTGGAAGACTTGCACTTCTGGAAGAAGTGTATGTTAGGTACACTAGTACTGTCACTAGTGAAAAAAAAGCTTCAGTAAAATATTATTTTTATCATATGCTGCTGAAAATCTGAGGAAAATCTCTAAATGACTTATATATAGGCCAAAACAGAATCCTCAGGAGGAAGAGATGCCCTGAGGGCAAATGCAAAAATCACCACTGGGAATTCTGGCTAGTGGCAAGACAGAAAATAATCTAAAGGCGGCTCAGACAGTAAAAGCACCTGTTTGCAATGCAGGAGACCCAGGTTCAGTCCCTGGGTCAGGAAGATTCCCTGGAGAAGGAAATGGCAATCCACTCCAGTACTCTTGCCTGGAAAATTCCGTGGATGGAGGAAACTTGTAGGCTACAGTCCATGGGGTTGCAAAGAGGAGAACACGACTGAGCGACTTCACTTTCACTTTTCAGGGAAGGGCCTTGGACAGGACTAAAACAGTCTCAGATCCACTGTTCCGACCAAAGTGGATTATCTAAGTGCTTTAAAAAAAAAAAAAAGCAGTTTTAGGCTCACAGTAAGATGAAGGGGAAGGTAGAGAAATTTTCCATAGATCTCCTGCTGAGTACATAGATCTCCTTCTTCCATTATCAACATCCCCCACCAAACTGGTTACAACTGATGAAAATATATTAGCATATCATTATCACCCAAAGTCCACAGTTTACCTTAGGGTTCAATCTTGGTTTTGTACATTCTGTGGGTTTGGATAAAGTATAATAACACATATACTTCATTATTTATTGTACAGAAAATTTCCACTGCCCTAAAAGTTCTCTTATTTGCCTTTTCATCCCTTGCCTCCACTCTAACCCCTTGAAATGACTGATCTTTTTACTATCTCCATAGTTTTGTTCTTTTTAGAATGTCATTTAATTTCAACCATACAGAGTATGTTGCCTTTTCAGATTGACTGCTTTCACTTAGTAATATGCATTTAAATTTCCTCTAGGTCTATTCATGGCTTGATATATTGTTTCTGTTTAGCACTAAGTATTCCATTGTCTGGTTGTACCAGTTTATTTATACATTCACCTACCTAAGGACATCCTGGTTGCTTCCAAGTTCTGTCAATTATGAATGAAGCTGCTATACATAATCACGTGCTGGTTTCTGTATGGACCTAAGTTTTTAACTCCTTTAGGTAAATATCAATGAGCAAGACTGCTGCATTACATGTTTAGCTTTGTAAGAAGCTGCCAAACTATTTTGTAAAGTAACTGTACCATTTTGCATTCCCCCTAGCAATCAGTTAGACTCCTGTTATCCACACCCTCACAAGTATTTGGTGTCGTCAGTGTTCTGGTTCTGTGCCACTTTAATATGTGTACTATGGCATCTCATGTTTGTTTAATGTGCATTTCTCTGATGATATGTGATGTAAAGCCATCTTTTCACATGAATGTTTGCATCTGTATATCTTTTTGTTCAGGTGTCAAGGTCTTTGGCCTATGGTTTAATGTGGTCATTTGTTTCCTTATTGTTAAATTTTACAAAGATTTTGTATATTTTGCATAATAGGTATTCATCAGATATGTCTTTTGTAACTACTTTCTCCTAGTCAGTGGCTTGTTTTCTGATTCTCTTAACATTGTCTTTTGCAGAAGAGAAAATTTTAATTCAATGAAGTCCAGCTTAACACTTCTTTGATGGATCATGCCTTTGGGGTTGCATCTAAAAAGTCATCATCATACCCACGGTCATCTAGGTTTTCTCCTATGTTATCTTATAGGAATTCTATAGTTTTGTGCTTTACATTTAGGTCTATGATACATTTGGAGTTAATTTTGTGAAAGATGTCAAGTCTGAAATTTTTTGCATCTACGTTCTTGAGAGATACTGGTTTGTATTTTTTTCTTCTTGTAATGTCATTGTCTGGTTTTGGTATAACAGTAATTTTGGCTTTATAGAATGGATTAGGAAGTATTTCCTCCATTTGCATATTCTGAAAGAGATAGTAGAGAACTGGCATAATTTATTTCTTAGATGTTTGACAGATTTTACCAGTGAACCCATCTGGGCCTGTTGCTTCCAGTTTTGGAAAATTATTAATTTTTGAGTTTATTTAATAGATAACTGTCCAGATTGTCTATTTCTTCTTTCTCTGAGTTTTGGCAGACTATATCTTTCAATAAATTGGCTCATTTCATATAGGTTATAAAATGTATGGGCATAGAACTGTTCATGGTATTCCTTTATTATTCTTTTAATGTCCTTTGGGTAAGTAGTAATGTCTCTTTATTGGTTTCCACTACTAGAAATCTGTGTCTTCTCACCTTTTTTTTTCATCAATTAGCCTGGCTAAAGACTTACTGATTTTGTTGATTTTTGAAGAATCAGCTTTTGGTTTCATTTCTTGCTACTGTTGACTTCTTGTTTATAATTTCATTGATTTCTGTATAATTCTTACTTCTTCTATTTGCAGGCTATAAATTTAATTTGCTCTTCTTTTTCTATTTTCTTATGGTAAAAACTTAGATTTCTATTTTCCATCCTTCTTCTTATCTATGCATTCAATGCTATAAATTTCCTTCAAAGCACGGCTTTTGCTACATGTCCTACATTTTGATAAGCTATATTTTAATTTCATTTAGTTCAAAATGTTTTTAATTTCTCTTGAGATTTCTTCTCTGATGTGTTATTTAGAAGTGTATTGTTTGAATACCTATATATTTTGGAATCTTCCAGTCATCTTTCTATTATTATGACTTCTAATTTAAATCCATTGTGAACTGAGAGAAGATACTATATGATTCCTATTACTTTAAATTTGTTAAGGTGTGTTTTATAGCCCCAAATGTGGTCTGTTTCAATAAATGTTCCATGTGTGCTTGCAAAGAATGTATAATCTGCTATTGTGTGATGAAAAGGTCTATAGATGTCAATTATACCCAGTTGATTGATGGGTTATTGAATTCAACTATGTCCCTACTTATTTTTCTACCTACTGAATCTATTTCTGATAAAGGCACTTTTTCCCTCATGCATATTGACACTCTGTTGTTAGGAACATATATGTTAAGGATTGTTATTTCTTCTGCAAAGATTGACTTCTTTATCAACAAGCAACCAATAAAAAATGTCCTCTTTATGCATTTCCTCACTTTATATTTTGCTCTGCATGAAATTAATATAGCTAGTCTGGATCTCTTTTGACTGTGTTAGCATGATATATTTTTCCCAGCCATTTATCCATCTTATGAATCTTCAGTTCAGTTCATTCAGTCGCTCAGTCATGTCCGACTCTTTGAGATCCCATGAATCGCAGCACACCAGGCCTCCCTGTCCATCACCAACTCCCGGAGTTCACTCAAACTCACATCCATCGAGTCAGTGATGCCATCCAGCCATCTCATCCTCTGTCGTCCCCTTCTCCTCCTGCCCCCAATCCCTCCCAGCATCAGAGTCTTTTCCAATGAGGCAACTCTTCGCATGAGGTAGCCAAAGTACTGGAGTTTCAGCTTCAGCATCATTCCCTCCAAAGAAATCCCAGGGCTGATCTCCTTCAGAATGGACTGGTTGGACCCCTTGTAGTCCAAGGGACTCTCAAGAGTCTTCTCCAACACCACAGTTCAAAAGCATCAATTCTTCAGTGCTCAGCCTTCTGCACAGTCCAACTCTCACATCCATACATGACCACTGGAAAAACCATAGCCTTGAGTAGACAGACCTTTGTTGGCAAAGTAATGTCTCTGCTTTTGAATATGCTCTCTAGGTTGGTCATAACTTTCCTTCCAAGGAATAAGCGTCTTTTAATTTCATGGCTGCAATCACCATCTGCAGTGATTCTGGAGCCCCAAAAAATAAAGTCTGACACTGTTTCCACTATTTCTCCATCTATTTGCCACAAAGTGATGGGACCGGATGCCATGATCTTCGTTTTCTGAATGTTGAGCTTTAAGCCAACTTTTTCACTCTCCATTTTCAATTTCATCATCTTAGAAGAGTTGATTTTTCAGTCTGTTTTGTCTTTTCCTGTTGTAGGACAGAGTGCAGTCTTTTTTAAGTTCCTCAAATACAGAAATGAAAACAAGACTTTTTTTCTAATATTCATATAAAAAAAGAATAAAAATAACCAACAAACTCTTGAAGAAAAGGAATAAGACAAAGGTATTTGCCCTGATTAATAGCATGATCTATTATAAAACTATAATAATAAGAATGGTATTAGATCAATTGACTGGTAAAATAAAACAGATTGCTCAGAAATAGAACAAATAAATATTGAAATTTGATGTATAATAGAGATGGCCATGCAAAACACTGAAATTATGAACTTGTCAATAAATAATATTCAGCTAATAGTTATAAATATGAAAAAATAGTATAGGATCCTTATCACAAACAAATCAATTTGAGCTTGATTAAAGATCTAATCTCAAAGCTAACAGAATATAGGAAGGTATATTAAACACTTCAGAATACGTTTGGTGATTTTAAACAAGATGCAAAAGGTATTAATCATAAAAGATTGACAAAATGATCCATATTATAATTAAAATAAATGTCACCTGGGATTTCTTTGGAGGAAATGATGCTAAAGCTGAAACTCCAGTACTTTGGCCACCTCATGTGAAGAGTTGACTCATTGGAAAAGACTCTGATGCCGAAAGGGATTGGGGGCAGGAGGAGAAGCAGATAACAGAGGATGAGATGGCTGGATGGCATCACTGACTCGATGGACGTGAGTCTGAATGAACTCTGGGAGTTGGTGATGGACAGGGAGGCCTGGCGTGCTGCGATTCATGGTCGCAAAGAGTCAGACATGACTGACTGACTGAACTGAACTGAACTGAAAACATTTAAGGTAAGATAAAGGTAAAGATACCTCATAGAAATACTTGCAACACATATTAGTACTAAAAACTGTAAAATATTAGTTTAAAAACAATGCCAAAAGTCAATCTCATTAACAATAAGGAAAATGTAAGTAAATATCACAACGAGGCATAACTAGTTTTATAACAGTAGAAAATGTTAACTAGTATGATAAACCCATACTTTATCATCTCACATGCTAGCAAAGTAAAGCTCAAAATTCTCCAAGCCAGTGTTCAACAATATGTGAAGTGTGAACTTCTAGATGTTCAAGCTGGTTTTAGAAAAGGCAGAGGAAACAGAGATCAAATTACCAACATCTGTCAGATCACTGAAAAAGCAAGAGAATTCCAGAAAAACATCTATTTCTGATTTATTGACTATGCCAAAACCTTTGACTGTGTGGATCACAATAAACTGGAAAATTCTGAAAAAGATGGGAATGCAAGATCGAGTGACCTGCCTCTTGAGAAATCTGTATGCAGGTCAGGAAACAACAGTTAGAACTGGACATGGAACAACAGACTGGTTCCAAATCAGGAAAAGAGTATGTCAAGGCTATATAGTGTCACCCTGTTTATTTAACTTCTGTGAAGAGTACATCATGAGAAACACTGGGCTGGATGAAAGACAAGCTGGAATCAAGATTGCTGGGAGAAATATCAATAACCTCAGATATGCAGATGACACCACCCTTATGGCAGAAAGTGAAGAAGAACTAAAGAGCCTCTTGATGAAAGTGAAAGAGGAGAGTGAAAAAATTGGCTTAAAGCTCAACATTTAGAAAACAAAGATCATGACATCTGGTCCCATCACGTCATGTTAAATAGATGGGGAAACAGTGGAAACAGTGTCAGACTTTATTTTGGGGGTGCTCCAAAATCACTGCAGATGGAGACTGCAGCCATGAAATTAAAAGACACTTACTCCTTGGAAGAAAAGTTATGCCCAATCTAGACAGCATATGAAAAAGCAAAGTCTTTGCCAACAAAGGTTCGTCTAGTCACGGCAATGGTTTTTCTAGTAGTTGTGTATGGATGTGGGAGTTGGACTATAAAGAAAGCTGAATGCCAAAAATTTATGCTTTTGCACTGTGGTGTTGGAGAAGACTCTTGAGAGTCCCTTGCACTGCAGGAAGATCCAACCAGACCATCCTAAAGGAAATCAGTCCTGAGTGTTCATTGGAAGGACTGACGTTGAAGCTGAAACTCCAATACTTTGGCCACCTGATGTGACAAACTGACTCATTGGGAAAGACCTGATGCTGGGAAAGATTGAAGGCGAGAGGAGAAGGGGATGATTGAGGATGAGATGGTTGGATGGCATTACAGACTCAATGGACATGAGTTTGAGTAAACTCCAGGAGTGATGGTAATGGACAGGGAGGCCTGGTGTGCTACAGTCCATGGGGTTGCAAAGAGTTGGACATGACTGAGTGAATGAACTGAACTGAATGATAAAACCAAGTGTTGACAACCATGTGGTACAATTAAAGCACTATATGGCATGGATAGGAGCATAAATTGGAGAAGGAAATGGCAACCTACTCCAGTATTCTTGCCTAGAGAATTCCGTGGACAGAGGAGTCTGGTGGGCTGCTGTCCATGGGTTCGCACAGAGTTGGACCCGACTGAAGCAACTTAGCATGCATGCATGCATTGGAGAAGGAAATGGCAACCCACTCCAGTATTCTTGCCTGGAGAATCCCAGGGACAGAGGAGCCTGGTGAGCTGCCTTTATGGGGTCGCATAGAGCTGGACATGACTGAAGCGACTTAGCAACAGCAGTAGGAGCATAAATTTGGTAAAAATCACTCTAACAAATAATTTGAATTCATTTTATGAAGCCAGTTCAGTTCAGTTCAGTTCAGTTCAGTCGCTCAGTCGTTTTCAACTGTTTGCGACCCCATGGACTGGACCACACCACATCTCCCTGTCCATCACCAACTCCTTAAGTTTACTCAAACTCATGTCCATTGAGCCGGTGATGCCATCCAGCCATCTCATCCTCTGTCGTCCCCTTCTCCTCCTGCCCCGAATCCCTCCCAGCATCAGGGTCTTTTCCAATCAGTCAGTTCGTCACATCAGGTGGCCAAAGTATTGGAGTTTCAGCTTCAATATCAGTCATTCCAATGAATATTCAGGACTGATTTCCTTTAGGATGGACTGGTTGGGTCTCCTTTTAGTCCAAGGGACTCTCAAGAGTCTTCTCCAACACCACAGTTCAAAAGCATCTGTTCTTCGGCGCTCAGCTTTCTTTATAGTCCAACTCTCACATCCATACATGACTACTGGAAAAACCACTGCTTTGACTAGACGGACCTTTGTTGGCAAAGTAATGTTCCTGTTTTTTAATATACTGTCTAGGTTGTTCATAACTTTTCAAGTGTCTTTTAATTTCACAGCTGCAGTCACCATCTGCAGTGATTTTAGAGCCCCCCGCCCCCCCCCCGCCGCCGCCCCGCCCCCCCGCCGCCGCCCCGCCAAAATAAAGTCTGTCACTGTTTCCACTGTTTCCCCATCTATTTGCCATGAAGCGATGGGACCACATGCCACGATCTTTGTTTTCTGAACTTTTAGTTTTAAGCCAACTTTTTCACTCTCCTCTTTAACTTTCATCTAGAGTCCCTTTAGTTCTTCACTTTCTGCCATAAGGGTGGTGTCATCTTTATCAAGCTAAATATTCATGCTTTCTACATTCTATTTTCAAGCCATTGAAAAATGCTTTTATAATTATGTCAGGAAAATGTCTACAGCAGCATTCTTCATAACAGCAATTGTACATGGAAACAAAGTAAATATCCATAAAACAGTAGAATGGATAAATTGTGAGGTTTTTATGCATACAGGGCTGGTGGTGCAGCTGCTAAGTCACTTCAGTCGTGTCTGACTCTTAGTGACCCCATGGACTGCAGCCTACCAGGCTCCTCTGTCCATGGGATTTTCCATGCAAGAGTACTGGAGTGGGGTGCCATTGCCTTCTCCTATCCTGGGCTATTATATACCAATAAAATTAAGGATATATAGCTAATACAAAAAAAAAAAGAGAGAGAGAAAAACCTCAAAAAGTAAATATTGAGAGAAAAAAGTCACAGAAATCTATAAAGAGTAGATAATATTTTTTTACATCAACTCAACTAATTTGAAACTATGCATCTCAGAGTTCTCCTGTTTCTGCTTTTTAGTTAAGACTGCCACAAGACAAACTTATCTTAACTTTGCAAGGTGAAATTTTTAACTCCCAGAACAGCAGTATCATTCATGTGTAGTTGCAGTTCACAAGCATTGTCACTGATCTTGGCAAAGGACAGCAGCTGGGCCTGAAGCCCCACTCCCACCCCCAAATCCCTCCAGGTTTTGTTCAGCTTCTCTGATTCTAGCTGTGGTTCAATTCTAGGGTCAGGAGAGTCATCTTATCCTACAGGTCATCTGCCTTATAAAGACTGGAGGCCATGGGAGGCAAGGACGTTTTTTGTTTGTCCTTGGTCTCTCCCACATCACGTATAGCTTCACTTACAGACCCAGGTTTTCCCTAGTGGTTCAGATGGTAAAGACTCTCCTTGCAATGTGGGAGATCAGGGTTCGATCCCTAGGATGGGAAGATCCCTAGGAAAAGTGAATGAATACCCACTCTAGTATTCTTGCCTGGAGAATCCCATGGACAGAGGAGCCTCGCAGGCTACAGTCCATGGGGTCGCAGAGAGTCAGTCATGACTGAGCAACTAACACTAACACTTTCACAGGTCCACTTTCACAGATCTACTTGACTTCAAACTGAGTGGTGCAAAAAAAGACCTACAGGCAGTGCCTATTTGGTTCCATAATTGCCTAAATTCTAATTCCTATGATAAATACTTGACTTTATATCACTTATATGGGTTCTGCTTCTGAGCAAATCCTAACTTATGCCAACCTGTGGTCAAATGTTTTAGACAGCTTAAAACTAAAACATGTACTGTTTTTGTAGGAAAGGAAATGGCTAAGGCAAATTTATTTCTAAGAGGAAGGCAGGAAAGATAGGAAAAGATAGGAAGGGAGAAAAGATAGGAAAGAAACATATTGGTAGATTCAGTTGTGTTTGGAATGGCTTGGGTATAGCTCTGAAAGTAGAAGGAGGGATTCATCAATGACCATTTCATTATTTTGTTTCACAATTTACACATAGATTATGTACATAGTTGTGTATACCAATTATTATATAAGAATAATAAAAATAAAACACTGAGATAAAAGGGGCATGAAATGGAAAAAAAAAATCAAAAATTCAAAAGAAAAATAATGTAGTATCCAGAGAAGAAGGTACACCAATTTTCTGAATCAGTGCTGGGGAAAAAACCCATCCTCAGAGACAGCAGAGGATGAAAACAAGAGCAGGCCTAGGAGTAAGCCACAGGTTAAGTGGAATAATTTAGGAACAGAGAATGCTTTTAGAGTAGTCTGGGGGTTCACCAAAATAACTTGTCTGTCTAATGAACTAAGATGGCAACCCAGGAGGACTCTATTTTGGACAAAGTTGCAGCAAGTTAGGGGTCTCAGAGCCAAAGAAGAAATGGAGAAGAATCCCCACACAGACCTGCTCCATATAGTACAAATGAAAAGAAAAATGCTTCCACACATTTTCAAGGAACTCTATCACCATTTTCACTCCACAACAGAAACAAATTATCATTATTTAAAGAAGATAGCTGGGCTTCCCAAGTGGCACTAGTGGTAAAGAACCCGCCTGCCAATGCAGGAGACTAGGTTTGATCCCTGGGTCAGGGATTGAACCTGCCCCCTGGAGGAGGGCTTGCAAACTCACTCCAGTATTCTTTCCTGGAGAATTCCATGGACAGAGGAGCCTGGCCAGTTATTAGTCCATAGGGTCGCAAAGAGACAGATACAACTGAAGCAATTTAGCATGCATGCAGACAAAGAAGATAGTTACTTAGAAAGTCAGAAATAAAGTGAAAATCAATTAAATTGATTCAATGTATTAAAATCAATAGTTTGAGAGCCTTAATTGACAATGTAATTCTAACAACCTAATAATACCAAAATACCAATAATACCAACATAATAATACCAACAAAAGCTACAGATTACCTTGAAATAAATTTAACTGGGAACGTGAAAACCTATTTGAGAAAATTAAAAACTGTACCAGTGGACATAGAAGTCCTTATTAAATACAGAAATGAATCTTATTCCTAGATAGGAAATCTCAAAGATGGAAAGATAGCAATTCCCTTCAAAGAAATACATAAAACTTTTAATCAAAATCCTAATTTTAGAGAAAAAGGAACTAAGTTTATTCTTAAATCCATGTGGGAAAGTAGTCAATAAAAAGAGGCAAGAAATTATCAAAAATGAATAAGTATACATTTATCCAACTCTTTGTAACCCCAAAGACTGAAACCCACCAGATTTCTCTGTTCATGGGATTTCCCAGGCAAGAATACTAGAGTGGGTAGCCCTTTCCTTCTCCAGGGATTCTTCCTGACCCAGAGATTGAACTCAGGTCTTTTGCATCGCAGGCAGATGCTTTACCATCTCAGCCACCAGGGAAGCCCATATATTTGTCCAACCAGATATAAATATTTATGATAAAGATTCATTGAGTAAAACAGTACATTACTGACCCAGTCACTATATGTTACTGTGTTTCACTAATCGGATTAATGAAATGTGACAGTCAAGCAAAGATCCATGTCCATATGAAAATTTCAGTTCAGTTCAGTTGCTCAGTCATGTGCGACTCCATGAGAACCCACAAACTGCTTCCTTGTCCATCACCAAACCTGGAGCTTACTCAAACTCATGTCCATCGTGTTGGTAATGCCATCCAACCATCTCATCCTCTGTCGTCCCCTTCTCCTCCCGCCTTCAATTTTTCCCAGCATCAGGGTCTTTCCAATCAGTCACTTACTCACATCAGGTGGCCAAAGTATTGGAGCTTCAGGTTCAGCATCAGTCCTTCCAATGAATATTCAGCACTGATCTCCTTTAGAATGGACTGATTGGGTCTCCTGGCAGTCCAAGGGAGTCTCAAGAGTCTTTTCCAACACCACAGTTCAAAATCAGTGTAACACATGAATTCTTCATGAAGATAATTTGATTTATTCTCAAAGACTGTCTGTTATTATAATGGCATTTCTTTTGTTCTTTTTAATGCTGAAATAAATTCTTCCATTTATGGGGGGAAAAAAAAAGGATCAATTCTTCCGTGTTGAGCTTTCTTCATAGTCTGGCTCTCACATGCATACATGACTACTGAAAAAAACACAGTTTGACTAGATGGACCTTTGCTGGAAATGTAATGTCTCTGCTTTTCAATGTGCTGTCTAGGTTAGTCAGAGCTTTTCTTCCAAGGAGCAAGCGTCTTTTAATTTCATAGCTGCAATCACCATCTGCAGTGATTTTGGAGCCCCCCAAAATAAAGTTAGCCACGGTTTCCACTGTTTCCAAATCTTCTTGCCAAGAAGTCATGGGACCAGATGCCATGATCTCAGTTTTCTGAATGTTGAGCTCTAAGCCAACTTTTTCACAGTCCACTTTCACTTTCATCAAGAGGCTCTTTAGTTCTTCTTCACTTTCTGCCATAAGGGTGGTGTCATCTATGTTTCTGAGGTTAATGATATTTTTCACAGCAATCTTGATTCCAGCTTGTGTTTCATCCAGCCCAACATTTCCCATGATGTATTCTGCATATAAATTAAATAAGCAGGGTGACAATATACAGCCTTGACATATTCCTTTCCCAATTTGGAACCAGTCTGTTGTTCCATGCTCAGATCTAACTGTTGCTTCTTGACCTGCATATAGATTTCTTAGGAGGCAGGTAAGGTGGTCTGGTATTCCCATCTCTCTCAGAATTTTCCACAGTTTATTGTGATCCACACAATCAAAGGCTTCGGCATAGCCAGTAAAGCAGAAGTAGATGTTTTTCTGGAACTCTCTTGCTTTTTTGATGATCCAGTGGATGTTGGCAATTTGATCTCTGATTCCTCTGCCTTTTCTAAATCCAGCTTGAACATCTGGAAGTACACGGTTTATGTGTTGTTGAAGCCTGGCTTGGAGAATTTTGAGCATTATTTTACTAGCACGTGAGATGAGTGCAATTGTGTGGTAGTCTGAGCCTTCTTAGGCATTGCCTTTCTTTGGGATTGGAATGAAAACTGACCTTTTCCAGTCCTGTGGCCACTGTTGAGTTTTCCAAATTTGCTGGCATATTGAGTGAGGCACTTTCACAGCATCATCTTTGAGGATTTGAAATAGCTCAACCGGAATTCCATCACCTCCACTAGCGGAGTGTGTTTGTTTGTAGTGATGCTTTCTAAGGCCCACTTGACTTCACATTCCAGGATGTCTGGCTCTAGATGAGTGATCACACCATCGTGATTATCTGGGTCATGAAGATCTTTTTTGTACAGTTCTTCTGTGTATTCTTGCCACCTCTTCTTAACATCTTCTGCTTCTGTTAGGTCCAGACCATTTCTGTCCTTTATCGAGCCCATCTTTGCATGAAATGTTCCCTTGATATCTCTGATTTTCTTGAAGAGATCTCTAGTTTTTCCCATTCTGTTCTTTTCCTTTATTGCTTTGCATTGGTCGCTGAGGAAGGCTTTCTTATCTCTTCTTGCTATTCTTTAGAACTCTGCATTCAGACACTTCTATTTTTCCTTTTCTTCTTTGCAGTTCACTTCTCTTCTTTTCACAGCTATTTGTAAGGCCTCCCCAGACAGCCATCTTGCTTTTTTGCATTTCTTTTCCATGGGGATGGTCTTGATCCCTGTCTCCTGTATAGTGTCACGAGCCTCATTCCATAGTTCATCAGGCACTCTATCTATCAGATCTAGTCCCTTAAATCTATTTCTCACTTCCACTGTATAATCATAAGGAATTTGATTTAGGTCATACCTGAAAGGTCTAGTGGTTTTCCCTACTTTCTTCAATTTAAGTCTGAATTTGGCAATAAGGAGTTCATGATCTGAGCCACAGTCAGCTCCTGGTCTTGTTTTGGTTGACTGTATAGAGCTTCTCCATCTTTGGCTGCAAAGACTATAGTCAATCTGATTTCAGTGTTGACCATCTGGTGATGTCCATGTGTAGAGTCTTCTCTTGTGTTGTTGGAAGAGGGTGTTTGCTATGACCAGTGCATTTTCTTGGCAAAACCATATTAGTCTTTGCCCTGCTTCATTCCGTATTCCAAGGACAAATTTGCCTGTTACTCCAGGTGTTTCTTGACTTCCTACTTTTGCATTCCAGTCCGCTATAATGAAAAGGACATCTGTTTTAGGTGTTAGTTCTAAAAGGTCTTGTAGGTCTTCATAAAACCATTCAACTTCAGCTTCTTCAGCGTTACTGGTTGGGGCATAGACCTGGATTACTGTGATATTGAATGGTTTATCTTAGAAACGAAGAGAGATCATTCTGTCTTTTTTGAGATTGCATCAAAGTACTGCATTTTAGACTCCTTTGTTGACCATGATGGCTACTCCATTTCTTCTACAGGATTCCTGCCTGCAGTAGTAGATATAATGGTCACCTGAGTTAAATTCACCCATTCCAGTCCACCTTAGTTCTCTGATTCCTAGAATGTCGATGTTCACTCTTGCCATCTCTTGTTTGACCACTTCCAATTTGCCTTGATTCATGGACCTGACATTCCAGGTTCCTATGCAATATTGCTCTTTACAGCATCGGACCTTGCTGCTACCACCAGTCACATCCACAACTGGGTATTGTTTTTGCTTTAGCTCCATCCCTTCATTGTTTCTGGAGTTATTTCTCCACTGATCTCCAGTAGCATATTGGGCACCTACTGACCTGGGGAGTTCTTCTTTCAGTATCCTATCATTTTGCTTTTTCATATGAACATATAAATGCAAAAATAAAGCAACAATAATGTAATGATCTCCTATGAGATAAGCAAATGTTAATAATACACGGCACTGGCCAGAAAGCAGGGAAGGGCTGCTGCTGCTGTTAAGTCACTTCAGTTGTGTCCAACTCTGTGTGACCCCATAGATGGCAGCCCACCAGGCTCCTCCATCCCTGGGATCCTCCAGGCAACAATAGTGGAGTAGGTTGTCATTGCCTTCTCCAATGCATGTATGCATGCTAAGTCGCTTCAGTCATGTCCGACTCTATGTAACCCAATGGACAGCAGCCCACCAGGCTCCTCTGTCCACAGGATTCTCTAAGCAAGAATAATGGAGTGGGTAGCCATTTCCTTCTCCAAGGGAAGGGCAGCAGTGCATAGAAATGTATATACAGGAGAGTAAACTGGAACAGATTTTTGCAGGACAAACTAGAAACACCTATCAAAATACCTATTGAAAATTCAAGTTTGTAACTTCTAATAAGTGATATGCAGAAATAATTATAGAAAAAGGGAATATAGATTCAGAAAGATTTCAGTGGCGAATTATAAGAGCAGCAAGCTAGATATAACACAACTATCCAATAGTACCCAAGAATCTGACTGATAAATTACAGAACATTAGTGTAGTAGATAATTACATAGCTTTAGACTGCAAGAGAATTTATATAACATAGAAAGATACTTAGTTACATTATTAAGGAAAGTATGCAAAATTACTGAATAATATATATTATATGATCACACTGCTATTTAAAAAAACGTATAGTTATGTTATGTATGTTTGCAGAAAAAAAAAATGAAGAAAATCTACCATTATGGGGAATTTGGATTGTTTGAGGGGTAAAGTTTTCTAATTTTACATACTACTGCATTGTTTAATTTTGTTTTACAACAAGCTATATGAAGAAAATATTTTCAGTTGGATTAAAATTTAGAGAAAAAAATTTCACATAAAAAATGAGAAATCTAGGGCAATAGTGTATTTCACCTAATCCTTTGAGCTCACCATCTTCATGAATAAAACAACTCATAGCTAACATTTGAAATTCTTAAATATATGGCACTGAAATAAGTTTAAATCTATTTCCTAGAATAGTATAAAGGAAATTTTTAGGAAAAGTGCAGCTAATTTTGTTAAAAGAATATATTTAAAAGAGTCCTAAAGTTAATCTAAAGAGAGTCCAAAGTAGACTGTATTATAAGTATTATTTTCTTTTAGAAATCTTGGCCCCTTAGCAACTAAATATCTCTTTTATTGCAGTAAGAAAATAAAAGGCTGAATCATTCCCTTTAATGCTTGGAAATAACAGGGAAAAAGGGCATAAAATATTATCTAAAATGTCCCCTCTCCGTTAAGGTAAATCTGTCTCTGAAGCAGTTATCACACTTAAAATTCTAACAACTATTTTAGAAACTAGTTGTTAAATATCCAGGCTTCTCCAGCTAAGTTATAAGCTCCCTGACCTCAGAAATTCTTTCACCTTGGTTCCTTATTGTAAGAAATGGTAGATATAGAATAAATATTTTATTTAGAGAAAAGGTCAGAAAAGAGAGGGAAGGTTGGAGGGAGAGGATTCAGGTACAACCTTTTAGAAGAAAAGTGACACTCCAAGGCCATCTCTGTGGGAAGAGATGTAATTAACCTCACAGAGCTGGCCCTGAAACTCTCTTCTAATATCTGGCCCAGAATAATTCCTGTTCTACCAGGCAACAGATGCTATTCTGTTTCAAGTTTATAGACTTCATCCCAGTCTGAACCACGAGTATCTTGATATACTTAGTACAGCCAGTGTGATAAAAATTAGACAAACCTTCCAACACTTATTACTAAAATCTCAGATATGTTGTTGTTAAAAGATTTAAATCAGAAATTCTGAACATTTCACATCCCTTTCCTTCTCACCTCTATCTTCAACCTCTATGTAGTTAAGGCTAGAATGCTATTTTATTTTGCACTTCTCTTAAATTTTTTTCTATATGTCAGGTAAAAATTTAAGCCCCAAACTTTGTATTTTGCGTATGTGTGTGTGTGTGTGTGTGCTCAGTCTCTCAGTCGTGTTGCACTCTTTGCGACTCCATGGACTACTGTAGCCCACCAGGCTCCTCTGTCCATGAAATTTTCCAGGCAAGGATACTGGAGTGGGTTTCCATTTCCTACTCCAAGGGCTCTTCCCAACTTAGAGATAGAACCCGCATCTCCTCCATCTCCAAATTTTGTGTTATGGAAAACTAAATAAATTCTTTGTAAAAGACCATGCTTCTTAAGGTTTTCTTTGTTGAAAAGAGAAAACTACCTGATAATTGATACATGATTCTAGAATCCATATTAACTCCCTACTGAATGTTCCAGCTGTTGAAAATTATTTTTAACCATAAGGACATGGTTTTATTCATGTGCTCCAAAGCCATATCTAAAACTCGATCTTGCTGTGGCTACATACTCTTGAGGGTTGAAGAACATTGAAGATGACTAAGAAGATTAGACTATTGAAGTGCCATATCATAAACCATAATACAATTTAGGAAACCAAAGACAGTTTAGGTTTATAACTATCATCTGAATTCTGAAAATACTAGAAAGAATAAATAATGGATGTCATCTGCATTAATAATAATGTATTAACTTACTCATACTTTGGAAACAAAAAATTGAAAACCATACAAGAACACAAATCTGTGTGCCATTAACTTGTTTTTTGGAGATGGAAATCATTCATTAATTCAAAATATATTACTATGTGCCAGAGAGTTATTCATGGAATTATTAAATGTAGGTCACAAAGTAAATCACACCCAGAAGATGAATAAACTAAATGAAAAAAAGAACCTCAGGATGTTGAATCATTTCATCGTTATTTAAAAATTGTAACTGTAGTAACTGAGGGCTTTCTGTTAGCTCAGTAGTAAAGAATTCACCAGAAATGCAGGAGATGCTTATTATATCCCTGGGTCAGGAAGATCCGGAAAAAGATATGACACCCACTCTGGTATTCTTGCTTGGAAAATCCCATGGACAGAGGAGCCTGTCAGGCTACAGTGCATGGGGTTGCAAAGAGTCAGAGATGACTTAGCAACTAAACATCAACAAAAAACTACAACTGTAGTTAATTACAAAACTACATATTATAGTGTTTAATAACTGCCACAAATTGAGCTGTGTTCCACTGAAAGTCATAAGTTGAAGCATTATTAACCCCCCATGTGACTTTATCTAGAGATAGGGTATTTAAGAGGTTATTAAGATTAAATGTGGTTAAAAGGGTGGGGCCCTAATCTAAAAGGACTGTGGTCTTAAAAGGAACAGAAAGATCTTTCTCACTCTCTCTCTCCACCCACCACCACCTTCCCCCATCCTGCTGCTTCTTCCCAAGCATGTATGGATACAGTGAGAAAACAACCATCTGCAACCCAGTATGAGAACACTCAACAGGAACTGAATTTGCTGGCACCTTGATCGTGGATAACTGCTAGAACCACTATGCAAAAATACATTTCTATTGTATAAGCCACCCTGTCCATAGTATTTTTTAATAGCAGTCCAAGCTGACTAAAATAAGATAGTTTCTTTGTTTGCTTTCAATAAGACAGACCTGTCTTCAAATTCTGCCTTAGCTATCTAAATCTTAGTTTCCTATCTTTAAAAAGTTGTTAACCTATCCCCAAATCAAGGTTTAGAAATACAGTTTATAATACTATAAAGCAGTTATTATAGAATTAAATAAATGATAATAATTATTATTTGTTTTATAAATCATTTAAATAAATTGTTTAGCAAGTCAGACTGTTATAACTTAAAGAGACCTTAAATAATACATATTTACATACAAATTTATCATTAATGAATGGTTTTTCAGAAAAAAGGTGATTTATTTCTCATGAGTAGAGTCACTTGTTTTGAATCTTTAAGTTCAAGGTAGTATAATCTTTGACTGGCTTCATGGCAGAAGACACTAATGCTCAAGATAAGAGTAAAGTTATTTTATCAGGTTGTTGAATACATTGCTTATATAGCATTTGGTGAAAAAAATTTAAAGATATTATCTTATTGCTTGTACAAATTTTTATATTGTTATTACTTTAAGTAAAAATTGCCCTCAGTCTATGCAGAATTTGACAACAGGTGGGCAATCAGTAAAATTTCATGGAATGAATGGATAAATCCAATTATTTTATCAATGTTAAAAATATATATGAGGATCTGCTCCAACACACATTCAATCACTCACTCAAAAGCAACTAAAAATGAGGTATGGTATGCTGTGGAAATATCATGAGCCAGACATGATCATAGGCTGTAAGCAGTTGAGTGTTCCTAAAATTTAGTAAAGGGTCTTACCAAATCCTATTATATGCACTCCACATTTACTACTTTTACTTATTCACTCAGTTAATATATTTTAAGCAGCCACAATGTATTTAGCATTCACTGTTTAAGAAACTGGGAATACAGTGGAGAACAAGACATCACAGGCCCTTCTCTCATGGAAGTGCCATTCATAGTCTCTATTGTAGGTGCTTCTTTCCTTCCTTGTCTTCCTTTGTCTTGGGCACACATACCACCTACCAAAGTTAGTAGAGCACAGTAATAAATACTGCAATTAGATGTAGGACTAGCATGTATGCCATACTCCCATATCCAGATCCATGGTAGAAACTGTTAAGGAATTACGGCCCTTATTACCCAAGAGTTTGAATGTGATGTCAAAATACCTTTCATCACAATATTCACACAAGTCATGCCTCATCAGTTAGAGTTAACAAACTAAAATATCTGTCTATTGAATCTGGTGAGTAGATTGCAGAATATAGGTGCTAGCCATAACTCCCATGGTAACCATGTTAACAAACGGGAAAAAATGCATTCATTCGTAAGTAAAATTTATAAAGATACCAGAGCAGTTAGGAAGCAAAGAAGAAAACACTAACTATTTCCAGAGTTGGAACATGTCTTCTCAGGCAAGATGAGATCAGCAGTAATTAATTTCATTAGGACATTTGTCAAATCTGTGATTTGAAGATGCAATTAGACTTGAGTAGATGAACTCTACTAGTGAAAGGTTGTTGTTGAATTACGACGCCGGGATTTTTGGCCCCCCGAGGAGAAGAATTCAATCCGGGGCCAAAGATGAGGTTTGATCGCACAGAGCTTTTGTGTAATAAAGTTTTATTAAAGTATAAAGGAGATAGAGAAAGCTTCTGACATAGGCATCAGAAGGGGGCAGAAAGAGTACCCCCTGCTAGTCTTTAGCTGGCAGTCTGTTAATGAAAGAAAAGAATGTCTCAAAACTTAGAATGGCACCAGGCCCCTCACCCATAAGATGTATTTTGGGATACTCTTGGCTCCAAATGGTTTATCTTGGGCCATAAAAGGATTAACTTGAATCTTGAAGAAGGGCAGAACACTATACAAATAGTGTCATTTACATAGATTAGAGTATAACATACTGGTTTATCAAGTAGGTTTTGAGCCCAAAGGGCGAACCGACTTGAAGACACAGTTTGGGGTAAATGCATAGTACATTATTAGCATAGCTTAAGATAAACATTTCCATAAGAAAAAGGCATTGGTTAACTTCAGGTGAAACCAGGTATCATTATGACAACACAGAATTTTAAGAGAAACCTCCTTTTAAATTTGTATAGAGAAGGAAAAAAAAATATCGATAGTTTGTTTCCTCCTGCCACTTAAGAGAGATAAAATGTCTGACACTTGCAGGCTATTTCCTCCATTTGGAGACCCCTGGCCTTCCTGCCTGTTACCCACTCACTAGGAGAAAAGAGAACCAAAGAGAGCTTTGGGTAGTCACTGGAAATGTAGTATGAGTGCTAGGGTGGGATAAAAACTCTTGGTTTCAAGCAATACTTAGGAGACAAAGCCCTTCTAGGGATCTTCAAAAACAAAAGAAATGTCTCTACTTAAAATATATGAAACCCCAAAACTACTAAATTTATCTTAACCTGCAATTCAGCACCCATCAAGCTAAATTTCCAATTGAACTGATGTAATCTGCCCTCAGTCCATGTGTATAACAGGGAAGATATTACTGATTGAGGAAAAATAAGGTCAACCTCTCTCTCTATGGTTTATGGCATGCTAAAATAAATAAGAGAAGTCTGAAAAAGCAGGAAAATGTAACTGAAAATAAAAATTAAAATAAAATGATATAAGATTCTCCATTCTTGCCATGTCATTGGAATAAACAGATAAGAGCTTTAAAATAAATAACAAGAATAATTTAAATAATGTACAAAAGGGAAAGAATAAAAAAAAAGATTTCCAGTACACAATTAGAATCAATATAAAATTGAGACATTCTAAAACTGAAAAATATATATATATGAACTTAAGAACTCATGGAATGTGTTTGATAGCAGACTACACACAGTAAATAGCAGACTTATACAGTAAAGAAAAATAGTGAGCATAAAAATAGAAAAAAAAATTCAAAGTTTAGAACTCATAGAAAAAAACCTGAAAAAAACAGAATTTCATATTAGACTCTAGAACAGAAAATAATCAGGAATGAATATATGTGTAACCGGAATCTCCAAAGAAAAGGTAGAGACAATATTTGAAGAGATATGGTTGATAATTTTTCCAAACCTGATGGCAGGCATTAACCAGAGATCTAAGAATCTCTGCCAACCCAAGAAGAATAAATACAAACAAATTGTACATGGAAAAACACAGTTAAAATGCTCAAATTATCAAGAAAAAGAATGTTTTTATCAGGAAGACATTGCTGCCAAAAGGAAAAATGAGATTTATGACTGACTTTCCAAAACAATAAAAGACAAAAGCAATGCAATGCCATTTTTAAATCATTGAGAAGAAAAATTACATCTGCCAATTAAAAGTCTATGTCCAGTGAAAATATTCTTCGAAAATGAAGGTGAATTAAAGATGTTTTCAGCCCCTCTTTAAAAAACCTAAAAGAAAGTGTTACCAATGAACCAGCATCATAAGAAATATTAAAGAAATATTTTCAAGTTGAAATAGTCAAAGATGAAAGCATAAAAGAAATGAACACTATAAAAATTAAAGTTAAAAGCATATTAATGATGTAGAAATAGTAATAACTACTGTGGGGCTAGCAACATACACTACATACAAAATATGACATAACAATAGTTCAAGGATAGAAATGGAAAGACACTCTAATCACATTTAAATAAATGTAAAGCAAAATTGTAACATGTTCTTTTTGCCATCTGAGTGGAAATTGTTTGCTCTCCCAAAAATAATATGTTGAAATCCCAACTTTCAGTACCTCAGAGTGTGACCTTATCTGAGAGTAGGATGGTTGCACATATAATTAGGTAAGATGAGGTCACAATGGAGTAGAATGACTTCTCAATCCAGTATTACTGATGTTCTTATAAGAAAATGACCATCTAAAGATACGTTAAGACATGGAGAGAAATATCATATGGTGACAAAGGCATGTGCTAGCTGTTACTAAGAGTGGTATGCTAAAATCTTCATCTCTGGTTCTGGGTGTTAATGTTTTTCCTGGATGTGTTTTTAAGCTATATCAGTTGATGTGTTTTTAAGCTATATCAGTTATAGCTTTATATATTTTAAAACTTTGTTTAGGCATATGCAAATTTAAGATGGTTGTTATCCTTTATTATCAAGAAATAGTCATTGTTACATTTAATAATGTTACTGCTTCAGAGTCTACTTTGTCAGAGGGCCAGAATCAGAGCGTAAAATTTAAGGAGACACTGGTCACTGATGCCAGCTCTTCACTTTCATTCTTATTTTCATTCTATTCTATTTTTATTCTATTTCATTTCTATTCTATTTTCATTCTATTGACTACTTACAGCTTTTATGGTATTTTATTTAGGTTGCAAATATTTATATTTAGAGGAGCTCTCTGTTAAGTTAGGAAGTTAATTTCTTTTGTACAATGCACAGGTTTAATATTTCCCCAGTTTAAAATTTGTCTTTTGACTTCATGTATATTTATATATGGTATACTCACAAGATGGCAGAGTAGAAGGATATGCTCATCTTCTCCTGCAAGAACTCCAAAATTACAATCCTCTGCTGAACAATGACAGACAGGAGAATGTTGTATCTGCCCCAGAAAAGATACCCCATGGTAGAAAGATACCCTTCTAGAACTAATACCCCCAAAAGATGTCCTTTTCATCATAGGGGCAAGAATGCAAAAGTAGGAAGTCAAGAAACACCTGGAGTAACAGGCAAGTTTGGCCTTGGAATATAAAATGAAGCAGGGCAAAGGCTAATAGAGTTTTGCCAAGAGAACACACTGGTCATAGCAAACACCCTCTTCCAACAACACAAGAGAAGACTCTGCACATGGACATCACCGAAATCAGTCAATGGTCAATACCGAAATCAGAGAGATTACATTCTTTGCAGCTGAAGATGCAGAAGCTCTATACAGTCAGCAAAAACAATGCCTGGAGCTGACTGTGGCTCAGATCATGAACTCCTTATTGAAAAATTTAGACTTAAATTAAAGAAAGTAAGGAAAACCACTAGACCATTCAGATAGGACCGAAATCAAATCCCTTACAATTATACAGTGGAAGTGACAAATAGATTGAAGGGATTAGATCTGATAGAGTGCCTGAAGAACTGTGGAAGGATGTTCATGATACTGTACAGAGGCAGTGATCAAGACCATCCCCCCAAAAAAGAAATGCAAAAAGGCAAAATGGTTGTCTGTGTAGGCCTTACAAATAGCTGAGAAAAGAGAAGTGAAAGGCAAAGGAGGAAAAGAAAGGTATACCCATTTGAATGCAGAGTTCCAAAGATTAGCAAGGAGAGGTAATAAGAAAGTCTTCCTCAGTGATCAACGCAAAGTAACAGGAAAACAATAGATGGGAAAGACTAGAGATCTCACCAAGAAAATTAGATACCAAGGGAACATTTCATGCAAATATGGTACATTAAGGGATAGAAATGGCATGGACCTAACAGAAGCAGAAGATATTAAGAAGAGGTGGTAAGAAAACACAGAAGAACTATACAAAAAAGATCTTCACGACCCAGATAATCATGAAGGTGTGAACACTCACCTAGAGAAAGACAACCTGGAATGTGAAGTCAAGTGGGCCTTAGGAAGCATCACAAGGAACAAAGCTAGTGGAGGTGATGGAATTCCAGTTGAGCTACTTCAAATCCTAAAAGATGATGCTGTGAAAGTGCTGCACTCAATATGCCAGCAAATTAGGAAAACTCAGCAGTGGCCACAGGACTGGAAAAGGTCAGTTTTCATTCCAATCCCAAAGCAAGGCAACGCCAAAGAAGGCTCAAACTACCGCACAATTGTACTCATTTCACACGCTAGCAAAGTAATGCTCAAAATTCTCCAAGCCAGGCTTCAACAGTATATGAATCATGAACTTCCAGATGTTCAAGCTGGATTTAGAAAAGGCAGAAGAACCAGAAATCAAATTGCCAACATCCATTGTATCATCGGAAAAGCAAGAGAATTTCAGAAAAACATTTACTTCTGCTCTATTGGCTACACTAAAGCCTTTGATTGTGTGAATCACAATAAACGGTCGAAAATTCTTAAAGAAATGGGAATACCAGACCACCTTACTTGCCTCTTGAGAAATCTGTATGCAGGTCAAGATGCAACAGTTAGAACTGGACATGGAACAACAGACTGATTCCAAATTGGGAAAGGAGTATGTCAAGGCTGTATATTGTCATTCTGCTTATTTACCTCATGTGCAGAGTACACCATGTGAAATGCTGGGCTGGATGAAGCAAAAACTGGAATCAAGATTGCTGGGAGAAATATCAATAACCTCAGATATGCAGATGACACCACCCTTATGGCAGAAAGTGAAGAAGAAAAAGAGCCTCTTGATGAAAGTGAAAGAGGAGAGTGAAAAAGTTGGTTTAAAGCTCAACATTCAGAAAATGAAGATCATGGCATCTGGTCCCATCACTTCATGGCAAATAGATGGGGAAACAGTGACAGGCTTTTTTTTTTTTTTGCTCCAAAATCACTGCAGATGGTGTTTTCAGCCATGAAATTAAAAGATGCTTTCTCCTTGGAGGAAAAGCTCTGATCAAACTAGACAGCATATTAAAAGGCAGAGACATTACTCTGCTGACAAAGGTCCATCTAGTCAAAGCTATGGTTTTTCCAGTAGTCATGTATGGATATGAGAGTTGGACTATAAAGATAGCCAAGCACCAAAGAACTGATGCTTTTGAACTATGGTGTTGGAGAAGAATCTTGAGAGTCCCTTGGACTGCAAGGAAATCAAACCAGTCAGTCCTAAAGGTCCAGAATATTCATTGGAAGGACTGATGCTGAAGCTGAAACTCTAATACTTTGGCCACCTGATGTAAGAACTGACTGACTGGAAAAGACCCTGATGCTGGGAAAGATTGAAGGCAGGAGGAGAAGGGGACGACAGAGGATGAGATGGTTGGATGGCATCACTGACTTCGATGGACATGAGTTTGAGCAAGCTCTGGGAGTTGGTGATGGACAGGGAAGCCTGGCTCTTTTCATGGTGTCGCAAAAAGATGCACATGACTGAGAACTGAACTGAATTGATATTTATATATGAATAATTTTAAATTCTCTAAACCGAATTTCTCTTTTTTTGGTCATTTTCATTTTGCTTTATAATTACCGAGTTTTAATTTGAAATATCTCTTCCAACCTCAACTTAATGAAAAAAGTTACTTCTACTTTGTGAATTGAATCTTTCATCCAATTCCAATTTATCTTAATGATAAATATCTCTCTATATGGCTAATGACATAAATAACCAATTGTTCCAATAAAACTTAATGTATAATCCATCTCTCCGTTTCCCCTCCTTTTAAAGGAAATGCCTCTTTTGTCTTTGGTCTAGTTTCTGTTTCCTCTGTAGTACAAATTTGTTTTGACTTTTGTAGATCTGTCGTTTGTTTTAACATATGGAAAGGTTATTTTCTCATTAAACTCTTATTCTTATATTCCAAATGACTTCCTTTCACTTTGTCAAGTTAGAAAATATCCATCTAGCATTGTATTTGATATTTCATTGAAATTAAAAATATAAGAAGAACTGGCATCTTTAAGTAATAACCCCCTAGCACACAAGTTATGTCTCTATCAAATCCAAGCAAAAGGTGCAGGTATGGCTTGGAGGTATGACTAATAATTAGTATGGGGGAAAAAATGAATAAGGGGATTCTGAGGCATCTTTTCAGAGCAAATAGCAAGGAAACAAGCAAAGCCTACTAGGGTTGTGCTAAAAACACTCACGTATGAATTCTGAAGAGGCTGCCACTGAGTACTAGTTATATTCTTAATAGTAGAGAATTTTTTTAATATTCAGGTATCTTCATGGCTCAGTGGTAAAGAATTCTCCTGCAAATGCAGGAGACATGGATTTGATTCCTGGGTTGGGAAGGTTCCCTGGAGAAGGCAATGGTAACCCACTCCAGCATTAGTATTCTTGTTTGGGAAATCCCATGGACAGAGTAGCCTGATGGGTGACAGTCCATGGGGTCACAAACAGTTGGACACAACATAGTGACTAAACAACAAAAATGACATTATTTTGTGTATATTTGAAAATTATTAATTTTTAAAGACACATTGAAATACTAGGGCTTCCCTGGTAGCTCAGACAGTAAAGAATTTGCCTGTAATGCAGGAGTCTGGGGTTCAGTTCCTAGGATGGGAAGATCCCCTGGGGAAGGGAACAGCTAACCACTCTAATATTCTTACCTGCAGAATTCCATGGACAGAGGAGCACTGAAATACTTAAAGACAAAATGATATATTAAAAACATGATACATCTATCTCCTATATGCTTCAAGCTAATATGAGATGGGAAATGGGTAGAAATAGATATGAAACGATTAGTCACTAGTTGGTAATTATTGAAACTGGATGAGGTGTGTGTGTGTGTGCTTAGTTGTGTCTGACTCTTTGTGAGCCCATGGATCATACCCCACCAGGCTCCTCTGTCCATGAGATTTTCCAGGCAAGAATACTGGAGTGAGTTGCCATTTCTTACTCCAGTGGATCTGCCCAACTCAGGGATCGAATTCACATGTCTTGTGTCTCCTACACTGGCAAGTGGATTCTTCACGACTAGTACCACCTGGGATGAGGTACATGATAATCAATTTATATATGTTTAAAAATTTCTATCATAAACTGATTGAGTTTTCCTGCCCAAGAAAGTACTGTCTTTTCATTTACTTAAATACACTGCTCTAGTCGTAGGGAAATTTGAAAGTTTCTCCTTTTATTTTTAAATTTAATTCTAAGGATTGTATCTTTTTTTGTTTGTTTGTTTCTACTCTAACTGGGATCTTTCCTGCCATATTTTTCTAACTTGCTATTGTTTGCAAATAGAAAACATATTTGTGTGCAATATTATTAAATGGACCCACCTATTCAATTCCTATTATTTCACAGATACTTTTGGTGTGCTCATATATAATTGCTATACACTGAATGTTTGTCTTTGTGTACCACCCCCCATTCAAATATAGAAACTAAACCCCAGTGTGATGGTATTATGAGGTGGGACTTTAGCAGGTGATTAGATCTTCAGAATAGAATCCTTCTGAGTGGGGTTGAAAGTGAAAACGTGAAAGTGAAAGTTGCTCAGTCATGTCTTACTTTTTGCAACCCTATGGACTGTACAGTCTATGGAATTCTCTAGGCCAGAATACTGGAGTGTGTATCCTTTCCCTTCTCCAGGGTATCTTCCCAACCCAGGGACTGAACCCAGGTCTCCTACATTGCGGGCAGATTCTTTACCAGCTGAGCCACAAGGGAAGCCCAAGTATACTGAAGTGGGCAGCCTATCCCTTCTCCAGGGGCTCTTCTCTACCCAGGAATTGAACCTGAGTCTCCTGCATTGCAGGCAAATTCTTTACCAACTGAGCTATCAGGGAAGCCTTAATACCCTTTAAAAGAGACTCTAGAGAGTTCCCTTGTCCCTTCCACTCTGTGTTAAGACAGGACAGCTGTCTATGAACCAGAAATCAGGCTCTTTCCAGACATCAAATCTGCCAGTGCCTTGACCTTGGACTTCCCAGTCTCCAGAACTGTGAGAAATAAATTGTTTGAGTTAGCCAGTCTATAATATTTTGTTAGAATGTCTAAATTAATACAATAGTTATATAATTAGAAAATAATCATAAAGTTGTTTCTTTATTTTCTTCTACCAACTTATATCTCTATTTTATTTCCTTGTACTAGCTGTTAACTCTAGAGCAATGCTCTATAATAGGTAAAGGGTATGCTTGTCTCATTCTCAATTTTACTGGTAATAATTCTAAGTCTTGAACTGATTTATTGTTTGGAATATATTTTTGATCATGTGAGAAGTATTAATATGTTCTTATGCCTTTCAGTTTTTGTTATGCTTTGCTTTGCTCAAGAATGTATTTTTAAAAGGCAATATATTACTTATTACAGATATATGTAACATATATTTCCACTTAAATTCATTTAAAACTTATAGCCAATATCCAGAATATGAGATATTTTAAAACTCATTAGGAAATATATTTATCCTTCAAAACTCATGAAGTATAATAATTAGATTCTTAGAAAAAAACCATTGGCATCAACTTTTTATTAATAGTTACAAACCAAATTTACTCCTTACCAATATCTCTACATGAAAAACCTTCATGTAATAAATTTTTAGTGCCCAGAAGATATAAATAAATGGAATCATAACAGTATAGCACAAGGAAAAAAGATATGCATGCTCTGGTTCATTAAATGAGACTTGTCCTGTTAACAGCATACTTTTAACATAGGAATAATCTTTTATATTCAAATATTATAGTGTTTCATACAATCTAACAATGCTATGCACACTAGGTTGTAATTTTAATACACTTACTCTTTTAATAAATGTGCAGAGAACTGGATCGATTTTCCACTCAATGAATTTCTCTTACATAGATGAGGAGAGAGAAATAAGTATGGATTAAACAACAACAAGGGCTATTTGTCTTTTGAATTACATTGATATGTTGTAATAGTTTATTATTTGGCAATGATTTTCCTAATGCACATTCATGAAGTAACAATGTGAATTATTGGGATATATAGACAATTTTCACTCTACCTGCTGCTGCTGCTGCTGCTGCTAAGTCGCTTCAGTCGTGTCTGACTCTGTGTGACCCCATAGATGGCAGCCCACCAGGCTCCCCCGTCCCTGGGATTCTCCAGGCAAGAACATTGGAGTGGGTTGCCATTTCCTTCTCCAATGCATGAAAGTGAAAAGTGAAAGTGAAGTCGCTCATTCGTGTCCGACTCAGCAAAACTCCATGGACTGTAGCCTACCAGGCTCCTCCATCCATGGGATTTTCCAGGCAAGAGAACTGGAGTGGGGTGCCATTGCCTTCTCCACTCACTCTACCTAGTATTTTTAAATAGTACCTACCTCTAATCACTAAGTTGAAAGTGGGTTTAATTTATTAAGAGAATGAACACTAATTGAGAGCATAATTTTCTTGCCTTAGCTTGGCCTTTGATTTTTCTCTATAAATAAAGGGGTAGGTCCAAATTGCCCTCTAGGATATTTTCAAGGTATGAACTTCATTTGGTTATCCACTTAAAAGTCTCTAATAACAGTGACAACTGTATTTGCTAAATAACTTATAATCTGACAATCTGGAACTTTTTAGTCTATCTCATTTATATTTATAAATATAATAAAACCTGACCTTAAATTTGCCATGTTTTTTGGTTTTGCTGCTTCTTTTCCTGATATATTTTTACTACATGGATTTTAAAAGTTTAATTTTTATATATATTGACACTCCTTTATGAAAAACTGAAAGAATATATATTTTTATCTCACTTATTCTTAATAAACTATTTCTTTTTTATAAATGTTATCATTTTTTGGTCTCTCAGGAAGTTGCCTTCATGAACTTATATGATCTACTTATGCTTCTATTTTTTAAATTCTCCATTCTAAATAATACTTATTAATTCCCTGCTAGGAAAATTGAAGAAATCAGTATATCCACACTTCTTTCCATATTCTTGCCCTCATCTTTACTCTCCAACTCTGGTATTTTCTATTATTAATAACATTACTATAACCCTGAGAATCAACCAGGTTAGTCTCACTAGATAGTTCCTATTAGCATGGGTGTGTCGCAGGAAGAAGGCAATGACCAGTGCCTGCTGCAATTAATCTTCCTGATTTGGTCTAATCTCTTGTCCTGTCTCTCAAACTTCCACCTGATGCGTTATGATCCAGCGGCTCTGACCTAGGGCTTCCCTGATGGCTCAGACAGTAAAGAATCTGCCTGCAATGTGAGAGACCTGGGTTCAATGCCTGGGTTGGGAAGATCCCCTGGAGGAGGAAATGGCAACCCACTCCAGTATTCTTGCCTGGAGAATTCCATGGACAGAGAACTTGGCGGGCTACAGTCCATGGGATCGCAAACTGTCAGACACGGCTGAGACTAAGCACACAGCACAGTTCTGATCTATGAGATTGCCTTCTGCTTCTACACTCTTGGTAATTCAGTTCCCTCATCCTGAAACACCTCCAACCAACTGCTTCTTATTATCCCATCAACCTCTCCCAGCCCCTTTCACTCTTCAAAGTACTGTTAGACATATTATCTTCCACTAAGTCTTCTCTTCAAGATAAAATTACACAGCCTTTATTCAGTACTGTTTATGTCCTATGGCCATACCATAATTATGTTATATACCATAGTAAATTACATTTATGTGTCTACCTTCTGTCTCTCCTTCTGATTGTTACCAGTGGCTAACATCCTGCTCAATAAGTGTGAAGATGATCATTATACTTAATAATATTCATGGATTGCTTGAATTATGCATTCTTCATAAGGAAATGGTAGTGAACAGTGAATAGTGAAGTCGCTCAGTTGTGTCCGACTCTTTGCGACCCCATGGACTGTAGCCTACCAGGCTCCTCCGTCCATGGGATTCTCCAGGCAAGAGTACTGGAGTGGGTTGCCGTTTCCTTCTCCAGGAGATCTTCCCAACCCAGGGATCCAACCTGGGTTTCCTGCATTGTAGGCAGACGCTTTACCATCTACTCACTAAAAATACACATATGTTTTATTCTTTACATTATGAAAGATTTTTAAAATACCACCTAAGTGAAGAGAACATTATAATGAATCCCCATTAACCATAATATATTCAATAACCATCAACATTTTCACATACATTTTTAAATCGTTTAGAAAGCTAGTTAGAAAGTCATTGGCCGATTATTCTCCTAGCAGGTTGACCTGCTGTCAACACGGATCGTCTGACTTACACCTAAGGTGAGGAAATGAGTTCAATTCTCCAAGATCATAGTTCTGATGAATGTTAACATTAGTAACAGACAAAACAGTCTCCGAAGGAGCCATTATATACTAGCAGTTACAAAGAAGGAAGAGAAATGGGGTTTATTGAAGACTAGATTCAGAAAAACACTTCACAAGGGTCCTAAATGGCCATGGCATGTTATGGGATTTGTACATGAGAACAATTCCTGCCACTTATGACTTAACTCAAGACAATGTTAAGGCATCTTGTTTACATTTTTGTTTTTAACGGCCCTCAGTTTTAGCAATAGAGAAAACTACTCCTTTGGATAAATCGCACTGACTGAAGATAGCTCGAATACATTTTTTTCCCAAAAGAAAAGCAAAGGAGTGAGGTTCTTATCCGAGTTCCAAGGTAGCCCTCCCAGTCACCCTCTAGGCCTGCACTGTGACAGAGGCTCTTCTAAGGATGCTGTGGGCGGGGAATGGGGGACATTTAAGAACCCACATCCGGAATCTAGATCCCAGGCAAAAAAGCACGCTTCAAAAGGTAGTAAGAACGAAATAACAAACGCTGGAACCTGGGCCTGGTTAGGAACATCACCCCCAAACGCCAAAACCCAATAGTCCTCACTCTCCCGCAGGCGAACGGAAAGAGGGAGGAACTACACCTCCCAGAATGCAGAGCGGCGAGGCGGTGCTAAAACGATGGCCTGTTTTTACCTCACGTTTGCTTAGAAACTCCAGTCCCTCTTCTTAGTACTCCGCCATCCCAGCGTAATTGGCTCTGTAGCCCGTGCGTGGAAGGGTGGCTCCGGCGTCACTGGCAGCGGTTGAATGGGGGCACTAATCCCCGCCTCCTCACGGGAAATGAAGTCCTTTCTAATAGTTTCTCGGACCGAGTCAGAGCGATAGGACTACATTTCCCAGAGCGCGGGTCCGCCAGGCGGCTTGGGGGCGGTGCCTCACGTCTGTTACAGTCATCGCTAAGCCTCTTCGGCGGGACTGTGATGGCCGGAGAGATGACGATCTTAGGTTAGTAACGAGGGGGTTCTTTACGCTGTCGCGGGCACCGGAGCGGTTGAGGGAAGCAGGGATGGGTCGGGGTCGTTGTTGCAACCGCTCGATTCCGCTAGCGTGGCGGGAAAGGCGTCAGAAAGGTGACTTTGAGGCGGTTTGGGGCTGTTCCCGAAGCCGGGTTGGGGGTCGCCTCTAGGAATGACCTGGCCGCTGTAGGCCCGGGTAGGGCCGGCGGCGACCTTCTGCATACATTTCAAGGATGTTGGACCTCAGGAAGTGTTCTTATCCAAGGAATGTCGATTTTCAAATCGTTGGTTGAAGAGGGGTCTTTGAGAGGCCTCTAGAATGTGCATCTCCGAGACCCCTTTGTGGGGGAAGCGGGAGGAGCACTAGCAGCCTCCCGACCTGTAGGCTCGTGGGATGCTGGATTTTGAGAGATCCGGGGCTCTTTAATGTGTAGGCCAATGTTGTTTCCACCAATCCGGGTGGGAATTACCCGCTCCGGACCAGAATGTGATAAAATGAAGATTTTTGTTATTTTTTATTGAGTAATTGTTACTAAGCTAAGAATTAGTAAAAGAGACTCTTTTAGATTGGCATTTTGAGTTGTATGTAATCTGGGTGGACACAGATGTATAACACAGCCTCTTGAAACCAAGTAACAGATTAATTATAAATACGAAGTGGCTTCTTTCTCCTTCACTTATGTTTACAGGCAGTGTAACATTTGTACATATTTGGTTTTTTCATAATTAACATTTATTGGCCAGCTTCTGATAGCTAGGAACCATTTGTGCAGGGGATTCAACGTGGCTAAAACCTAACTTCAAAGAGTTTCCATTTATGTTAGCATCGAGTTACACACTTCTGTTCACCTAAATATCACCGTTGCAAGATGTCCTTCATTCATATTTAGTACAGAAAAGGTTAACTGTGTTGTTATGAAGTGACAGTTTAAGCAACTTCCAAAACTATTTCGATCTAGTTTATCCATTTCATCCTTTTGAAAGGAAAAAGAAGAGGGGAGATAAAAAGAGTTTTAGCATTACAATATCAGGGCTTTTGGTATGGAAATTTTACTAATAGGGTTTTGTTTTAATATTGCTATCTAAAGCTAATTATAAAACTATAAAATCTAAATAGTAAACTGTGGAAAATTCTGAGAGAGATGGGAATACTGGACCACCTGACCTGCCTCTTGAAAAACCTATATGCAGGTCAGGAAGCAACAGTTAGAACTGGATGGGACAAGAGACTGGTTCCAAATAGGAAAAGGAGTACGTCAAGGCTGTATATTGTCACTCTGCTGATTTAACTTATATGCAGAGTACATCATGAGAAATGCTGGGCTGGAGGAAGCATAAGCTGGAATCAGGATTGCCAGGAGAAATATCAATAACCTCAGATGTGCAGATAACACCACCCTTATGGCAGAAGTGAAGAACTAAAGAGCCTCTTGATGAAAGTGAGAGTGAAAAAGTTGGCTTAAAGCTCAACATTCAGAAAACTAAGATCGTGGCATCTAGTTCCATCACTTCATGGGAAATAGATGGGGAAACAGTGTCAGACTTTATTTTGGGGGGCTCCAAAATCACTGCAGCTGGTGACTGCAGCCATGAAATTAAAAGACGCTTACTCCTTGGAAGGGAAGTTATGCCCAACCTAGACAGCATATTAAAAAGCAGAGACATTACTTTGTCAAAAAACATCTGTCTACTCAAGGCTATGGTTTTTCCAGTAGTCATGTAGGGATGTGAGAGTTGGACTATAAAGAAAGCTGAGCACAGAAGAATTGATGGTTTTGAACTGTGGTATTGGAGAAGGAGAGTCCCTTGGACTGCAAGAAGATTCAACCAATCCATCTAAAAGAGATCGGTCCTGGTTGTTCACTGGAATGACTGATGTTGAAAGTGAAACTCGAATACTTTGGCCACCTGATGTGAAGAGCTGACTCACTTGAAAAGACCCTGATGCTGGGAAAGATTGAGGGCAGGAGGAGAAGGGGATGACAGAGGATGAGATGGTTGGATGTCAACACCGACTCAAAGGACATGGGTTTGGGTAGACTCTGGCAGTTGGTGATGGACAGGGAGGCCTGGTGTGCTGCGGTTCATGGGGTCGTAAAGAGTTGGACACGACTGAGCAACTGAACTGAACTGGATTACATTCTGACTTTTGCTCCAGATAAATGACTTTTCCTGTCAGTATTAGTACAAGTATTACTGAAATGTTTCTTTTTCAGCCCTTTACTCACCCATAAGTTAAGTACACTAACATACAGGGTTTTTTTTTGTTTGTTTGTTTTTGTTACTTCATTTTAATGGCATTATAGTCAGTTTGAATTGTGAAAAACATGATGTTTGAGAAATGTTATGAGTATAAAAGAAAAAAATTTTGAGACTTTATAGTCTAGTATTGAAGAGTGATTTTAGTGTTGTAATTTATCAAATTGTACTGTTTTGATAAGACATAACTTTTAATTTGCCTGTATTTCAGGATCAGCTGTTTTGACTCTCTTGTTGGCTGGCTATTTGGCACAACAATATTTACCATTGCCTACTCCTAAAGTGATTGGAATTGACCTTGGCACTACCTATTGTTCAGTTGGGGTGTTTTTTCCTGGGACAGGAAAAGTAAAGGTCATTCCAGATGAAAATGGTCATATCAGCATACCCAGCATGGTATCCTTCACTGATGATGATGTTTATGTGGGCTATGAAAGCTTAGAGCTTGCAGATTCGAATCCTCAGAACACAATATATGATGCCAAAAGATTCATAGGCAAAGTTTTTACCCCGGAAGAACTGGAGGCTGAAATTGGGAGATACCCATTTAAGGTAAGTTAAGCGGAAATGTATTTTTAGTTCAGCACACTGTTTCAATTAGTTCTTTGGCTTCAAGTTACAAAAATGTATATTTCAATGGACTCAGTTTGTATGGAAGTTATATTATCTCATTCAACAAGCAATCCCACAGCAGCTCCTGGGTTGGTTAATTCGTTGGTTCCACAACACTGTTGAGGACTTAGGACACTACCATCTTCTCACTCTGCCATCCTCAAAAATGCGTTGTTCTTTTATTGTTCTTCTCATTCTACCATCCTCAAAATGCATTGTAGCAGGTGGCTAATGAAGTCCCATGTACCTATAGATAGATGGATGGATAAATAGATACTCTCTTTGTGTGTGTATATGTATTTGTACATAGAAAAAGAGATCATACTAGGCACGCTGTGTTTTGACTTCTTTGAAACTCATATATATAGTTTTACATCATTATCTTTCATGGTTGTGTGGAACAGCTGTTCCACCATTTTATTGTCCAGTCTCTGTATGTTTTATTTTTTCCTTAGTTTTCCACTATCATTGGAGCTTCAGTGAATATCATTTTTGTACATGTGTAGTTTTACATTTGTTTGATAATTTCCTAAATTTGATAGTCCAAATGGTTGTATGTTTTTAAGGCTTCTGATTTGTACTGCCAACTTTGGGCACCGAAAAGTTTACATGCTCTTATCTATTTTTCAGACTGCCTATGTCTTCAGTAGTTATTATTTTTCAGTCTTTGCCAATAGATAAGTGAAAAATGGTATCTGGTAGTAATTTGCATTGCTGTGATTTCTAGTGAAGTCAGACTTTAAAAAAAAAATCAGTTTATTGCATTTTTCTTTAGTGATCCATTTCTCACCCTTTGTCCTATTTTCTTTTGGGATGTTTATCTTTTTTGAATGACTATAAAAATATATTTTATATTTAAGTATCCCCCTTTTTTTTAACTAACTGATGTATAATTTTGTTTTTTAACTGTCAAGAGTGTTAGATTTTTTATGTGGTAAAATCATCTCAATAATTTAAAATGTTTTTAGAATCTTATGCTACTTACAGCCTTTCCTATCGTATCCACTTGTATTTTTTTTCTAATGCTTTTATGTAAGTATTTGTAGGTTTGGGTTTTGCTGGGCTTTTTTTCTTAAATATTTAGATATTTATGTAGGGTTTTTTTTTTGGTAAATTATGAAATAGGATTCTAATAGTTTTGAAATTAGATGATTGTATCAGTGCTGCTTATTGAATAACCCATATATAAGAGCTCTGAAATTTTTATTCATTTTTCAGAGGAGAAAAAAATTTCTCCAGGTATGTATTTGGTTTATTTCTTTGCTTTTCTTTTAATTTTTTGTTAAGTTCAGTTCAGTTCAGTCACTCAGTCATGCCTGACTCTTTGTGACCCCATGAACCGCAGCACACCAGGCCTCCCTCTCCATCACCAACTCCCAGAGTCCACACAAACCCATGTCCATTGAGTTGGTGATGCCATCCAGCCATGTCATCCTCTGTCGTCCCTTTCTCCTCCTGCCCTCAATCTTTCCCAGCATCAGGGTCTTTTGTTAAGACCCTTTATTAATTTGTAATTTTTATTTTGTAATGATAAAATTGTATAAAGCTATACATCTTTCTCTAAATTGCAGCTTTGGGTACATTACTTATTGATCCTAGAGTTATTTTAAGGTGGTTTTGTGTGTGTGTGTGTTTTTTAAGTTTCTCAGTGGTCCAGTTTTTTTGTTGTTTCTCTTTCATGGTTACTCTGAACATACTGGAATTAATCTAATTTTTAAAAATGTACAAATATACAACTACATTAGCAAGGATAATATACTAATACACGTTTTCATGGAAATAAGAATGTGAGTGATATTTGATTCTTAGCAAAAATAGTGAAGTATTAAAATTATTCTTGTTAATATGTACCAGCACATTCTTTCAATTATCTATTATGTTTGGAAATAAATAAGTTTTTTGAAAAAGAAGATCTTGAGTCACATACATGATTTAGCAACTATTATTCCTTCTATTGGGCTTTCCTAGTAGCTCAAACAGTAAAGCATCTACCTGCAATGCAGGAGATCCAGGTTCAGTCCCTGGGTCAGAAAGATGCCCTGGAGAAGGAAATGGCAACCCACTCCAGTATCCTTCCTGAAAAATTCCATGGACAGAGGAGCTTAGCAGTCTACAATCCATGGAGTTGCAGACAGTCGGACACGACTGACTGACTAAATTCCCTCTATCTCATCATTCATTTTTTTCTTACATTTAACATATGTATTGAGAATCTTCTCTGTTCCAGTTATATGCTGCTGCTGCTGAGTTGCTTCAGTTGTATCCAACTCTGTGCGACCCTATAGATGGCAGTGCACCAGGCTCCTCTGTCCCTGGGATTCTCCAGGCAAGAATACTGGAGTAGGCTGCCATTTCCTTCTTCAATGCATACTCAATGATAAATTTTATTTTTCTGCTGTTATTAAAAACTAGAGTGGATTCATTTTATAATTTTAAAGTATATCTTTTAATAGCCTCTAATCTTTGTACATGCACTTGCTAGATAACAAATGAAATTTTATGACCTTTTCAGGATAAGTTTTGATTGAATACATTCGATGTATATATGTATATATATATATTTATGTGTGTTAGTATATGTGTATGTATAATATGTATGTAGATATATACACACACACTTATATATAGTGTTTTCATCTTTGCAAACCTTATTCACAGGTTTTAAACAAAAATGGAATGGTTGAATTTTCTGTGACAAGTAATGAAACCATCACCGTTTCCCCAGAATATGTTGGCTCTAGACTGTTGTTAAAATTAAAAGAAATGGCAGAGGAGTATCTTGGAATGCCAGTTGCCAATGCTGTTATTTCCGTACCAGCAGAATTTGATCTAAAGCAGAGAAATTCAACAATTCAAGCTGCTAACCTTGCAGGTAATATCACTTGCCTGAGTTGCATTTTTCTCAAAATTTTCTTAGGCTGAAAATCTATAATGAGGTGTATTATTTTGCAAACCAGTTGATTAGGCGCCTAGACAAAGTATATGGTAGATAAATAATTAAGAAGGCTCCATGGTACAATGTAAAATACGTATATTCTGACAACAACCTATCAGGTATATGACCAAGGCTGAGAAAAAACATGGACACATTAGCAGTGAGGAATTTGTTCTCCTGAACTTGTTTTAATGTGAAGAGGAATATAATACAATGATTTTTAAAAATCTGAGGTGGGAGAAAATTTATTTGATACCATTCAGCAAATACTGATTACCTAGGTAAATAGAACAGGTAAACCCTTTTTTTCATAGAGCTTATATTCTATTGGAGGAAACAGAAAATCAGTATTGAAGATAAATATAGTGTTCTTACCTTAAACATTCTGTAATTTTTTGAGGTTGTACCCAAGTCTGCATTTTGGACTCTTGTTGGTTACGAGGGCTACTCCATTTCTTCTATGGGATTCTTGCCCACCGTAGTAGATACACTGATGATCTGGATTAAGTTCACCCATTCTCGTCCATTTTAGTTCACTGATAGCTAAGATGTTGATGTTTATTCTTACCATCTCCTACTTGACCACATCCACTTTACCTTGATTGATGGTGGGACAATTTACCTTGTCAGAGAGATGGTGGGATAACATCACTGATACAATAGATATAAACTTGGGCAAACTTCAGCAGATGATGAGGGACAGGGAGGCCTGGTGTGCTGCAGTCCATGGGGTTGCAAAGAGTCGGACATGACTGGGCAACTGAACAACAACCCTTAGCATTATTGACATGTTAGCCTGAATAATTCTTTGTTGGGGAACTAGCCTATGTATCATAGGACATTTTGCAGCATCCCTTAACCTGTACTCCCTAGAAGCTAGCCAATAGCACCATCTCTACCAAGTAGTGATAATTTTATGTCTCCAGACATGGCTAGATGTCTTTAGAGGAAGAAAATGATCCCTGGTTGAGAGCCTGGATACAGTGTGTATCAGAAAGTAACATGCTATGGGAGAGGAAGGTGGGATAGAGGTTTAAGAGGAAGGGAATATATGCATACATATAGCTGATTCACTTCATTGTTCAGCAGAAATTAACACAACATTGTAAAGCAATTTTATGCCAAAAAAAAAAAAAAAGTAACATTCTATGGCTATGACCAACCTAGACAGCATATTAAAAAGCAGAGACATTACTTGGCTGACAAACGTCCGTCTAGTCAAAGCTATGATTTTTCCAGTAGTCATGTATGGGTGTGAGAGTTGGACCATAAAGAAAGCTGAGCACTGAAGAATTGATGCTTTTGAACTGTGGTGTTGGAGAAGACTCTTGAGAGTCCCTTGGACTGCAAGGAGATCAAACCAGTCCATCCTAAAGGAGATCAGTCCTGAATATTGATTGGAAGGACTGATGCTAAAGCTGAAGCTCCAATACTTTGGTCACCTGATGCAAAGAACTGACTGATTGGAACAGACCCTGATGCTGGGAAAGATTGAAGGTGGGAGGAGAAGTGGATGACAGGACGAGATGGTTGGATGTCATCACCAACTCGATGAACATGAGTTTGAGCAAGCTCTGGGAGTTGGTAATGGACAGGGAAGCCTGGCGTGCTGCAGTCTATGGGTTGGAAGAGTCAGACACAAATGAGCGACTGAACTGAACACGTTATGGAAGAAAAGACAGGATAAGGGAATGGGCTTGCTAGGTGATCAGAGAGTAGGGGGGACTTGCAGGTTTTGAAGGGAGTGGTCAGATAGACCTCAGTGAGAAAGTGATATTTAAGCAGAGTTGAAGGAAACCAGGTAGTGAGCCAAGCAAGTGCATGGAGGAAATATGTTGCAGGAGAGAGAATGGCCAGTGTGGCCATGAGATGAGAATTTAGAAGATGGAAGGTTGGCCAATGCTACCAAAGGCAAGTGAGTGATGAAGTCAGAAAGCTAAGGGGAATAGTATTATGGTCTTTGAATAAATTCTTCAGTTTGACTAGTTTTTATGGCTCTTGATACAGAAAGTCATACTACTTTCAAGGCCACTCATTATATGTAGCAGTTAGTTTAAAGCAGGAATTTTGTTCAAGGAAATTTTGATCTTTTGTTTGCACATCTACTGTTTAGCATTACCTTGAAATCAGATTTTGCTGTATATTTCAGTTACTTTCAAGGATCTTGCATTTTAAGTTGTTTTTTAAAATACATTGTAGCTATTAAAGCATATCTTCTCAGATTTTTCTTTTTATCATTTTTCTATCTATTGATCTGTTCTTTTACAGAAAAAGTCATTTTTAAAAGATGAGCATCATAAGCTTATTTCTATAGCTATTACAGTATACGGTTAATGTTTTCCTTCCCAAGTAAAATATGAAAGTTAGAAGAGGCTGAGGGATCTTTTAAAATTAAGTATTAAAAAAGAATAGAGTGATGTATTTCATTGAATCTGGGCCTTTATTTCTTTATACTGTAGTCATCTTTTAGAATAATTTTAATGATATCCATTTAGAAGAACCAATATTTGTCCTTCCCGTTTCATTGTTTTTATTTGGCTTCTGACTGTTCTTATTATTACTCAGTGGAGTTCATGTTGGAGAAGATACTAATATGTTGTAGGATTAAGTGAAAAAAATTCCTTAATCATGTCCTTTAATGATTGTTCTTCCCTCCAACCAATTTTACAGGACTGAAGATCTTAAGAGTAATAAATGAACCCACAGCAGCAGCTATGGCCTATGGTCTCCACAAAGCTGAAGTCTTTCATGTCTTGGTGATAGATTTGGGCGGAGGAACTCTCGATGTGTCATTGCTAAATAAACAAGGAGGAATGTTTTTAACTCGAGCCATGTCTGGTAAGAAAAATGTGGGGAGTGTTAACGAGATTCAGCCATGTTGACATATCTAATGTGTAAAGTGCTCATTTTTCAGTGTTTCAGCATTCTTCGCATTCATTTTGGTAATCTTCTGTACTTGTGATCTTAATGCCACCACCTATTTTATTTATAGCAAAAAGTTAAGTCTCAAAAAATGACTGGATATACTGTAAGTCAAATATTGTAGCTAACTGAGGCAGTAGTTTTCACCTCCATTGTGAAGGGAACAGAAGGAAAGAAATCATTTAAAATGAAGGATGGTCAGTTTACTTCATTTAATAATCTGTTTCACTAAATAGCTATGTTTAGGAAATCCAGTAATAGTATTTTGCATTCTAAATTTTTTTACGGTTTTTGTTTTAGTTTAAGGAATTAAGCCTAAGGAACTTAAGTTATAGGTAGTCTAACTGGACTCCATTTAGAAGCAAGTTCAGTGATGGGAATTTATATCACATTACTCTCTTCCTTATTAAATTATTTTTTCTACTTTTTAGCTCTTAATCATTTTAAAAGGAATTTTTTTTTTAAAGATAAATGCTTACTGGTACTTTTTAATTGTAGGAAACACTAATTTCTTTTGAGACAAATGCCACTTTTTGTTTCTAAATTGCTACTTAAAGCCCAGTCTGTGTTCTCAATTTCTTACTTTCTGAAAAAGTATTTGATATCACTGAGAGACTTCCTTTTACATCATTAGAACCCAGATGTGCACTGTATTTTAATTGTATACTTTTGAATTAAACTCCTTTTAACCCAATTATTTTTAATCAGTCTTTTTATGAATAAAATCTTAATAATACATTAAATAAGGATTTATGATTCCCAGAATATCATTTATACATACATACTAAGTCACTTCATTTGTGTCCGACTCTGTGCGGCCCCATAGACGGCAGCCCACCAGGCTCCCCTGTCCCTGGGATTCTCCGGCAAGAACACTGGAGTGGGTTGCCATTTCCTTCTCCAGTGCATGAAAGTGAAAAGTGAAAGTGAAGTCACTCAGTTGTGTCCGACTCTTAGCGACCCCATGGACCGCAGCCCACCAGGCTCCTCCGTCCAGGGGATTTTCTAGGCAAGAGGACTGGAGTGGGGTGCCATTGCTTAGTCATAATATAATATAAACTTTTTTATTTTTAACTTAGGAAACAATAAACTTGGAGGACAAGACTTCAATCAAAGATTGCTTCAGTACTTATACAAACAGATCTATCAAACGTATGGCTTCCTGCCCTCTCGGAAAGAGGAAATCCACCGATTAAGACAAGCTGTAGAAATGGTCAAGTTGAACCTGACACTTCATGAGACTGCCCAGATGTCAGTGTTACTAACAGTGGAGGAAAATGACAGAAAGGGACCTCCAGCTGGTGACAGTGAAGCGCCAAAGGACAAATTTTCCCCAGCAAATGACCCCCATGTGGACAGCATGTTTGGAGCCAACCTTTCTGAAAAGAAAAATGGAGAGGGTCAGGTTTTATTTGAAACAGAAATATCACGAAAGCTCTTTGACACCCTTAATGAAGATCTGTTCCAGAAAATACTCGTACCCATTCAGCAAGTGTTGAAAGAAGGCCACCTGGAAAAGACTGAGATTGATGAGGTGGTCTTGGTTGGGGGCTCAACTCGTATTCCTCGAATCCGCCAAGTCATCCAGGAGTTCTTTGGAAAGGACCCCAACACGTCTGTAGACCCTGACCTGGCCGTGGTGACAGGAGTGGCTATCCAGGCAGGGATTGATGGAGGCTCTTGGCCTCTCCAAGTCAGTGCTTTAGAAATTCCCAATAAGCATTTACAGAAGACCAACTTCAATTGAAGTACGGAGGGATGGCTATTTGAGATCTTGTCTAATGATCTCTTCCTCTTTATCAGACCACCTCCATCAGCCAAATAAAGTCTCAAAAATGTCTCACACATTCACCTGAAAGATAACGTTTATATATATGAAATTTTGCATAACATTTTAAGATTGAATGTGACCAGATCGATCCTTCTTGATTTTGGAGAGATCCCATTCCTACAAGTACTTCTAAAATGATAGAATTGAGGTAAAACTCTCTTATTGGAGCATAGGTGACTGTATTTTCTGGATTCTGGAAGTAGATATCCATGTGCACTTAAAACTATATTCTGTAAACATTGCCTAGTGCCAGTTACATGATTCCCAGTTCTTACTAAATTGTGTTAGCAGGGGCTGGCAATTTATTTACTTGGTTATCAGATGTAATTCTTAATTTGAACTAGACATGAAGGATAGTGTTGATGTCATGTACTTACATTGACTGGGAGATAGCAGTGTTACTTATATAAGCTGCATATACAATATTCAATAACAGCCATATTATATGACAAAGTTAACCTCCACAAATTCAGTGTCCTGTTATGTGTCCTATTCATGTAACCTGCATTCTTCAGATTTTTAAAATATATTTATTGAATCAGTTTGTTTTCTTTCTAAAAAGCTACAAATTTATTCAAATATTTCATTACCAATTTATATTTTATTTCTTTAATCTGCTATCATTCTCTGCTTCGATTTCCATGGTTCTGCATGGTTAGAAAACAAAAGAGAATTATTAATTGCATTTTAAAAATGTGTTAATATCACAGTATTTATTACTATAATTTTTTTGGTTATTTAAGACTTTTGTAGATGTTGATAAGGGGCTTTCCTGGTGGCTCAGTGGTAAAGAATGCCTGTCAATGCAAGAGACACAGGTTCAAGCCCTGGGTTGGAAAGATACCCCGGGGAAGGAAATGGCAACCCTCTCCAGCATTCTTGCCTGGGAACTCCCATGGAGAGGAGCCTGGGGCTACAGTCAATGGGATCCCAAAGAGTCAGACACTCAACTTAGCTACTAAACAACAAGACATTGATAAACAGCAGTAATTAGGTACAGTATTTATTTATTTTATGTTTTTGGTTTTTTTCAATGTTTATTGTCAGTAAGCCCTGGAGAATTTAGCTTGCATTTGTTTCAGCTTTACTGACATTTTCCCTCATATTTAGTTGTGAATGAGGAAAAGTGTACTCATTTGCAAAATCCTTGTTATTTGTTTCCTACCGTCATTTAAAAATAATCAGACTTGGACTGTTTAACCTTAAAAGGTTAGTTTGTGATAAGAACAAAAAATTCATGAATACTGGAAGTAATGTGGAAATCTCACAGAAGGCAATGTTAAAAAATGTCCACAAATCAGGGTAGTTTATAGTAACATGAGTTTAGTGCAGTGGTTTTAGTTTGTTTTCTTTTAGAAAAGCTGCAGGAACCAAGGAAGAACACATAGTGGTTTTATTTGTTATGCCCCTATTATTTGAATATTTTCTTTTTCCTTAATAGAGGCTACTTCCTCTCAGTATTCAAAAGTTATACTCTGGTCAACATTTTTGCTAATGTAAAATATGTCTCTTTATCCATTGCTGAATTAGAAAGGATGTTGAATTTCCAATCACTGAAAAAAGAAATAAGCAAACTCATTTCAGCAACATCAAAACATTTCTGCTTCTCATAGTAAAATCTAAGTGTTTTTGTAGATTATAAAGAAAATATTTCTTAGCAGTGAAATTGCTGTTAATTTCAATCAGATACTTCTGTGAATAGAAAATGTCTGTAGTAGATAAATAGAAAAATAGAAAATGTCTGTTCACATGTTTTATTTTAGAACTGAATGGAGAAATGCCAAAGAGGAAGCCTTCACTGCATTATAAATATACTCAAGTGTTCTTTTGAACTTTATAAAAATTTTTACTAGACTTAAAAATTGAAAGATCTTTGTGCAAAGGTCTTTTAAAAGAAAAGTGTTCAATTTATTAAAATCTCTGTATACGGTACCAGCTTTAACTAAAGCATTTTAAGATTTTTTAAAGTTCGAATTTCTCCGATACATGAGATAGTTAGGACAGCCTGTTAAGAGTTCTTAGAAGAAACGATTTGCAAAACAGAACGGCTAATCTTATACTCTAAAATTGGAATTTAAAAAATTTGATTGTGTCTGAAAAATAGAATGGCAGTGTTGGAATTTGGAGCCAATAGTTCAGCATATTCTCTAGTATATTACACTTTTTAAAAAATAGTGTCTGTCTGCAATCATATTTAGGAGGCTATGTATAAATAGTCTTGAAGTCAATGTAGTTTATTTAAAAGGTAAAAATGCATTCTGAAAGGGATCATTTATATATAATCTGAAGACATTTTGCATAAAACAGTATATTTTGGTTGTACATCTTGCTAGTGTTTTTTGAAGTACATAACTTTAAAAAAAAATTAACTGTCTTATATGATTAGAATATGTGAATAATTTATTTGGTGTCAGGAATGTTGTGGTACCTCTTGTTTTCCCTGGAACCACTGATGTATCAGCAGACACTATCGTGTGTAACATGTTCTGAAAATCATAGTTACTGTGTGTAACATTGTGCCTCTTAATGTGTGCATACAGGTGGTTTACATTTTAATGTAAATAAACGCCACTTTGCAGTTTGTTTTTTAAACTGTGTCCTTTATTTTCTATTTGAGACTATGCCAGAGCACATTTTTGAGGTATATAAATAGAAAGGAAATGGGAATAGAGCTGATCTGATGCTTACGGCACGTGACCTCAGCAGGTACGGCCTAATTTCCTGCATCCTGAATGTTCCTGAAATTGCTTACTTTTCTACTTATTTATTTTTAAATTAATGTTTATTGGAGTATAGTTTCTTCACAGTGTTTTGTTTCTGCTGCACGGCTAAGTGAATCAGTGATACGTGTACATATATCCCCTCTTTTGGATTACCTTCCCATTTACGTCACCGCAGAGCACTGAATAGACTTCCATGTGCTATATAGTAGTTTCTCATTAGTTATCCATTTTATATATAGTATCAGTAGTGTATATATGTCAGTCCCAGTCTCCCAATTCTTCCCTCCTCCCTGCTTATCATACATTTGTTCTCTAGGCCTGTGTCTCTGGTTTTTCTTTGAAAATAAGTTCATCTGTATCATTTTTATAGATTCCATATATAAGCAATATAGTGTTCTTCTAGGTTAGTTTTGGCTCCACTATAGTCAGAAGCTATGAATTTATATTTAGAATTCTGGGTATCCTATTCATGATACAGGAAATGTCTTCTAATTTAAAGAAATGACATACACCTAGAATTCTGAATACCAGTTCATGGCTTTTGACTAATGGAGCCAAAACTAATTTAGATAGTTAATAACCCTGCTTAATAACTGTAATCCTTTGGTTGGTGATTAATACTTTATAATTCTCCAATAAAGATTGTATTATTTGGACAAAAAATTTAATTTTTTTTTTTAAAGAAGTTCATTCGATTCATGTAGTCTTTTCAAATGAGCCCTTAAAAACAGATTTGGCTTTCACTAGTTCCTGTGATTCTTTGATGGTTACTTTAACTACCATTGCTGGGAGATTAAAATATATGAGAAAATAGAGTGATATGTTCATATTTATTTCACTGAACAGACATACAGTGACCTATTCAGGTAAGCAGCTTCTAATGTAACTTCCAATACTCTGGCCTGGTATTCCAGTCTTCAAATGATGCAGCCACTGTTCAAATTTGAATGTAATCTTTTGCGAGACTCTAAGCCAGAATCACTGAGCTAAGCAGTTTCCAGATTCCCAGTTCACAGAAACTAGTACACTTTTTTCATTTGTTTTAAGCTTTGTTGTTCAGTTGCTCAGTTGTGTCCGACTCTGCTACCCCGTGGACTGCAGCATGCCAGGCTTCCCCATCCTTCACTGTCTCCTGGAGTTTACTCAAACTTGTCCATTGAGTCCGTGATGCCATCCACCTATCTCATCCTCTGTCACCCCCTTCTCCTTCTGCCCTCAAACTTTACCAGCATCAGGGTCTTTATGGTTCAGTTAACATCTCTATGTGACTACTGGAAAAGCCACAGCTTTGACCATATGGACCTTTTTTAGCAATAGATAATACAGTGCTTACTATGTACCTGGAGTTTTCTAAGTGTTTTAATAGTAAAAATTAGTTTTGTTCTAGCCGACTTATGAGTGGTTACTGTTACCCTGGGCTTCCCAGGTGGTATTAGTGGTAAAGAACCTGCCTAACAGTGCAGGACACGTAAAGAGACATGGGTTTGATCCCTGGGTGGAGAAAATCCACTGGAATACTAAATGGCAACTGAATCCAGTATTCTTTCCTAGAAAATCCCATGGACAGCAGCCTATAGGGTTGCTAAAGAGACACAACTGAAGCAACTTAGCACACAAACACTATTAACCCATTTTCAGGTATGTAAATTAAGGTACAGATGTATTATGTAATTAATACATCATTACAAAGCTAGTAAGTAGCAGAGTTATGATTCAAATCCAGTCCATGGACAGAGGAGCCTGGCGGGCTATAGTCTATGGGGTCACAAAGAGTTGGACATGACTGAGTGACTGAGCACAAACATTTAATTCTTCACATGACTGAGAAATTTGAATTTACAGATTTTTCAGATACGAAATGAAGATAATAGTACCTAATTCACTGGGGTTTTGTAAGTGCCTGGCATAGAAAGTGCCAAGTATTATGAATGGAGATGATAAATAATTCTCCATAAGAAACATTGAAACAAGTTTCAGTGACTTGGTAATTTTATAAGAATTGTAAGAAAATGCCACAAATGTAGGTTGTTTTCCCTAATATACTCAAAGCCCTAATTCTATGAGTCTAAAACTTCTGAAAATTTTTGAGAATTCTGAAGAGGAGAGAAGATAAATTTGCCATGGTAAAGCATTTATTTAATTTTGGAAAGAATAGCTTGCCTCACCTCAAGTTATTTGGATGTTAAGAAAGTAACAAATGCAGTTTATTTTATACCTCATTGAATTAACTATGCTTTGGCTTACCTAAAAAGACATTTAAAATGTTTTAAAATGGCTTACATAAAATACGTAACACAACTTTGATGTGGACTTATTTTTTAAGGTTATTGAATTTGTTAACAATATTGCTTCTTAAAATCCTTAAGCCAAGGGATCTTAGCTCCTTGACCAGGGATCAAACCCACACTCCTACATTGGAAGGCAAATTATTAGTCACAACTTTGTATATATACATATATATAATAATATAAATACATACTTCTGTTAAGAGTTTATCCATTCACCTTAAATTGTTTAATGTGTCCTATGTAGTATTGGAAACTAGAAATTGGATCTTAATTATTAGTTGTAAATAGTACCTCTCATTTGTCTCCCAAGTAACTAAATTAAGAATATTTTGTCAAGGTTGAAAAATATTAATGCTTTGTAACATGCCAAAGAATTGATGCTTTCTAATTGTGGTGCTGGAGAAGACTCTTGGGAGTCCCTTGGACCGCAAGGAGATCAAACGAGTCAATCTTAAAGGAAATCAACCCTGAATATTCACTGGAAGGAAAGATACTGAAGCTGACGCTCCAATAATTTGGCCACCTGATGTGAAGAGCCGACTCATTGGAAGAGACTCTGATGTTGGCAAAGATTGAAGGCAGGAGGAGAAGGGGTCATCATCAACTCAATTAACATGAGTTTGAGCAAACTCCAGGAGACAGTGAAGAACAGGGAAGCCTGGCATGCTGCAGTCCATGGGGTCGCAAAGAGTCGGATACAATTCAGTGACTAACAACAACAAAAAAAGTGGTCGTGGCAGATCCTGCTAAATGCTACTGCAATATCTTTTGTATTCATTCTTACTTCAGAAGTGAGTTTTTTTGGAGAGGCAACATCCCATACTTTAAAATTATTTTCCAGCTTCTTCTGCAGCTAGGGATGAGTGTGTGACATAACTCTGACCTACCTTCTTGAAATACCGACATGAGGCTAGAGATAAAGCAATGAATTTGCAACTAACAATCAGCAGACATGTAATGGGTGGTTGAGCCAAAGGCAGAAGCAGTCAGTGGTGTCAGGTAACTGCTCTGGCGATGTTTGTCCTTTCTACCTTGGGACTTCTTTCTGCCTAAGAAAAACAAGCCCTTAGTTGTTTACACTTCTTTGTTTTCCTTCTTTCCTTCTTTGTGTTTTTGAACCTTTGTCCCTTAATTTATGGTTAAACATTTTGTTAAATTGTCATTTTCTGGCTGTCTGCTTCTAGCCAAGATGGAATAAAAAGGAAGTGGTTTAAGTAAAAAAGTAGAAGAAAATACACGAAACGGTTTTTTCAAGACCTTACGCATCACAGTCGACATTAATTCTTATCTGTTATCTCTAAAATCATAGCTCTGGCAATACAGGGAAAACAGAATCTGTTGTGTAATACCTGGAGATTGTTGCACAAATGCTCAGAACAGAAAGCCAGAAGCAGATGTTCAGACAGAATTAGTGTTGACTAAAGCTGGATTAATATTTATGCCTAGTTCCTGTGGTACTCCACTGTAACACATTCTCAGTCATTCATTTAGTCTTATTCTCTGATGACCATATTACATTTTCTATTATGTCTATCAAAAGTTGAAAAATAGCAATAAACCCATAATCATCCCCAAGTATATTAATGATAAGCTGAGTGCTATAAATATGAACTCAAAATCAACCCTGTATCCCTTCCTTTGACACACAAAAATGCATATGTGTCATTTTCCTTTTAAATGTTTTGGAAACATATTTTTCAAAATTTTCACAAATATCACAGATAATTTTTTAGTTTATGATGTTATTTTTACATTTTGCTCATATGCCTATTCATTTTTATTTTTCTCTTGTGCTGCCCTCATGAGATAAAATGTTACTATCATTGATCAGCTATGATAGCTAAGCATGGGTTCAGTGTGGTCAGTCTGTAAATAGCAAATGAGCAAGCTTGGTTACCTAGTCAGCAATCATTAACAAGAGAAGCTGAAATGGAGCAGGACCCTATGGATCCTTGTCCCCCATGTCCTTTGCCTGACTTTTGTCTGAAGAAAAACTTTTGCCAAAGATGTGAGAACATACAGAAACAAAGGAAAACAGTCAAAGGAGACCAAATAATAAAATATACTTATTAAGCATAGTCAAGGACTTTTAGTTTCTTCTCAAAGCCTATAGATAATATTCTGAGCCACGTCCTGTGAGCTGTTTAATAGATACTGAAACCACCCCACCAGGTGGAGAAGTTAACTACATGATGATCAGGCTTTAGCCATGACATAAGCTGACAATTCTGAGAACAGGCCTCAAGAAATGGAAACAAAGTCGCCCTGGAATTGAAGATTAACTGTACTTAAAACAATCAAGATGATGCTGGTCAGACCACCAACCAATTTCAAGGTGACTGTCAGAGCTAACTATGCTGTTTCTGTATTTAGCCCCCTCCGTCTAGAAAAGCTCTTGCTCCCTGATTGTTTGAGCTGGGGGGTATTGGCCTTTGGACAGGAGTCTGTCCTCCCCCTGCCCCCAACTGTCCACATACAAAATAAAGCAAACTTTCTTTTACCTCAACCTTGACACTTTATTGGCTTTTAGAGAGGTCTGCAGCCAGACCCCGCTTTTGGTGACAAAACCAATCAGCCTTTACCAGGTTTATTACCCATTACCTTGGCGCCATTGACCCAATAGTGTAGCAGTTGCCATACAAACTACCGAGGTAGTCTTTATTTTCATGAAAAAGATTTAGAGAAATGTGGCTCAGAATACTGCCAGAAGTCCTGATTTCTATATTCCACAGATGGTCTACTTGCTTGGAAAATGACAGCTAGAAAAGCAAGAGCTAGGCTAACTGAAAGGACTAGAAAGAGATATGCCCTGCTACTGCCTTCTCAGTGTTGCTTAATCTCACCAAGATCATATTGTACACAATTGAGGACCATATCTTATTTTAATATCCAATTATCCCCAAGTTGCTGTGTATACAATAGACTATCATAAATATTGGCTGTTTCACCCTTTTTGTTTACTTAAAACTGTGTCCTATGTGATCTTGTTTGTAAACATGAGACTATATATAACTACAAGAAACTATGAATGTTAATATTTAAGTGCTTATTAAATATTTTCTATATTCCAGAAAGTGTTCTCTCTGTCCTAAATGTTGTGTCATCTCATTTAATTTCCAAAAAAAGAAACTTTAAGGTTTAAGGGGTAGATAAAATTCTTACACCCAAATAAGTTCAGAGAAATAAGTTAATTTGCCCAAGTTTGCACATCTAGAAAGTTGTAGAGTTGAGATTTAACATAGATATTCTGTCTCTAGATTCTGAACTCTTTTAACTACAATAAAATTTTCTTATTTTAATTTTGTTGATTATTTTTCCCAGAATAAAAGCCCTCTAGATCAGTTATAACTATTTGTTATTTTCATGTGTATTAAAATACTTCATTACATCCTCTTAACACTAACTTAGATATCAAAGTTAAATTGAAAAGTATGTGAAATTGCCTTTATTCAACCATTTTTTACCTACAATGATAACTAATTCATTTGGGTTTAACTAATGTTATATTTGAAGAAGAACCCAGACCCCAAGACAAATACCATTTATCTATTTCAAAGCTATTGGTTTAAAATTCTTCTCTCCCATTCTTTAATTATAGACTCTTTAAGTGGCTCTTCCAGAAATGAGACATATTATTAGAGAACTGAAAAGAGCATCAGCAGTTTTATAGTCACCTGGGTCTTGATTTTACAATTTGTTGTCTAAGATCCTCTTGGTATCTTATCATTAAAATAGGGTGGGTAGTAATATCTTCCTTATGTTCTTTAGTGAGAATTGAAAGTAATAAATTCTTCTAGTGCTTTGTACATCACTTGGCATATAGTGGGCTTTCAGTAATAAATATTCTTGTCCTAAAGTAATTCAACTTAATGCTGCTTAGAATTTCCTTCTGTTAGCTAAGATGAATATTTCTGCATGTCAAAAATAATAATTATTTTCTTAATCTATTTTTTAAGTTACAATTTGAAATAAATCAATCATTTAATCAATGCAGGAGATCCAGACTTGATCCCTGGGTCAAGAAGATCCCCTGGAATAGGCAATGGCTACCCACTCCAGGATTCATGCCTGGAGAATTCTGTGGACAGAGGAACCTGGTGCACTATAGTCCATGGGGTCACATAGAGTGAGACAGGACTGAGCAAAACTTAAATTTACTACTTCTCTATAATCCAGTCTTTTAGATTTCTAACATTTTGCTTTAAAGACCACTTAAATAATTGAACAAACTTGATGGACATAGTAGAAATTAGAATGAAATAATAATTGTTTAAAAAATACAATATATTGAGTAATAATGGCTTAGTCATTTAAAATTTTACTTTTTTTATTCTTTAACTGTATTATATAAATATAAATATTTATGACATAAATATATGTTATATAAATATATTTATATTATATATAAACTATATTCTACATGCATGCATATATACTAATGTCACTTCAGTCACCTCCGACTCTGCGATCCTATAGACTGCAGCCCAAAAGCCTCTTCTGTCCATGAGATTCTCCAGGCAAGAATACTGGAGTGAGTTTCCATGCCCTCCAGAGGATCTTCCCAATACAGGGATTGAAGCTGCATCTCTGATGTCTCCTGGATTGGCAGGTAGGTTCTTTACCACTAGCACCACCTGGGAAGCCCATACATGAGATAAATATATAAATCTATCTACCTACATTTGTACAAACCCTAAGTATATGGCCTGATGATTTTCACAAACTGAACCAATACTCAGACCCAGATCAAGAAACAGTACATAACCATTTTCCAGAAGCCCACCTTGTTTACCCTTTCAATCATTACCCGTCATTGGAAAAGACTCTGATGCTGGGAACGATTGAAGGCTGGAGGAGAAGGGGGCAACAGAAGATGAGATGGTTGAATGGCATCCTTGACTCAATGGGCATGGATTTGAGCAAACTCTGGGAGACAGTGAAGGATAGGGAAGCCTGGTGTGCTGCAGTTCATGGGGTCACAAAGAGACAGACACGACTGAGCGACTTAACAACACCAGCAACCAAGAGTAACCAGTATCCCAACTTCTAGGAGTATAATTGTCTTTTACTTTTTTAAAAAACAAACTTTCATATCAATGGAATCATGGGATCATATAAGAGTATTCTTTGTGCTTTACTTCTTTCACTCCACATTACATGTGAGATTCATTGGTGTTATTGCCTGTAGTGGTTGTTCATTCTTATAGCTGTGTAGAATTCCATGGTATGAAGATACCACAATATATCTACGTGACTGTTGACATACCATTAGACTGTTAAATTATGCAATGTCTCTGACTGACTTATTACAGATGTAAAGAAGCTAAGACATAAACTTTAACTGATGTTAATGAAATATACAACTCCTTTCTTAAGAGATTTCAACAAATATTTATTCAATGCCTACTGAACACAAAACACAGTGGTAAGTACTACAGAAATATAAAGACAGGACAACACTTTCAGTAGCTAATGTTTTAAGCAAGGAAATTTTAGATAATGTAGGGTTTTACAATTTAAGTTAACATTTCATAAATACCTTTAGGGGATGAAGCAAAGTTATGCAAAGTTGTGAAGGAGAAAAAGAGGCTAGAAGAAATGACTGACGGGTCTGGACAGGTTAAAACATTTTATTAAAATAATCTTAAAAGGAAAATATAATTGAAGTTTGGAAACTTCAAATTTGAAGGGCAATTCAGAGAAATAATGTTGCTTCTATTACATAAAACTACCAAATGAAAAAGCCATTCAAAATATACTTAGTACCACAAATTAACAATTACTTGTGAATGTATACCATCTGATACATAACTCGCTGAGCTTAATCAAGTCAAAAATGACATTCCATAGAAAATACCGGCTTTTTACTCAAATGGTAAAAATATTATAAAATATTATTTTTAAATAAAGCACACCATAAATAACATATACTTTCTGTTTCAAAAAAGCAGCTGAATAACTCAAAGTTTTTCTGTGATTCCTCCAAAATTTTATATACTGTACTATAACTCAAAACTTTGTTCATATGTAAATAGGTGCCTATATAGTATTACTCTAAAATGCCTAATAATTTATTCTACAAATGTTTGTTGAGTATCAACAATCTGAAAGCACTATGCTAGCAACCCAACATACAAAGATAACAAAAGTAGGCTCTTGCCTTCAAGTAGCTTTAAGGTGAGGCACACTAAAAGAATTTAAACAGATTTTGGTCCTTGCCATGATAAAGGTATGCACATAGGGCTAGTCAGAGCATATCAAAGGGGATCCAGAAAAGATAGGGGACCAAGGAGAGAAACCAAGAGATACTTTGTGCAGAAGATAACTCCTGAACAAAGTCAGAGACTTAAAGGATAAGTGGCATTTTGCACTTTGGGCAATCAGTAAAAGGCATACATTCAGGAGGGCATGAATGGAAGAAAGAAGGTTGGACACAGCTCAGGATGGTTAGAACTATGGTGCTTATCTCTGTTTGTGCCAACCTAGGCCTACTTTTCGACATTTCTCTCCTGTCTTTATTTTTTCAAATTATAGTTTCTTATTTGGTATAATCCATAAATAACTATTTATTTTTTGCCCCTGAGTCTCCTGTTATTCCGGCTTCTGTTAGCATGTCAAAGAAAAGTCCTCTCTTGTGTATCAAATTCTGTGGTGTTTCAAATTCTGTAATTCTTCCGGAGTCTAGAACAAGTACCCTGCAATGTGAAAAGAATCCAGTCAGGTAACCTATAATCAGTATTTCAGTTCACCTTTCTTGTTCTTGCCACTGTAAAGTTTAAATTACTAGGTAAGTTCTGTCAGTACGAAATAAAAGTACAATTTGACTCAGGGAATATATCAAGTTTTCTAATATACTCTTAGCATTAACGCTTTCCTCTAATTATTTTGGAAAGTATCTTCCATACTATTAGGGGACAGTTTGTATCTCTCAGCACAGATAAAATCCATTATTAGTGGCAAGTAATTACTGTGTTTCAGATGTGCAATAGCTATCTCTATAGAAATTGTTTTACTTCTGAAAACAAATAAAGCATACCTGTCTGAATCAATGATAGAATGCAGCCTGTGAGCAATCGTCAGGATGGTGCAATCAGAAAACTCCTTCCTGATTGTGGTTTGCACCAAGTTATCAGTCTCAAAATCAATGGAGGCTGTTGCCTCATCCAAGATGAGAATTTTTGTTTTTCTCAGCAAAGCACGAGCAAGACAGACTAGCTGTCGTTGTCCAACACTGTTACAAAAAAATAGTAAAACGGTCTCAACAATGGATTTTACGATCACACACTTCCTATTCTAAAATTCTGATGACATTGTTATTCTCTTCCTAAGCCACATTCATTCATTCTTTAAGAAGTATTCCCTGAGTGATTATGCCAGACTCTGGTCCAAGTTCTGCAAATAGAACAATGAATTAAACAGACAAAAGTCTGTGGGTTTTCATGGGGAGACAAAAAATAAACAAGATAAATGAGCAAAAGGCATAAGAAAAATTCAAATATACAGAAAGGCAGGATGTAAAATGTGGGCATGGGGTGGAGATTTTTGATGAGCATGCCCAAGAAATCCTCACTGAGATGATGCCTTTAAATTCAAGACCTGAAGAAAATGGAAAGTGAATCCTACAGATTTCCAAAGGGAACTTGCTCCTGGCAAAGTGATTGGCAGAGGTAAAATTCCTGAGGCAGGCAGGAACTGGCCTGGCATATTCAAGGAACTGTAAGAAGCCAACGAGGCCAAGGTGGCAGAAACAGAGAGGGAGAGCGGGGAGTAAGCAAAGAAGCAGCTGAGTCATGCAGGCTGTGTCTCTTAGGTGCAGAGAGGGTCTGACTGATTTTCCTTAGGTTTCTGATAGTGATGAAGAAAAAGCAGCACTTTGTTGTTGTTGTCTTTCAGTCGTGTCTGACTCTTTGCAACCCCACAGACTGGGACATGCCAGGCTTCCCTGTCCTTCCTATCTGCCAGTTTGCTCAAACATTTTTTTCAGAAAGAAAGCTATTAGGGTAGGAGTCTTCACTAAAGAGGAGTCAGTTAACTAATGACTTTCCACACTGCATTGTTGCTTTCTTTCCCCTCCATTTTCCTTCACCAGCAGTTTTCCAGCCGGTGGCTACCATTTTATTTATTCCTTGTCTCTCTTCTCTAGAAGGAATGATGTGCTTTGAACAACAAAATCCATGGTGGCTCAGGAGTGACTTCCCTCTGGGGCCAACTTGTTTCTAAAAAGCCTGGAATGAGTAACTCAGGCAAGCTCTGTTCTTTTAAGCTTACCTGAGGTTTTCACCACCCTCTGAAATCTCATGCAGCAGCTTCTTGGGAAGGGACTGCACAAACTCTTTTAAGTGACATAGTTCCAGCACCTCCCATAGCTCATAATCAGGATACTTGTCTAGGGGATCCAGGTTCATTCGAAGAGTTCCAGAAAATAAAACAGGATCCTAGAGAATAGAACAATCACTGGTAATCTTATTGTCACATGAGGCATGGGTACATTAAATAAGAAAAAAGCAAAATGATGAAAAACTAAATAGTTATCAAATTCATTTTATATTGAAACCAAAGGCAGAAGGTTAGAATAAGCTGTGTTTGATTAAATTATTATAAACTTCCTGATTCTTCTTCTTTCTCTAGTTCATAATGTTGACAACAGCTTTCCAACCACAATAATAATGATGATAGTAGACACCATTTAGTCAGGGATATAATATAATATGGACTTCCCAGGTGGCTCAGTGGTAAAAGAATCCAGCTGCCAATGCAAGAGACGGGGATTTGATCCCTGGATTGGGAAGATCCATTGGAGAAGGAAATGGCAATCCACTCCAGTATTCTTACCTGGAGAATCCCATGGACAGAGGAGCCTTGTCGGCTACAATCCAAGGGGTTGCAAAAGAGTCAGACATGAGCTAGCAACTAAACAACAACGTAATATATAATATAGAGAAGAATACAATAAATGTATCTACAGTATGTATATAATATTATCAATTAGCCCACCAATCCAGAAATAAGGAAGCAAACACCCTTGTTAGACAGATAGCGAACTAGAGGTTTCAAAAAGCTCCTGTCCAAGGACACACAGAAAGTAAGTGCTTAAGCAGAATTCAAAAACAAGTCTATGCTTTTTCTAATACATTTACACATCTAGTGAAACTGCATTTTACTACACCTGTTTTGATTTATAAGAAAGGAATGACAGTTTCTTTTCTCCACCAATTTTTTCCCTGCCAAAATTTCAAACTTTACTTAAATTTGTTCCAAAGTAAATTCATGAATGCCAGTATACATTTAAACAATATGACAAAGAGATGATAGCATTTTTAGAAGCAAATATAAACATACTTCATAAATTCTCAGCTCAGATCTTTCAAACACAACTGAATGAGTCATATTTGACTGTAGAAGCATATTATTGAGCCGATTTGCATACTTGTTAATGATCAAGTTCCTTTGATGACACAGATGGAAAAATCAAAGGAGTTGGAAAAAAAAGATCTAACTGAATTATGGTTCCTTTAATTTTTTAAAAAGTATTTCTAAACCTCAAGTCAAAAAGTCAAAAAAGTCAAAATTCAACAAAGTACCAACTAAGCAAAAACCTTACTTATTGCTTTTTTCTTCTAAGAAACCAGTGTGTTTCAGTATGATTTCTTCATTTTAATTTTATTTCTATTTACTATTATGAAGGAAACTTGCAAAGCAACATACTAGTTTTTCAAATAGATAAATACACTTAGGAAGAATGCATCAGGGTAGAGTATTTAATAGGATTTAATTACATAGTTATTTTTCACAATATATTTAAAATAATTTGGCTCTCAAATCCAAATGTATAGGCTTGAAAGGAATATATTCTTAAAAAAAACAACAACAACAAAAGAAGTTTACCAGAGGGAGTTAAGAAAGACTAGCAGCAAAACAGTCTTTACCTGTGGAATAATATTAAGTTTGCCACGAAGGTCATGAAGCCCAATAGTAGATATGTCAATTCCATCAATTATAATTTTACCTCCTGATCTTTCTACAATTCGAAATAGGCAGTTTGATAGTGTTGATTTGCCTGCTCCAGTTCGTCCCACAATTCCAATCTATAATGAATTTATCATAAACAATTTACACCACATTTTGTGTAAGGGAATGAGACCTTTGTACTGACCAAAAAATACATTATGTGTCTGGCAAGTGGGATCTAACTGCCAACTAGTGTAAACTTGACTATCATGGAGGACTTAACATGACTTTCAAGGATCCATCTTTATCTAGGTACCACTTACTATGGTGGCTCAGAGGTACAGAATCTGCCTGCAGTGCGGAAGACCTGGGTAGGGAAGATCCCCTGGAGAAGGAAATCACAACTCTTTTCTGTATTCTTGCCTGGAGAATTCCACGGACAGAGGAGCCTGGTGGACTACAGTCCATTGAGTTGCCAAGAGTCGGACCCAACTGAGCAACTAACACTTTCACTTTACTCACTAGAAAGGCTTGGGCTAAGTTGTGTGTTTCCTCTGGTTTTGAATAGTTTAGTTATCACCCAGCAAGAACTTCTCCAGGCAGAGCAGATCATCCCTGAACCATCCCCCCTGAACTAGCCATTAAATGTGGGGTTTAAGAAGAGACTGATAAAGGGGTTGATTCCATGAGACTTTCCAAACGAGGCTTCTCTACCGTTCTTCCTCCAAAACAAACAAGCAAACAAGGGAGATGGAAACCCTTTGCTGAGATAGGCTAGAAAATCTAAAGGAATGCCTGCAAAACAACTATTGCATCAAAACTACTAAGGGTGGTCATAGATTATGTCTGAGGATTTTGGACTTTTGGACAAAAATAATCAGCTTGTCATAAGCATCCAGTGATTGCAGTGTTCCTTTGGCCATGAGATCTAAAGCAACCTCTTCTGAGTGTTGGTTAGCGTCTTGGTGTTAATGGAAACAGTGGATGGAGAGAACATTTGGTGGTTGGTTTGCCCTAATTAAAGATCTTAAATCTGACATACTACATCCGAAAATCAGGAATACACTGAATGAAATAGAGTAATTAAAATTCCACAATTATTTCCAAAAATTAACTTGTCCTTGAGGCTGCCTCAGTGGACCTGGTTTAGAGGGTTAGAAAAGGAGAATTTGGGGTTATCTGAAACAAGTCTCAGGAAAGGGGAAAGTGGAATACTGCTGTTCATTAAAAAAAATTTTTTTTTGCCTTTATTTATTTGTAAAATATCAATCTGATCAGGGAAATAATATGTTTTCATAAAAAGCTTTGAAAAAATATAGAAGCTAAAATCATCTAAAATCCCAACACCTGGAGAGAAGCACTGTTCATATTTTGTAACCATTCTTTTTGCTATTAGTAATATGTTTATCTGTTTGCTTTTTTAAAACACAAAAATGATACATTGTCAAAAGATTTGTATATTGTTCTTATTAACTAAATTATATCTCAAGCATTTCCCCATTTCACTGATAGTCTTGGAAAACATGATGTCACTGACTATACAAACATTCTCACCTGTGTATTACTGGATAGTAACTATTATCTGACTGTCTTACTGCTGCACTTTACTTACTAGAGGAAGTAAAAGTAAAATATACTAATAATACTGGACGTATAGCCAAAGGAAATGAAATTTGCATGATGAAGAGAAATATGCACTCCCAAGTTCATTGCAATGCTACAGTAGCTAAGAAGATATCAAAGCAACCTAAATATGTGCTATGGATGAATGGATAAAGAAAGTATATATATATATATATAATTCTGCCATAAAAAATGTAGAAAATCCTGCTATTTGTGGTAACATGGGTGAAACTGTAGGACATTATGCTAAGCAAAAGAAGCCAGACAGAGGAAAATATTTTATGATCTCACTTACATGTGGAATCTCAAAATGTCAAACTCACAGACAGTAGATCGTGCTTACCAGGAGTTGAGTGGGAAAATGGGAAGATATTGGTCAAAGGGTATAAACTTTCAGTTATAAGACACATAAATTTTAGATATCTAAGACATAGCATAGTGACTATAGTTAATAACACAGAAATTTGCTAAGAGATCTTAAGTGCTTAAAGTTATGATAATAATTTCACAATTTATGCATATCAAGCTGTACATCTATGTATACTGTACACTCTAAATATACACAATTTTCATTTGTTAATTATACCTCAATGTAGGTAAACATAGTAAAATCATGTTTCATAATAGATTATGAACAATTTAAAATACATATTTTTATTTGTAGAGGAAAAATTTATTCTTTACATACCAACAACGTCTTTACTATTTTTAAATGAAATTTGAACAAATGACCATCTTATACTCAATATCACAGTATATTTTGGCCTTGAGAATAAATATATTCAGATAAAAGGTAAAGTGAAACTTATGAAATATTTATGGTACCTTCTCTTCTCCATGAGTCTGGAAAGTGATATCTTGTAATGCTAAACCAAGATCATCTCGGTATCGAGCTCGATAGTCAACAAACTCCACTACCCCTTGATTGGGCCATTGTGATGGAGGCCTCTTAGACATTATCCAGGGTGCCTTAAAACAAATAAATACTTTTTAAACTGCAATTACAATAAAAATACCTTCCTTCCAAAAAAAAAATTGTTCTCAGGCATAAAAACAGAAGTGATGAAACAAAAATGAGGAAAGACAACATTTGTAAATATTATGATTTTTCTGAAAATAGTTTTAAATAATACCAACATAAAACTTCTCATCTAGTTATAAGAAGATTTTATAAATCAATTTTCACACATAAAATGGCTTCCATCTTCTATTAAGTTATCAAGAAAAGTCTTCTATAACTTTATAAAGGATATGAAAGTAACCTAGAATTTTAACTGACAGGGGACAGTTTGTCATTTATTTCCCACATACTGAGTGTTTACTGCACCAGTCAATGCTTTAGTTGTTGGAGATTTAGCAGTGAGAAAAACATAATAAATAATAAACATAAATTCTCCCTTCGGGAGAGTACTTGCTGGTGATGAGAGACAGAAAGAATCCTATAGTCTATGCAGAATATTGTTGCTGTGGTTGCTCAGTTGCTAAGTCGTATTCAACTCTTTTGTGACCTCATGGACTGTGGGTCACCAGGCTCCTCTGTCCATTATCCCAGCAAGAATACTGGAGTGGGTTGCTGTTTCCTCCTTCAGGGGATCTTTCTGACCCAGGGATCAAACCCGTGTTTCCTTCAGTGGCAGGTGGATTCTTTACCACTGGCCACCAGAGAGGCCCATGCAGAATGTTAGCTGATGATAAAGTTTTGAAGGTCAGGAAATAGGCAGTGTTGGTGTAATTTTAAGAAGGGGGGTTAAGAAAGTCTTGACTGGACCTGATTGGGAAACAAGCCATTTGGATATCAGAGGAACGGCTTTTCAGGTAAAAGAAGCTGGGTATACAATCTGAGGACCTGAGACACTGGAGGAAGAACAGGAGGTAGAATACACAGAAGAGTGTGGCGCCCGGCCAGTGAGGGAAGTGTTTTCATGAAAGGAAGTGATCACAAGCATCGAATGATAGGCTAGGTAAAGTGAAGACTGAGAGGGCACCGCTGGTGACGTTGACCAGGGCAGGCACAGTGACGAGGTGGAGTTAAAGCCTGTGTGAAGAGGTTCCAACAAAGAACGAGAAAAGGAGTTAGACAGAGCAAGTACAGGAACTGTTCCCAAGAATTTTGCTGTAAAGAGGAGCAGAGAAATGGGGCTACTGAGTAAATATGGTTATATGGACGTATTTACTTTTTTCCACATCAAGAGTTTTGTAATGGTATCTCTTACCTTACAAGGCATCAAATTATATAAGGGTAACTTTTAAAAATGTGTGTGCACACACACACATTTTATTGTCTTTTTTTGCAAAATAAAGACATGTGGGATCTTGGTTTCCAGACCAGGGATCAAAATCGCATTCCCTGAATTGGAAGTGAAGTGGAATCTTAACCATTGGACTACTAGGGAAGTCCTGAGAATGATAAAATTTTTATATAGTCCTTACATAGCAGTAGGCTGAACAAACTAAATATTAATAATTATGATTTTTATTGTGAAGGTAGACTAATCTTTTAAGAAATTTTCGTGAAAAATGAAGGTAAGACTCAGGAAAGAATCTGGAGGAAGAATCAACATTTAGGTAGGAGTTAGAGTATGCAGAAAATATTTTAGCATATTTGTAGGCTGAAAGGAGCAAAGGGGTTAGGGTGCTGAAGTTAGGACTTAAGAGAAGATGGTTAATGGAACAAGGTCTGAGAAAAGACATGAAGAGATGCTACCAAAAATACAGCTGGAAATCTGTAGGTTTTTATTTGGAGGAGGAATACACCTTCCTGAGTTATGAGCAAAGGAGGAATTTTTCATGAAGATTTAGATATCTTTATAGTCAGATTGAAGAAGATATAGAAATTCAACATATAACCTTTATCATCTGCCCTGTTAATTCTTGGAACTGGGAGACAGAAGTAACTGAAATTAACAAAATATGCAGATAATGCAACCATTATACTCTGTCGATAGTCTAATTCTTCTGTCCCTCAAATTATACTAAATTAAAGGGAAAAAAGCAGACTGATTTATTCTCCTCTTCCTTCCCATCCACAGAGATGCTAATGATGAGTAAATGGAACAGAAGGTATAAACAATAAAGGCATACTTAATTTCTAAATTATACAATCAGACTCTAAATAATTAAGACATGACTATATTAAGACATTTCTCAATGTAAAATCTTTACAAAGTTGTAATCAGAAGTTGCATATTTTACTCTACATTGGTAGGGGACAGATCACTGTGCCTCTTAAAAACAGGTGATCATGTTTCATTTTTATAACAAATACAGATTTTGTTCAGAATTGATTTTCAGAGTGTCCATTCAAGGTGCACTGCAACATCTTAAATTCTGTATCTGTTTATTGGTTATTCATGAGTGCTTACCTCTTTATCCATATCTTCATATTCACAAACTCTTTCAATGGAAACTGCATTGGCTTCAATTTCACATGCTTTCCTTACCCAAAAATTCAGGGTTTGAGTAATCTGGGAGTGAGAAACCAAGAGCTTAATGAATAAGTAGCAGTCTTTTACACACGTTAATAATACTTTACAAAGCTTTTTTCCCAGAGTTTTAGTATATTTTATCCCTTTGAATTATTTAACAACTTAATTCAAAGCAAGCATTTTTATCTACAGACACACATATGTGCTGTTTTAGGTTTGTTCAATTCATTAATGCCATAAATAATGGTTATTTGGCAGAAGATAGACTGTTCACTATATATTAAAGGGGCCCATACTTGGTGTAAGGAAAGATGAGTACCAAGACTGATGGGATAGGCCCTAAGAAATGTACATCCTAAGCGGGGAAAAAATTTGTGCACGATGTTACCTTTGCCACACTTTACCATTTTCCACTAGAAGGATTCTTCTAATTTTCTGACTACAACTGTCTCCTTTCCCCCCCCCCCCAAGTTTTACGTTCTTCACACTCACCTTTCCTCAAAATACAAGTCCTCCAAGGTTATAACCTCAAATGTAGTTCTGAAAGTCAAAAAGCCCTCACAATTCGAATTTTTCTTCAGTTTGTTGTTAAAAGATTTGATGGCCAACCTGACTTGAACTAATGTGGGCCTCTTTAAGGTGTTGATTTAATTCACTCGTGCTACACATTCACATGTTTCACTGCAGAACAAATAGTTTGACTACAGAGTTCTGCGCAGGCACTCCATATACTATATATATATATATATATATATATATATATATATGCATGTGTGCATGCCAAGGTTCTTCAGGCATGTCCAACTCTTTGCAACTGTATGGAATGTAGCCCGCCAGGTTCCTTTATCCATGGGATTCTCCAGGCAAGAATCCTGGAGTGGATTGTCATGCCCTCCTTCAGGGGATCTTCCTGATCCATGGATCGAACCCATGTCTCTTATGTCTCCTGCACTGGCAGGCAGGCACTTCACTACTAGTGCCACACCTGGGAAGCATATATATATATATATATATATATAGTATATATATTATATTTCCTTTCTAGAAGCCTAAATTCTTAATTCTGAAATGCAACTGACCTTGAAGATTTTAGATGAGATGAAGAGCATGTACGCAAATTATCTAAATTCACCTTATAAATAATATGTGTGTATATATATATATATATATATATAAAGCAGTATAAGACATTTTCTATTTTACAAAGGGGACCTGAACACAGTCATACCACTAGCACTTTGCAGTATAATATACACAGAGCTTATTAGGGAAAAAAGTAAAAGCAGAGAGGAAGCAGAGCATATATTCTTCCCAGAACTTGCATTATTTCTGCTTAGGTTGGATAAACTATCAAGTTAGTGCAAAAGTAATTGCAGTTTTTGCACTGTTGAAATTAGCCATTTGATATTGGAATTCATTCTTAAATGTGGTTACATTATACATCATTTTAATGCACATTTCTTGCTTTGTGTCTTTGCTAATGACTTATTATTTGCTGCTTATTTTATATTTATTTTGGACTATGGAAATGATGTTAGAAAAAGAGCAAATTTGAGCAATGTTATTATTCGAGTTCAAATTGGGTTGTAAAGCCGCAGAGACAACTCAAAACATCAAAGACACATTTGGCCCAGGAACTGCTAATAAACATACACTGCAGCGGTGGTTCAAGAAGTTTTGCAAAAGAGACAAGAGCCTTGAAGATGAGGGCATAGTGACTGGCTATGCAAAGTTGACAAGGACCAATTGAGAAGATCATCAAAGCTGATCCTCTTACAACTACATGAACAGTTGCCAAAGAACTCAACATCAACCATTCTACAGCCATTTGGCGTTTGAAGCAAATTGGAAAGGTAAAACTGTTCGGTAAGTGGGTGCCTCATGAGCTTCCCTTGTAGCTCAGATGGTAAAGAATCCACCTGCAATGCAGGAGACCTGGGTTTGATCCCTGGGTTGGGAAGAACCCCTGGAGAAGGGAATGGCAACTCTTCCAGTATTCTTGCCTGGAGAACCCCATGGACAGAGGAGCCTGGCAGGCTATAGCCCGTGGGGTCTCAACGAGCTGGACACAACTGAGTGACTTTCACTTTCATGAGCTGATGAGAAATCAAAAAAACTGTCATTTGGAAGTGTCACCTTCTCTTATTCTATGCAACAACAACAAACCATTTCTTCATCAGATTGTGATGTGTGACGAAAAGTGGATTTTATACACAATCAGTGACGACCAGCTCAGTGGTTGGACCAAGAAGAAACTCCAGAGCACTTCCCAAAGCCAAACTTGCATCAAAAGAAGGTCATGGCCACTAGCTGGTGGTCTGCTGCCAGTCCGATTCCCTACAGCTTTCTGAATCCCGGCAGAACCACTACATCTGAGAAACAGGCTCAGTAAATCGATGAGATGCACCAAAACTGCACGCTGCAGCCAGGATTGATCAACAGAAAAGGCTCAATTCCCCATGACGATGCCCTACTACATGTCACACAACCAGTGCTTCAAAAGCCGAACTAACTGTGCTATGAAGCTTTGCCTCATCTACTTTATTCACCTGACCTTTCGCCTATCGACTACCCCTTCTTCAAGCATCTCCAAAACTTTTTGCTGGGAAAATGCTTCCACAACCAGCAGGAGGCAGCAAATGCACTCCAAGAGTTCATCAAATCCTGAAGCATGGAGTTTTATGCAACAGGAATAAACAAACTTATTTCCCATTGGCAAAAATGCATTGATTTTAAAGGTTCCTATTTTGATTAACAAATACGTGTTAGAGCCTAGTTACAAAGATTTAAAATTCATGGTCTGAGACCACAGTTACGTTTGCCCCAACATAATAGATGGACCGGACATGGTAGAGAAAGGCCCTACCCTTGTTGTGTGCATGGCATGCATGCTAAGTTGCTTCAGTCTTGTCTGACTCTTTGTGACCCTATGAACTGTAGCCCTCCAGGCTCCTCTCTCCATGAGATTGTCCAGGCAAGAATACTGGAGTGGGTTGCCATGCCACCAGGGGATCTTCCTGACCCATGGATTGAACCTGAATCTCTAACGTCTACCCTGCATTGGCAGGCGGTATGTTTATATTAGCACCACCTGGGAAGCACCACCTGGGAAGCCCCCTACCCTTGTTACACTTTACAGTCTATAAGGATAGGAGAGGTTGAAATGTCTGGGTAATGATGCAACACTAGGATCCTGGTCCTCCAGCACTGAGTCTTGGGGATCAGCTTTCTTTCTGTGAACTACCTTAGAACTGCTGAGGGAGCTATTTTGCTAGGAGCAAAAGAGCAAAAGAAATGCGCCTCCAGGGTAATCCAGATTTGTCTCTCATTACTTAGTTACTACCGTCTCTTATTCAGACAGGAAAAGAAGAGAGCTTAAGTAATTGGATTATAAACATGTCATATACCACACAATCATTATTACTTACATTTAGGGCATAGGATATAGACAAACCAACTATTGCAGAATCTATAGAATTGCCAGCCAGCACAGTAAGTACTGCAGTGAAGAACACCATTAAGTTGCCAAGAAATTCAAGTCTTACAGACAGCCACCTGAAATAATGGAAAATATTCCTGAAATGAGATGCAAAAGCTTTGGTGCACTCAATATGAACTCTCCTCTGGGAAATGAAGACATAAACATCAATAGCTGCTTTCTACTTTTTTCTCACTTAGTTAGAACTCAATCAAACATAGGATGGTTGCAATGACAATAAAGAATTTATCTTCATAAAAATATGCTTTACTTTTGCAGAACTTTGCTTTTAAACTTCAGTTCAGTTCAGTTCAGTTCAGTCGTTCAGTCGTGTCTGACTCTGCGACCCCGTGAACCACAGCATGCCAGGCCTCCCTGTCCATCAACAACTCCCGGAGTCCACCCAAACCCATGTCCATTGAGTCGGTGATGCCATCCAGCCATCTCATCCTCTGTCATCCCCTTCTCCTCTTGTCCTCAATCTTTCCCACCATCAAGGTCTTTCCAAATGAGTCAGCTCTCTGCATCAGGTGGCCAAAGTATTGGAGTTTCAGCTTCAACATCAGTCTCTCCAATGAACACCCAGGACTGATCTCCCTTAGGATGAACTGGTTGGATCTCTTTGCAGTGCAAGGGACTCTCAAGAGTCTTCTCCAACACCACAGTTCAAAAGCATCAATTCTCTGTGCTCAGCTTTCTTCACAGTCCAACTCTCACATCCATACATGACCACTGGAAAAACCATAGCCTTGACTAGATGGACCTTTGTTGGCAAAGTAATGTCTCTGTTTTTTAATATGCTGTCTAGGTTGGTCATAATTTTCCTTCCAAGGAGTAAACTTAATCAGAATTAAAAAGAAAAAAAGGAAAGAACACCAGCTGAAATGATGCATTTATTTAAAAATCTCATTGGAAAATCACTTACCTTTCTGATTGCATGCACATTTTATACAATAAAATTAATCTCTAAAAGTTAAAATGTGCCTAAGTACTATTTAACATTCCCCCCCCACACACTGGGTGAAATGTATAGCTTTAAATCAAAATATTATAAATTACTGTGTGCAAATAAAATTTATGTTCACATACATAAATACAACATAGAGTCATATCTTTAGTAATTCTAATAGCATCCTGTGTAACTTTCAAAAAATGTAGGATCTTGCATTTACATAAGTAGCATGGACTGTTCATATGGATATAAATAGATGTACTTTAACTTAAATGTGTATTAAATACTAGAAATATTTAAGATTTTAATATTTTTGATGAAATGCTACTAAAAATACTCTATTTAGATGTCAATAAACAAAACATCCAAGAAGGGACTAGTCCTGAATTAGGTATGCGGATATGACTTACCTGTTTGAAATCACATTGTTGTAGAAACAGACTAAGTTCTCATTCACCACCTCTTTGTTTTGCTGGATGAACCTCTGTTCATGTCCAAATGCCCTGATAGTGGACACTCCCAGCAGAGTCTCGCAAAAATGGGAAATGACTGGAGAGCGAGCTGCTCCTGCCAATCGTCGAATCTGCCGAGAGCTCGCCATGTAGTACCTCTAACAGGAAAACAGAAAGAGGTGGTCTTGCAGATGTAGCCAAAATTTCTTCAGCAGTTTGAAAATGGCAAGATACGTGTGGAGTGGGCTAATGAGCAGCCCCCAAAAGTTAAATTCAAGTTCTAACCTCCACTGCCTGTGAATATGTTATTTGGAAAGAGGATATTAGCAGATGTCATTAATATCTTGAGATCCTTAGGGTTGGCCTGAAATCCAGTCTGAGTGTTATAAAAAATAGAAAAGGAGAAGACATAGACATAGGGAGAAACCCATGGAGGACAAGATTGGAGTGATGTACCTGGGAGCCAAGGAAAATGCCAGGGGTCACTGAGAGTCACCAGAAGCTAGGACAGAAGCATGCAACAGAGGCCTACTCCTGGATTTTGGACTTGTGGCCTCTAGAACTGTGAAAGAATAAAATTTCTGTTGTTTTAAGCCACCAAGTTTGTTATAGGAGCCCCGGGAAAGGAATGTACCTTTGTAACAGTGAAAGTGAAACTGTTAGTAACAGTAAAAAGCTCAAATTCTGGATAGCACAACTCAAACATAATTGGGCAAAATTTCACCTTGGTAATGCTCTCAAACAACCATTATTGAGTACCTACTGTGGAAAAAGTTCTATGTTAAATAGTTGAAAGTGTGGCCAGGTGGTTAACCCATTAAATGAAGGAAGCCTACCAAGTGCACAAACAATAATATTTTTGTGATAGTGAATGTGTTCAGTCCTTCAGTCATGTCCAGCTCTTTGCAATCCCATGGAATGTAGCCCACCAGGCTCCTTTGTCCATAGAGTTTTCCAGGCAACAACACTGGGGAACAACACTGGGATCTCTTCTCTAGGAGATCTTCCTGACCCAGGGATCAAACTCAGGTCTCTTGCATTGTAGGCAAATTCTTTACCATCTGAGCCACCTATACCTAACTATAATTATGGAAAATTTTTCCACTAAAAAATTTCAGTATGGCCACAATTATAATTGGTGCTTCTCTGGACAGTTGAGATGAGTGGACTGTAGAGAGCTAGAAGGAGTAAGCCTGAGTTAATTGGATAATCATTCATCAGCCCCAAATAGTTGCTATAAATTGGAAATGAAAATAAAGAGTTGCCACATCTTGCAATTTTTTTTCAGGAAAATCTTTTATGTAAAATTCCTGATTTTAAAAATGTCTTCATTTTAGTAAAAAATATTGAGCTAGCTAAGTGAAAACATATCTGAAGCCACATGTGGTCTATCATCTTGGAGTTTACAAGCTCTGCTCTATGCTAAGTGCTCTGGAGAATACAAAGGATGATGGCATTCTGAGCCTGCCAGGGGACTTAAGAGATTGTCCCAAAAAGAGTTTCATAACAGTTCAATGAATTGTTGAAGCCCTGGAGTCTATCCATAAAATTATAGAGAGCTCTGAGCTTAAGAACCTTTGATCTAGATTAATGCTTCTCATATTTCAGCAAAAATTACCAAAGGATTAAAAACACAGATTTCTGGGCCCCAACCTGAGAGATTTTTCATCCCCCCACCCCAGCTCTATTAGGGTATGATAAATAAAAATTATACATATTTGCTTGCAAAATATGGTATTTTTAAAAGAAGAGGTACAATTGGAGATTCTGATTCAATAGGTCCATGGGTCCAGGGACCACACTTTGAGTAGCACTGATCTAAAGCAAACTTCTTATCTTACAGGTGAAAGAAAAGAAGGTTGGAAAGGGAAGTGATGTACCAAGCACAGGAGTCAAGAAAGTGACTAGAATTTGAGGCTCCTGACTCTATCTTCTGGGCTCAACCTATTAAGTTCCCCTTCACAAAACATGGTTTCTAGACTCTTTTCCATTCCTAGTCACCCTATTATAGTGCATCAACCACAAAATTTTCACTTGTGATACGCTTTGTTGTTTTTGGTTTTTTAAGCAGATACAATTGATTCTCAATGTCATTCATCAATTTTTTCGGTTATTTTTAAACTATAAGACATAGTGTTTGCCCCAGAGAACTTACAATCTTCTTGAGCAGACAATTTTAGGCCCACTAAAAAATAAAATAACAACAAAACAGCCCACAAAATAATATAGCATAATACAATAATATTCTGTAATAATATAGTATAATAAATCCATAATACCTTCATAAGTCATATCTTTGCACTATTTTGGTAGAGAATGCTTCACATAGAAAGTAGAATATAACCTATGCATAAAGGGTGAGTAAGATCCAGGCGGCAGAGAGAAGAGGGGCATCATAAAAAATAGGAACAATAATGATAGTAGACATGTAGAAATGAGCAAACGATTAACACCTTGATTTGGACAAATTGAACTCCAATAAGAATTTTAAAATGTGGATTTTGAGGAAACATTAAGAATGGCATCCTTTCATATAAAGAGCCTCAAAACACTATTAAATTTAATTTAAACAAGTGTTAAATTTTGTTTTTACACTATAGCCTCCCAGTGACACTATCTTGGAATTCAAATTGGCTGACTACATTTTAATTAGAATATAAAGTTGTACACCTATCATGAGAGATCTGTTTAGTACTTCTAGCAATACTTTCTTGATAGCAGAGTAACAGGGCAAAAGGGAATATTTGTTTCTCTCTTGAATCTTCAGGCAAATTGACTTTCTGCTAAAATGTAAATAACATCTAGTTTTTGTAGTGGCCGTCAAAATGCACAACTCAGTTCTCTTGTTGCAGGGCACATCGCTGCCTGACAGCGTGGCTGCTGTCTTTCCAAATCCACTCCTATTTTAGAATGGAGGCCATTTTTCCCTCAGGTGGCTCCCAGGAAATGACTCAGCAGGGAAGGGGTTTTAAAACAGACTCATTCAGAGGTCACATGGGAGTACCAGTGGGCAGTATTGGTTGTGGACTTTCCATTCATTCAACCAAACCTCTTATGAAACTGTTCTGTAGTCTAAGACTTCCTACCATCCTCTTCCTTTCCCTTCTTCCTCAGACTCCTAACCATCTGAGCCATTAGGGAAGCCCAACTAGTATTTGATTGTGAACTTGGAAGTTATTAAAACATAAAAATTCATGAACTTACCTGTATAGTGAAATAGAGGAAAACTAAGGGAATAACCCCCAGAATGAAGAGTGGTAAAGCTCCCACAATGACCAAAACTGTTCCAATAACATCCAGTGTACAATTCACCCAGGTCCGTATGTAGTAATGGAAACGCATATCAATTATAAACATGTCCTGAAAATTTTGACATCAGATCACTTTATTTTTAACTTTTCATGGTTTAAAATGAGGGGAGGAAGACATATATCATTCAGTGTAAAAAAAACATTTACCCAGAAGTGACAATCTGAATCTTAAAAGATTTTTGCCCTCCTCAACTCACTCCGACATATTTTTCAGTTCTAACAATTAAGAGGGTTTTATAGTCCCAAGATGTCTATGATCAAGCAACCTGCATTTCCCAGTGACGACTACATGACACTTGATTTATACGGCTGCCATATTTTAAGGTTATGGCTATGCACAGTCTAATACAGGAGCCACTAGCGAACATGGCTATTGAGTACTTGAAATGCGGCTACTGCAGATTGAGATATAACCTAAGTCTACAACACAAATCAGATTCTGAAGATTTTGTAAGAATAAAAAAATCAAAGTATGCAATTAATATTTTTATATTTATTACACTTTAATGTTTCAGATATTCAGATAGTCTATCAGATACTCTACGCATTAAGATATATTATTAGAAATAATAATTTCAACTGTTTCTTTTTAATTTCCTATTGTTGCTACTAGAAAATTTTAAATTACCTATGTGGTTTGCATAATATTTTACTGGACAATACAAGTGAAAGTACTTAGCTGTAAACACAGAGACATTCTGGGAACCTCCAGCCATTCCTCATTCGTTACTAATGAGTTGGTAGTTTTTTTAAAAGGTTTTTAAAAAAATTTTTTTTAAGTCTCTAAGCATGTTTAGGGACTTTCCTGGTGGTCCAGTGCTTAAGAATTCACTTTGCAATGCAGGGGATGTGGGTTCAATCCCCGGTCAGGGAACTAAGATCCCACATGCCATGGAGCAAATAAGCCCGTGTGCCGTAACTAGGGAGCCCATTTGCCACAACTAGAGAGTCTGTGGGCTGCAATGAAAAATCTTACACAATGCAACTTAGACCCAATGCAGCCACATTAAAAAAGAAAGATATGTTTTAAAAGGTACATTGCTTAAAATCCAGATATCTCAATATAGACTTACATATTCTTCCCCTTCTCTGTCTGAACGACTGATTTTCAAACTATATGTGTGTAAGAATTGGAGTTATAGACACCAGAGCACATGCGCTTCTTGGATTCTTTCAACAATTTTTTAAGAGTTTTAATTATGTGTATTAGATATGACTCTGTTATACATCAATTATGAATGTCCCAAGAATTAGAAAATAAACAATGAAATCTACACTGAACATAATCTCATTTTTTGAGAATGATACTTTTCACAAATGAGATTATAAAGTACTAAATGCGGATCACCATTTATTTACGTATGCTATCTAATAATATAGGGTTTCCTTACCTTGGTGAACCTATTGATGACCTGGCCTATGGGATTGGTTTCAAAAAACTGGAGTGGGAGGTGCAGCACATTGTCCAAAAGCTGAGCATGCAGAACTCGAGAGGCAGCCAAGGATCCCCTGGTGACCATGTAAGCTCCAGAGCACACAAAGAGACCTAAACACAAACTGCTATCAGGGACATGTTAACAGCCTAAACTTCAAATTTTAACACTCAAGCAATTGCATATAATAGAATTTATTTTTAGTGGAAAACTCAAATATCAAACTTCAGAATGTGTAACTCTGGACCAAACTAAGTATAAATGTACATGGCACACTGAAAATAAATACAGATGCTCTGATGGGGTATCAGAGCAGGGCTCTCTTATTTTTGAGCATAGCTTCTAGAGAAATGCTCTGAAGATAAGAGATCAACCAGGTGGATAGAATGTTAGCAACCTATTAACTTTATAATGTCCTGAGGGACAATGGTAGTCACTGGTGCTACTAGGCAAACAGTTTCAGTTCTCCTAGCTTCTAGGTCCATGGTAGAATTGTACTTTTGGGCCCCTTTGTGATTGGAGAGAACAAAGAAATCGTTCTGAACAATACGTTGAGGGAGAAACAACACATGACGCTTCCAGATTAGAGCATTTAATTGTTGGCGTCAGATCTGCTAAAGCTCCTATTCCCTTTGCACGGTGCCTGCCAAAGTTTAAAAAAAAAAAAAAAGTTGGGTTGGTTTTTCAACTTGGGCTCTAGAATCAGAAAAATCCCCCTCCCAATCAACAATGCACAAGTGGTGTGAGTGAGGAATAAATTTTTTTGGCCTGTCAAGCTATGGAGATGTGGTTGGTGGAAGGGTTGTTCTTGATGAACTAAAAAGTCAGAAAATATAATCAACATGTAACTTTAGTGGAAGAGGTTAAAAAACAGTTAACAGCATCTATTGACAATTGCAAGCTGTGTTTGACAAAATACTGAATATAACAAGAAAGAGGCAAGCTCAGAAAAGAGCTATCCAGGTGTTCAAGAAGAAATGAAAGGATAAAGAATCACCAACTTGGGAAACCTGTAAGGTTGGAAGAAGAGATGTTTGGTTATAATGATTGATTCAAAGATGGATATATAACTCAGTTGTTTCAAGGAGAGTAATTTCCTGGGTTTCTATGGAGGGAAATTCTTTGAAAGATAACATTTCCATCACCATGTGAAGCTTAAGGATTAAGCCAATAAGGAAAATGAGTAAAACTGATAAATAAAGAGTAGTGGATACTTAGTGTGAGCCCCCTGGATCAAGTGAGTTTTAAGACTTGTGCCTGGACCTCTCTGTTTGAGGCATCAATAAACTTTCATATTATCTGAGACATTTGCTTTTGAGTCTTCTGGGATGCACAATTACTTTGTTGATCTCTACTATATAAAATTGCTAATAAAAGTGTGTTGGCAACATGATACTTGTAGGTATAACGTGTAAAACAAAGCAAAACAAAAATAGTTGACTCTGACCACTTCAAATTATTTTAGCTACTTCTGTTATATTTTAAATAATATCACACATGACTGTTTAATAATGTCTTACTTTTAACTATTTCTAATTATTTTCCTACCTCAATCCCCCATACTTTATTCTAACCCTTCTAAAAATAGGTTGTTGCCCTTTTTTCCCTCAAATATTCAGTTTTATATTACTAGTAAGCATAGTATTTATGAAGTTCACTACATTTATAATGCTTGTACCACTATTTTTCTAGGCAACAAGAACTCATCTATTCCCAAACAATTCAATAGTCAGCAAAATTCTTTTGAATATATTCGAGTGAGTGAGTGAAGTCGCTCAGACGTGTCCGACTCTTTGCGATCCCGTGGACTGCAGCCTACCAGGCTTCTCCATCCATGGGATTCCAGGCAAGAATACTGGAGTGGGTTACCATTTCCTTCTCCAGGGGATCTTCCTGACTCAGGGATTGAACCTGGGTCTCCCACATTGGAGGCAGATGCTTTAACCTCTGAGCCACAGGGAAGCCCAGAATATATCCAAACTCATCAGATATTCTCTTATTTCTTTTATCCTCTTTTGCCCCCTCCTCTTGCAACACAAACTACTATCTTGGAACCCCCTGTATTTCTGCTCTAAACTGGAACATTTGTGGGGACAGGCTTCAATTTTCTTCAATTACAGAAAATGTTGTTAAATATTATATATTTGATAATTTCTATCTGCATTTACTGAAAGTCTTACTATAGGGATGTTGAACATCCTGGATTGTTACTTTAATTTTTCCTTATTTATCATTTGCTATCTGTTTCTGATGTTGTACATCTGGGACTATCTCCTCCAATTTATCTTCTCACACTTGTACAATCTCTTTAAATTCTTTAAATTTTTTAAGAACTTTCTGCTGTTAGATTGACCTTATTTCAGCATATTCTACACTTGCTTTGCTTCTGCCATTTGGTACTACTATCTAAGATACTAATTAGATATTTTAAACTTCTCTTATATACCGAGTATGAGCATTTTACTTCCTGGTTCCACGGTTCTATTTGTTAGCTCTTATTTATATTGTTCACTGGATTAAAATGCATGACCATCCATCATGACCAGCTTAAACATGCGAGATAAAGAGATGGTTAATCAAGAGGTACTTGGCGTGCCTTTCTTCTGCCAGTGTATACATTAATTTCCCCCAACATTTCTCTCCTCTGAATGGAAGTTCCACATAAGTGGGTGTGACACTGCAAGTCTTACATGGTGATTTAGACATGCAGGCTGGAACTTCTTCAAAAGCCACATAAGGAGGCCGTCCTTAACATACGTCACACACACAGGTAACCTTCATTTTCTTTTTTAAGCATCAGCTCCTAGTTTTCATTGTACTACTACTGTGCCGGTTGGTATATAATAATACACAGATAGTGCTGGGGGTGGGGCTGAGCTTGCAGGAGAGGCTGACAGGCCAGAACAAAGCTCTAGTGAACCACTTTGATTATTTCTATGCTACTTAATCTTACTCCCTGTACTTGTGTTTCTCCAGTGGATAGCCTGAACCACTTTGCTTTTACAGCTTCATCTAGTATTTGTTCCTGGTTACAGGTTCTTCTACCCTTGATTATCAGTATAATCATTTATGTAGAAATTCATCACTGTGAAATTCCCTGAACCCTTTACTTTCGGATTTGTTCACTGTCATTTCAGTGGAATTTTGTGAGGTAAGTAAAGTAAATGATCCTCTCATATCTCAAACAGGGAGTAGCAGTGCACTCCTTAAACACTACACGTTGAAAATAAGGTGTCTATATTTTACAGAGTGGGTTGGAAAAGGAAGTTCCTAACAAGGGAGCATAAAACACAATAGATTAGGGGTGTCCAGAGTGTTCCAAAGATGCAGCACATAGCTGAGAACCAGAAATAAAATGTTTAGGGCTATTTCTTTTTCAAAAGATAAGGTAGGATCGTTATTATTGTTATAAAATATAGATGCAGTATCTTCTGCTTCAGTACTCTAGTTTTGTTTGAATGTTAGCCTTCTATAGTATTCATAGCAGGCCTCTGGTCTTAACATGTGAAAGTGCTATTTATGCTTTAAAGCTCAAAAATTAATGCAAGCTTTTATGATATCAGTGAATACAGCCTGCTTTTGATTGGATCAGGTTCCAGAGGATGCAGCTGTGGACCACTAATACAATCAGAAATTATATAGAGTTTCATTTCTTATGAAATATATTTAAAATTTATAACATAATTACATTTAATAATGTCAAAACTTTAAATTTTTAAATGTAAAAAATAAAAATCCAGTCATGAAAAAATCTTTTTGATTAAATTGTATATAATCTGTTACTTTCATTACAAAATACTTTTTATACCTCCTGACAGTTACTTAAAGTAAATGAGGAAAATTTTGAATACTAAACTTGCACACCTTGCCTAGCATAGGAAAATAACAGTATCTGGTCTCTTAAAATATTCTCCAAAGGATACTGAATCTCCCTTAAAACTGCAACATGAGCTCACTAGGTTGGTAAGAGTTTAACTCTCCTATATATGATGATAGACATAGGTATAGAGATGTATATGAGATATTTCTTTTGCTGCTCAGCATTCTATTGATATATCTCTAAATCTACCTTCACCTCATTGACTTGCAAACCACGAGCCAATAAGCTTGACTCACTGGTTTAGAACCAAGCACATTCTAAGTCCCTGAGTCTCATTTTAGTTATTAACATAACAACTCTTTTCCCAATGCGTGTAACAAAACAAGCATAAATTTGCCTCAAAATATTTGTTTACTTTACGATGGAGATACTTATAGGTATAGTACTAAGGCAGTCCAACCAGTCCATCCTAAAGGAGATGGACTTATGTTAAATCTGAAACTCCAGTACTTTGGCCACCTCATGCGAAGAGTTGACTTATTGGAAAAGACTCTGATGCTGGGAGGGATTGGGGGCAGGAGGAGAAGGGGACGACCAAGGATGAGATGGCTGGATGGCATCACTGACTCGATGGACGTGAGTCTGAGTGAACTCCGGGAGTTGGTGATGGACAGGGAGGCCTGGCGTGCTGCAGTCCATGGGGTCGCAAAGAGTCGGACACGACTGAACGACTGAACTGAACTGATGGTGACATAATAAAAAATACGATGGGAGAGGAGAAAACAAAGCAAGGCCTTGAATCACATACTTTTAAATGTTATCCTCATTTTCTGTTACCAAAAGTATGTATTCTTTCTGTTTTCCCTTATGCATATCCTTAGATAGCAAGATTTCCATGTAGCTGATTTGTTATTTCTTATTTAACTTTATCACTCTCCTTCACGTTATCCTCTTTTCTCCTTATAAATAAACAAAGATTGTCTCTAATTTTAAAAAAACCTTTCCTTTAATGGTTCTGTACTTTTGAGTACTGTACTTTTGAGAATCTTTCTTCTTACTCTTTCAAATCACTTCACTTCTTTGAAGGACAGTGTGAATCTACTTTGCTTACTGGGGGGAAAAGCAGCAGAAAAATATATCCACACTTCCCACTAAATGTGTTCCAAACTGAATTCATAATTTCTCTGTTCTATCACTTAAGACTCTTCCCCACTGGTTTCTTTATTTTTGCCTTCATTGTTTTCCCAATGACTCGAACTTCAAACTCTCAAGTAATGCGCTCTTCTTACCCACAACAAATTTTATATATCTTTTCACTGCACTGTCTTTCCTATCCATCCCTTTTCTCCAACCCCCCTGCAGTTCTCTGCCCCTTCCTAGATGCTTTGGGTGACAAGGAGATGGAGCAGATAAGAGATCTCTTGGGACTAGAGTATCTCTCATCTAGACACCTGAAAATACTTGGTTATTTTTATCCCTACCAATCCCAACTTCTCCCTGGTCTCTGAGTTTAGTTCCTCCAATAAAAATCCATATGTTTTTTCATTGCCAAGTTTATTCATATTCTGAAAAATAACTCCAAAGTCTGTCATTTCTTTTCTCCCCAATTCTCAAAGTTTTCCACTTGCCTTTCCAACCATCATCTTTAACACATTTCCATACTACTTTTCTACCTCCAGTTCCTCTCCTGCCCCATCAGTTACCTGAAGATAACTCAGACTGGCATCCTCAGCTATGCCTAGACCCCCTCACCTTTCCTATCCATCTTTATGAACATCTTTCTCTGGACCTCTCACCTTCCCTTCTCTGTGATCTGACAAAACTCAATCCGTCTTTTCAGTGTCGCCTCAAATGCCAACTATGTCTTGGGAATTATCTTAATCTCTCAATCAAATATAGCTTTCCCCTGCTCTAAATCCTCCCAGTGTCATATTTTACTATTATACAAATATTGCTTGCCATGTAGTATTAAACTTTACTTACAACGCAGTTTTTAACAGACTCACTTACTGATCTTCACATCAGTCACAAGCCTCCCACATACGGTGAATGGCCATGTAGTCAAGACTTTGAGTCCTGAATGACTTAACAGACAAACCTCCATTTTCCCAGCTGTAAAATGGGGATAATGATACCTTTCTAAATACTTATTGGCAGGATTAAATGAGACAAATTTTTTAGTATGGGTCAATGTAGTTGACATATACAAGTTTCTGTATACTCTGTCAAATATGGTGAATTAAAAATATATGCATTTGAATTATCCCAAAGTATCTGAATATTATGACATAGATTTAAAACAAAACAAAACAAAACAAAAACATGCCTTATGCTTGCATCCAGATCAGTTAGGTTAGAAAAAGAAAAGAAAAGCAACTGAAAAAAAAAAGCTAGACTTTTTTTTTAACCTTGCACTAATCCCAGTAATCCATAGATGCTTAATTTATTGCTTCTTATTTGCTTCCATTCTGTGAAATCATTCATGTGCTTTGCTTCTTTTGCCCAGGTACTAAGCCAGAGATTCTGTCCAGTTCCCACCAAGTTCTGCCCCAGGCAAGTGGCCACATTCAGCCACACCCAGAGCCAGCCGAAGGCTTGAAGATACTTCAGAATGACTGAAAACTTCACCTAAAAGCAAAATTGTTTTTTTTTAATGATAAATTACTGTAATTAAAAGTCAAACTAAAAGCTAGATTTAAACCTACTGTGATATATTCTAAGCTTTATGACCTTGATTCAAGTTGCTAACTCCTCTAATCCTCAGATTACTCATTTATAAATTGGAATAATAATAGTAGCCACAAGCTAGCTTAAACAATCAAAGCAAAGTACCTGCACAGTCCTGAAGGCTTTAAAATAAGTGCTCAAATAATGTTAGTTAATATTACTAACAAGAATATACATAGTGAAATATACACAGCTAAATATCTTTAGTAAATAAGAGTATACACAGCTAAATATTAAACATCACTCTAATGTCCGATAGGTCATTTAATTTCTTCAAAATATTATATAGCAACTCCCTTCAAATTCAATAAAAAATAGATGGTATCTGTTAATAATACTTACATGGGAGTGGTTAGTAACAAAAAACACTAATTATTCTGGTACTCACCCCACCAATAGGAATCTTTTCTTTTCTCACTGAGAACTGTTTCCTTTGATCCAATAAGGGCCTGATAAAGCAAGACAATGTTCTTTTTTTCCTTTCGGTTTTTAGATCAACCAAACATTTTTTAAAAGTTATACATTCTCAATCCATTTTTTTTTACATATTCGTCGGCTTCATTAACAGCAATCTGACTTGCCTTGATAATAACTTTGTTTCTTTAATCTTCTGGAAGGGAAATTGTTTATTCTTCTATACTGCCTCATTTTCCCACTGTTTCTTCTAGAAAATTATCCTTCAAACTTGAGCCGAATTCAGATTGTTTAAGCTAATTCCATCTGGCTGGACCATAATCTGTGCCTCCTAGGTCCTTGCCTCCTGTCCTACCAGAAGACTAGCATCAAGCTAATTCATCCCACCTCATTCTGCCACCATTCTGGGGGATGGCATAGCTGACAAAGGACAACTGCATTCAACTCAATCTCTTTTCAACTTCATGACCTTCATACTTTCAGAGTCTGTCAGCTGCATGCTACACTGGCCATCAGCTTTCATGACCATAAACCATGAATCTTATTACCTGGAACTAATCCACCTTTGAAAACCCAACTCTAATTATTCCAGACTCTGGCCATAATGTAGCCTCTTCTATTTCTAAATTGTACATTCAGTTAGTCTCACTATATTTGGTTCTTATTCTATCGAGACTCCCAGTTTAAAAATGCAACTTTCTATCATCCATGCTCCCTAGGATGATCAATGATCCTGGGATCTTTTTGGTTTTAGAATCAAAGGTCCCACGTTCAGGAAAACTCTCAGGGCTAAGCACACCTATGTCCTGTCTTGAATCTTTTCATTATTCAGCCTGTACTCCATGATTACATTTCACCCAAATGGTGGTGATATTGTAAACTTTAATAGTTTTCCTTTTCCTTCTATTAAGCTTCAACATTAGAACTCACAAGTCAGTCCTGATCATACTTGCTCCCTATGTGTGGAGTGCTACTTCAGAAGATCATAAAGCCCTGCAAACTGGCTCCATCATAAATTAGTATCTTCCTTCCATGTGCGTTTTCATAGTGCCTAGAAATTCTTGCATCTCTCAGAAGGGGCCTTCACATCCTTTCTGATGGAGAAAGTCAACACAGACAGGGAAGTCAGTCGCCACACTTCTACATTTACCTGCATCTCCTCTCTGCCTTTTCTGACTCTCTCCTATAAAAAGCAAAGATAGTTCTCTACTCAGATCCAACGATAACCTTATGATTTGAATCACATTCTGCCCATTTCCTCAAAATACATTTATTAACTATAATTGTTTCCATACTTTCCTGCTGATGAGTCACTTGGCAGTGCTTGATAAAAAATGCAGATTGTAAGATTCCCCTTCTGGAAACCTATCTTTAAAGGAATGATGCAAGGGATCATTTTATCGTAAGGCAAATTTTAAGACTCTCAATTGTTCTCTCTTTTTTAATCTTCATCTTCCTTTCAAGCATTTCTTTCCCATCAGCCCACAGAGAACTACACATTTTTCTCATCTTATAATTAATACCATCACCATAAAAATTATTCCACCTTCATTCCTATGTTCAGTTACCCTCTTACTTCCTGCCTTCCTTCTGTAGCCAAATATTTTTCTGCCAAACCACTTTTTTTTTTTCTCCTTGAACTTTCCAACACCTGGCTGAAAGAGTTTCCATCAGTGGAGCCTTGATAAAGAAAGTACAATACTTACTGTTGTATTCTTGGGATACTTTGAAAATTATCTCACCTAAACTTTTCATAGCAATTAACATCATTCATCATCCCCTTGTTTAAGATATGTTTCCTTTTACTTCCTTACCATCATACCTTTGTGTTTTCTTCCACCTGTCTGGGTTTCCATTAGTTTCTTTGTCTTCTTTTAACATTTATATTTCATGACACTCAGCTCTAGTATTCCTTTTGTATGTTCCTCTTCTGAGCAATCTCCTCCACCCCCAGTTTCAACAAACTTCTTCTCTGTTGGTGACTCTCAAATGGATTTCTCAAGTCCAAACCTCTTTGCTGAGCTCCAGATACATACAGTAAAAAGCCTACTTGCCATCTGCTTCATCTCTACTTGTTCATCTCAATCACCCTGCACTGAACCAGTTATTTCTTACCTCTTCTAAAGCTTACTCTGGCCAAAACACTTCCTCTGTCTCAATCTTGACACATTTCCAACCATCATCATGGAGCTGTCAATTCTTCTGGAATTGTATTGCTGAAGAAATATTTGGAAAATACCGAATAGCACAAAGAAGAACAAGGACAAAGGAGGAGAGAGAAGAAAGAAAACAGAGGGGGAATAGAAGCTGAACAAAAATACTCATAATACTAATATTCCAGAGATATCTGGTACTAAGGTGCTTGTGAGTACTGCTAGAGACTTTATGTGTGGTGTGTGTGTGTGAGTCTCTCAGTCGTGTCTGACTCTTTGTGACCCCATGGACTATAGCCTGCCAGGCTCCTCTGTCCATGAGGTTCTCCAGGAAAGAACACTGGAGTGAGTTTCTGTTTCCTTATCCAATATGTGTGGTGTCATAATTCAAATGTTGCTCCATAACCAGTCTTACTTTTTTTTTTTAATGTACACATGGTCTTTGCAACTCAATATAAAATGCAGAGACATTTGTACAAAGGTACAGACCTTTGCCAACAAAGGTCTGTATAGTCAAAGCTATGGTTTTTCCAGTAGTCATGTATGAATGTGAAAGTTGGAACATAAAGAAGGCTGAGGGCCAAAATATTGATGTTTTTGAACTGTGGTATTGGAGAAGACTCTTGAGAGTCCCTTGGAGAGCAAGAAGATCAAACCAGTCAATCCTAAAGGAAATCAACCCTGAATATTCATTGGAAGGACTGATACTGAAGCTGAAGCTCCCATACTTTGGCTACCTGATGTGAAGAGCCAAATCATTAGAAAAGACCCTGATGCTGGGAAAAAATTGAAGGCAGGAGTACAAGGGGATGACAAAGGATGAGGTGATTGGATGGCACCATCAACTCAGTGGACATGAGTTTAATCAGGCTCCAGGAGATGGTGAAGGACAGGGAAGCCTGGCATGCTGTAGTTCATGGGGCCGCAAAAAAGTCAGACACGACTGAGTGACTGAACAACAACAAATATAATCAACCTCAATTTCATTCTATAATAACATTTTATTCTGTCATATGGCAACATAAGATTTGATCTATTTACTAAATTAAGACTTAACAAAATCAAAACATATGCCTGTTGCAGATTTTTCCTACTTCATTATTGCTATAATTCTCTTTCTGTTTATACATCTCTCACGGTCCCTTGTAGGGACATAGGAGCATAAGACATGCTAAATTTTAAGTCATTTGATATATGAAATATCAAACTGACCTCTAGAAATTCTGAGTTGAAGTATATGCATGCCTCCATTTCTCCATGCTTCCTATTCTGTTTATCAGAATAAGAAATGGCTATTTGATCAGTTCAGTAGCTTTTCCCTGCCCATTTTTGGCATTTCTGTCAAGAAACATTCTGTGGGAGGTCGTGATACATGCCCTTTGCCAGATCAGTTTCACCATCAGAAAAAAAGATACACTATTTAACAGACACTTTCACTGGAATAGCTCCTGGTATATGATTTGGGTTAATTACTGTCATCATCCTTCAAGCCCTTGGCATGGCTTATGTTTGGATAAGCAAATTTAGCATTGGTGTCAAGCCAAAAAATTAATTCTTAATGTAGTGGGATATAAAATGCTATGAAACCCAACTGTTAAAAGGGAATTAAAGCATCTTAATTAGACATAACTAACAAAGACCAATAATTTAATGAACACTACACAAAAAGTTTCAGTTTTTCCAATACAATGTTAATTATTCTTTTTCCACAAAAATACTGCATTTGATCCTGGGCATTTTGTTGTGAATAGCAGGTTTTATTTGAATTTTAAAAGAGCAAATTATTTTGTGCTGGTAGAGAAGTTTTAAAAATGAGTCTTGTTCTGTCCTTCAGAAACCCTTGGGAAAGTTGGCACGATACCTGTCTGCATATTTTTGTATAAAATATATAAAATTAACATACTGAAACCATTATCCCTGAACTGAGCATACAGTTGTAAAGTATGGAGTATGTATGGGAGGATTAAAGTGATTAATAGAGTCTGACATGAAAGCCAGAAGGGGGCAGTCTAGATACTAAAATTGCATTTCCAGTTTATTTTATTCAAGGAAGATAGTAATAAGGATTTTAAGGAAATAAAATAATTAATATATACCATACAAAATTAAACCACAAAATGAAGAATAAAATGTTGAAACGGTTCCAATTATTTTAGTCCCTATTTGAAAACAAAACTAATGTCATAAAGCAATTTTAATTCTTAAATTTCAAAAGGAGAGACTCTCAAACATTATTTGGTCCACGTTTCTTTCCACCTTTTCTCTTGATGGGTAGTCAGTTTTCCTGAGAATCCTTCCACAAGGAAGGTTCATTGTTCTATCTCAGTACATCCCCCTGTAGACAGTCTTTGTTGTTGCTATTGCTTCCTTGTATCTTTCAGTCTCTAATTCTGCACAAATTGGAAATAACTGAGTAAGTTTAAGAAATACAAGTTAGGTTGAAAGTCAGGAAAATTTTCTCCATATAATGTTATCTTACCAAAAAGTAAAGCAGATTAAAAAAACGAAAGCTAGACTAGGGATCATATAGAAAGTCATAAAGTAGGAGACACATGGAAGTATGTAAAGAAATGCACATATTTTGGAGAAATGAAAATAAGTCCCTGATCTCTCATAGACAACATAAAAATGGTATGGAGGACTCAGGGACCTCCAATAACACTTTTATCACTTTTAATTACTTTTAGTAATTAAAAAGTAAGTTTGAGGCCAGACTGTGTTGACATGAATGTACCATAGTAGAATGAGGTATCTTTTCGATGTGATCTTTACTGAAGAAGTACTTTTGGCAAGCTAGTTTCTGTTTGAGCCTCCATAACTTGATAAATGTTTAGAAACCAGATCTGTAAACAAACCTCTATAAGGACTGGGGTTCTTTTTATAAGGAAAAATTTTGCAAAGTGGTCCACTGAAACTTTGAGAGGTTCAATGACTTATAAACAAGGAAAATGATTTATTATAGAGGAAAGGGTATGATTATGTTTACAACAATAATTATTACTTTTTCACTTTTAAGCTTTAAAGCAAGCTACTTGTTGAGTGTATGGTGAGACTATACACAAATGGAAACTATGATTCAGAGATGTGTGCCACAGCGCACAAATTTCAAAGTCTGCCTCAGTGTTTCTGCTTCAGTGGATTTGCTTTTCTTGGAGACACTTAAAAACTGCATTCATATAAATGAAACACTGTTATAATGGTAAGAAAAAATAAAATGACAGTTTAAAGTTCCCTGGGTGTTCTTTCAGTCTCTAGTTATTTATTCATCCATTCAAAATGCTTATTGAACATCAGGTTACAAGCTATTGAGTATTTAGTTGAAATGTGTTATTTAGATGGCAGTAACAGAGAACAAAAAGACAAAAATTCCTGCTCTTATAAAGCTTAAAACCTAGAAGTAAGAGAAAGACAAAATACAAGCAAATACATTTTCTACTATGCAGGTAATTAATAAAAAATTATGGGGAGAAAAGCACAGAAGGGATAGGAAATATTGTGATATAAAACAGGGTGGTTGGACAAGTCTTCATTGATGAGGTAATACTTGAGGAAAGACTTGCAGAAGGTGGGAGAACATAAGCCAAATGGATATCTGGAAGCAAAATGCCCTAGCCAGTGGGATCCAAGGGAAGGAGCATGTCTGATTGCCCAGGAATAGCAGAGTCAGGGCTGCTGGAATAGAATAGTGAAATGAGCTTTAGGAGGTTCGGAAATAAAAAAGATAAACAGGTTCAGGTCCTCCAAGGCTTTAAGCATATGTGCATGCTAAATTGCTTCAGTTGTGTCTGACTCTTTGTGACCCCGTGGACTGTAGCTTGCCAAGCTCCTCTGTCTGTGGGATTCTCCAGGCAAGAATACTGGAGTGGGTTGCCATGCCCTCCTCCAGGGGATCTTCCTGACTCAGGATGGAACCCACATCTCTTACATCTACCTGCATTGGCAGGTGGGTTATTTACCACTAGCACCACCTGGGAAGCCCTTAATAGGCCCTTGTAAAAACTTGAGATTTCACTCTGAGATGTGAATCTTTGGAGATTTGGGACAGAAGACTGATATGATCTGACTCATATCTGTGAAACAAACAACTTGATGTATGTTGTGAACAGACAGTACAGGGACAGGCTGTTGGCAGGAAGACTCATAAGAAGACAATTACAATAATTCAAGTGAGAAATGATAGTGATTTGGACAAAGGGTAGCTGTGAAATTGATGAGTAGTGTTTGAATTCTGGGTTATTCGATATACTTTGAAGATAGAGCCAATGGGGATTTGATGATGGATTGGATGTGGAAAAAGAGAGAGGTCAAGGGTGATTGCCAGATATTTTTATCTAAGTAACTGGAAGAACAGTGTTGCCATGAGCTGAGATTAGATGTCAAAGAGGAGGGTCCACCTCTGGGGTTCAGAGGACAGGTTAGGCTGGAGATATAAACTTGGAATAAAGGTAACTAAAGTCAAGAGACTGGATGACAATACCTAGCGAAAAAAAGAAGCAGTCCAAGGTCTTTAGGATCAAAGAGGAACAATTTAGTTTACCTACTCATCTAAACCTGGTATACAAACAAAGCTCCAATGTGCAGCATCTGTATCATATACACATTCATAGGACTATCAATCTTTTAAAACAGTTCAAGGTTGAAACTACAAAATTCTGAGCTATTAGATTCTAAAGTATTCATTTATCTGTAGTTCATTCCAGCTCTCAACATTAGCAACTTTGACACAAGGCAGCTTTCAGTAATTCTAGGTGTTTATTTTTAAATGACTCATTACTATTATTTCTTTCTTTCAATCTCTTCTTTGCAACTGTTGGGGGTAGAATTAGGGCAAATAGCTGATTAGGTTAATTTTCTTCAATCACTGCTCATTTTAGTTATTTACAAAAAGGAAAAATAAGTATAATATAACAATTCAGTCAGAGTCAGAGTTTTATTATTATTTTTTTCTCTTTCACTTTCTCTTATTCTTTCCTCTCTCCTTCCTTCTCTCCCTTCCTTCCTCTCATTTTTCTAAATAGATTCATTTGGGGGATATTATTAGCACTTACATGCACAAATCAGAGTAGATTTCTTATAGTAGAATTTGACTAGAAATTACTGAGACTTACTATGCTTCCCAAACTAAGTCAGATACATCTCACTTAAATACTTTGACACAACCATGTAACTTATAGTTTAAAATTTGGAAACCACTAAGTACATTTTATATCCATCATAACATATAGATCCTTTTTATAGGATACATTTTAAATGCTAAAAATGTAATCAATTAGTCTATAATCCCCAAAAATCTAGTATTGTCCTTAATACTCACCTATCATTTTGCACCAGGATTTGGTCTTTCAGTATAGTTCTGGAGTTGATTACACTGACTTGCTTTAAAGCATGAGCTGGGGAAGAAGATGGTGAGTGCTTTTATATCCATAAAGGCAACCAATGCACAAAATAGAAATATCATGAAAGATTATACAAATTAGAGTATTCTTTGTGTTTTGGATTCACAGGTATACTGGGAGCCCTTCCATTTCCCCCAGTATTTTCCCCTCATCTAAAATGTCCTGTAATGTCTTGATAAAACTAAGATTCTATAATGAAAAAGCCTACAGAAAATTCTTTCTTAGACATTAGAGAGAGTGCTAAGTTGTTTTGGATCTTCCACAGAAGGGTTTAATACTTGCCAAAGTGGAATGATTTTCTTTCTTTAAAAGAAAAATGGAATATTATCAAGTCTTATTATTGTAAAATGCCATTATGGTGAAAATTGTTAAGAAAATACAGTGTAAATTCCCAAATCTCTGTCTTGTTCTTACTAATGTCAGTAATATTCACAACAACTTCCTATGTGTCAGCAATATTCTAAATGTTTTATATATTTTAACTCTTATGTTTCAAAAGTAACCCTGTGAGGAAGATCCTACAATTATCCTTATTTTACAGATAAAAAGTGCAGAGAATAAAGCAGGTTACACAAATCAAAGTCACACATCTAGAACTATAAGAATAAGGTTCAAGTTTTGTGTGCATGAATGTGCACTCAATCATGTCCAGCTCTTTGACACTCCATGGACTGTAGCCTGGCAGGCTCCTCTGTCCATGGGATTTCCTAGGTAATAATACTGGAGGGAGTTGCCCCTTCCTTCTCCAGAGGATCATCCTAACCCAGGTATCGATCCCTTGTCTCTTGCATCTCCTAAACTCCAGGCAGGGTTTTTATGAGCTGAGCCACTGAAGAAGCCCCGAGGTGCAAATTGCTGTTAGTGAATTCCATGGGAAACATGTCGAGTTCGGCAGACTTTTGTCTTTTTTTCATAGTATAATATTTGAATTTCAGACTTCTTATTTTTAAAAGGAAGGAATTGGAGATTTCTGAGCTCTCTACATGCATTCTATGCTTTTTATTTCTAGAAATAAACATCTGGTCCTTAAAGGAAGCATCTGATTTGCATCAAGTGCCTCTTTGAAACATAGGATTCCATGTTTCACAGAATGAAATCTGGGGATGTTGTAGCCTCTTCTGCCTAAGGCACATTTTCATCTTCATAGTTGATAATGATAAACATTTAAATTTACGTATTTACAATTTACAGAATATGTTCACATACATTGTACAATTTGAGCATCAGAATGACCTGATAAGATAAAGAGAATAGAATAGGTAAGCTTACCCATATTTTTCAGGGAAAAGTAAAATTCAGGACAAGTGACTTGCCTAACGCCCAAAGTTGTCAAAGAGACAAACAGGGGGAGAGAGAGAGAGAGAAAGATTGACACACTCCTTTCTGTCTTTCACTCTAAGTCAATGGGCTTGTTCCTACAAATTTGATGTAATGTTTAAGAGCTTGATTGGCCCCTGGCATGAAACAGAGGCAGCAATGGATTTAAATTCTGCAATTTATCATCTGTCTTAACTTGTGCAAGATGCATATTCTCTTTGTAAAATCAGGACCATGCAGCCTCAGGAGGTTTTGGGAGAGATTTAAGCAAAACATTTGTGAATATACTGACAAAATTAATATCCAAGACATCCTAGCTATCATAAGTATTAATATGAATAAGAGCCTAAACTTATAAATATGTAAATTTACCTTTGTGTTTCATACTTTTGGCTTTTATTTTTCATATCTTTTTTGATAAAGTCTTCTCTCACTCCTGATCGATTCTGTTTTATAATATGCCCATGAGGTGAGACTTGTAGATTTTTCAGAGCTGGATGGATTTTTAGAGATCTGATGTATCCAAACCAAATAATAATATAAACTCTACTTGAAAGAAAGTGAAAGTCACTCAGTCGTGTCCGACTCTTTGCGACCCCACGGACTATACAGTCTACGGAATTTTCCAGGTCAGAATACTGGAGTGGGTAGCCTTTCCCTTCTCCAAGGGATCTTCCCAACCCAGGGATTGAACTCAGGTCCCCCACATTGCAGGCGGTTTCTTTACCAGCTGAGCCACAAGAGAAGTCCAAGAATATTGGAGTGGGTAGCCTACTCTTCTTCAGAGGATTTTCCGGATTTAGGATTAAACAGGGTCTCCTGCATTGCAGGCAGATTCTTTTACCAGCTGAGCTATGAGGGAAGCCCATAAACTCTACTTATCTGTCATCAGCTCTGGTAGTGAGAGGGCGAATGATAGGAAAAGAAGAACAAGTGTCCGGGTCATCAGCAGTGAGGAAAGGCAGAGCAGGGACATAGTAGAGGACTATGCCAAGTTAATCCAAGGGAAATAACTGCAGGCATGTGACGCTAACTGTAACTAGATTTGAAGCTGTTTGGTGGGATGTTTTATTATCAATTTTATATCAGTTAATCTATTTTTTGCTCTGTTCTGTGTGATCAGTAATAAAATGACAATATATATGGCTGACCTTTTACATATATCTATCTATCTAGCATTACCATGAATACTATTTGGCCTGCTTTTTAAAAGCTTTCATGTATTTTTTACTCAGCATCCAAAAAAATCAAAATCCCAGAAATATTCACTTTGCAAAACATATTCTATTTCCAGTATAAAAATGATCTCTACTCACCACCTTTCTGAATTGTAACAGAGAACACACAATATTGAAATAATTAGAAAAAAGTTCCATTTACATTTTTCTAATTATGGCATATTTCTGGTGGTGAGATTGTAACATCTATTAATGTCAGCCCAGCTTCAAGAATATTTTCCACTTGTTACCGCAGAGGACTGGTGTACTTAAGAAGTTTTATCAGTGCTGGGAAGGAATGATGTTTTTTTCCAAAACTGGAGATTTAAACAAGAGCCACAGCTTTCAAAAGTGTGTTCCATATTTTATGGTCAATTAAATATTGAACTTAACACTTACATATTGCCTGCTTAAAAAGCTATATTTCCCAAGGTAATGTAACTTATATTTCATGTGATCTTTAAAATAAATAGCAATACTGGCTCATAGCAATAAATAGCAATACTGGCTCATTACATATCATTCCATTAACTCTGAAGAGACATACTTTTGGTAGAAACAATGGAGGCAAATTCATCTGTTTAACAGTTATGGAGTGCCTAGCATGAGGCTACCTAAGTGCTGAGGACAGAGACAATGACAGACTGCATCCTCATTCTAGCCCTCAGAGATACTCATAGACCTGCCTTTCCTACACACTAAACATAAGTTATTACTTAGCCTGACCAAGTAGGCAAGGGCTCATTTCCAAAACTGCTAGCCTTTAAGAAAAGATAAGGTGCCTCTCTTACTAAGAAAGACCACAACCATCTGACGATGCATCAGATATTTCTGAATGCATCTACATATAGAACATTTCAATTTGAGAAAGGAGTGTAAACAAGGAATAAAAAAATAGTAGTGCATACCTAATGTGTATTAGCTTAGAAAAAAACAGCAAAATGGCTTTGTTTATTTAATTTCATGGCACTCAAATACTAAATTGCACTGATCCTATTATGAACTGGTTTCATATCTTTCTGACCTTTACATCCAGGTAAAATGTAAAGTGAGTTAATAGGTAACAGTTCATGCAGAAAATACTAAGACATAACCCTATGTTTCTTTTTAGCCTGGAATTTTGAAATAGTTCACTGATTTTATAGTCATTTCTCAGTGGTGTCCCGGAAAGGTATAGCACAAGGATCATGATGGTGGTCTATATGAGAAACCATCTATAGCTGGGAAAAGAGATAATGGCACATCAAGTTTTCAGAGTGAGAAAATGATCTATCTCTAGAACATTAAACTAATGCTAGATTTCAAATACCCTTGTGTCCTAATTACATAAAGATCAAACAGCTTCATTTTTACAAACATCTTTTAATCTTAATTTAAAATGCTAGGACTATAGAAATAAGAATTAGTAGTAAATAAACTCAGTAGTTGTTTTGTAAAAGTTAGACAGCAATTATTCCCCTTTGTCATTCTTCAGATTTTCTTTTCGTTTGTCTCTCTCCCACAACATGCAATAATACATTTTAAAGACTTATTATTTATTTGATATGAATCTAATTTAAACAAAGCAGAATGTTTAGAGTCATTATATTCTAAATTTGCAGTAGAGTTTATAAATTATCTAATCTCTTATTTCATGGATGAACAAACTGATCCTGGGGCATAACATTTTGCTTAAAAATCATATATGAGGTTGATTTTTAGCTGATGTATCCCAAAGTATTTGTTTCTTTTCTAGAGAAAGGATATTCGGCTCCTGACTTAACAATCATGAATGAAGAAAAATACAGAGTAAGAAATCAGACAATCAATGGCCTTTCAGAATGGGTTAGCACACTGTATCTTAGGCTTATTTTTAATTGTGTCCTCACCTTTTTCTTGTTCATTGAAGGCCTGAAGCAAATTCGTGAGATTTTTGGTTTTAGACAGAATTTCCTGGTATGTTCCCATCTGTGCTACTCTGCCACTTTCCATCACAACAATGAGATCCATCTGTGGTAGAAGTGTGAGGTTGTGTGTCACTAAAATTCGAGTCTGAAAAAGAGTATTTTATCCCTTGGGTTAACAAAGGATGGTCAAAATAACTATTTTAAAGAGAGCTTCAGGGTGTCTCTGGTGGCTCAGTGGTAAAAAATCCACCTGACGGTGTAGGACACGGGTTCCATCCCTGCTCGGGGAAGAGCAGCTAAGCCCATGCGTCACAACTACTGAGGCTGTGATCTAGAGCTGAGGACCACAACTATTGTGCTCACATGCCGCAACTACTAAGCCTGATCACCCTAGAGTCTGTGCTCCACAACAAGAGAAGCCACCACAATAAGAAGGCCCATGCATTGCAACTAGAGAAAAGACTGCACAGCAATGGAGACCTAGCACAACTAAAAATAAATAAATAAAATTAAAAAAAAAGAGAGCTGCCATCATTAATTTTTGTCTTTACTATTTTAGAGTATAATTCTTGGGAGGCACCACTTTAAGATAGCACATAAATATTTCACAATGAATGATGATACACTACTTGACAAAAATTAAAAAAAAGTCAGCAAATGTTTTACCCTATTAGTTCAGGTATTCTTCATTCATTAAGAATGAATCAAATTTACAACAAATTAAAAAGAGTCTCATAGCTGTCATTCTTGCGTCCTTTTTGGAAGGTCCTGTACTGTTACAAGGTGGTGCTACTGGTGAAGAACTGGCCTGCCAGTGCAGGAGATGCAAGAGAGCTGGGTTCAAGCCCTGGGAAGATGCCTTGGAGAAGGGCATGGCAACTCACTCTAGTGGGTTTTCTTGCCTGGAGAATACCATGAACAGAGAAGCCCTGGCAGGCTACAGTCCATGGCGCTGGAAAGAGTTGGACACAACTGAAGCAACTTAGCATGCACGTAGTGTTACAAAAACATGTTTAAGTTAAACACATAGTCTTTATTTTTAAATCTTTCCGTATTACTGTATAATATACACTAAATTGAATGAGAAGATTTATCTTGGGTTCATTTCAATAAGTAAAGACATTTGTCTGTGATTTACCTAAATATTTATTTTGCCATCTTATACATTTATTTACTTTTTCCAGAATTCTCTGTATAAATAAATTTATAAGCACACACTGTGGATACATGCATATGGCTCTGCAGTCAGAGAGACTTTTAAAAATCTCCGTGGTTCTTGGGGTGTCCCTGGTGGTTCAGTGGTAAAGAATCCACCTGCCAATGCAGGAGACATTGGTTTCATCCCTGATCCGGGAAGACCCCACATGCTGCGGAGCAACGAAGCCCTGTGCGTACCACAGCTCTCAAGCCTGTGCCCTAGGGCTGAGAACCACAACTATTAGCTCATGTGCTGCAGCTCCTGAAACCCCTGCCCACAGAGCCTGTACTCTGCAACAAGAGAAACCACTGTAATGAGAGGCCCGTACACTGCAACTAGAGAGCGGACCCTGCTCGCCACAACTAGAGGAAGCCTGCACAGCAAGGAAGACCCAGCACAGCCGAACAACAACAACAAAATTTCTGTGGTTCCTAAATTGGGCAAGCTATATCAAGTCATTATGAGTTCCAAGTTTCTTCATATATAAAACAGGACTATTGATAATGCTTATCTCAGAGACTTTCTATAAGAACTAAATGAACTAACTTAGTGTCACATTAGTCATATTTAACTAGTGTCAAATATGATATGTACTTGGTAAATATTAATTCCTTTTTCCTTTGTTCCTTCACAAAACAACTGGATTGTTATTAAGGTTATGTTTAAAATACCTAATTTTAAGTAAAACATAATAAATACTATATTCCATAAAAGTTTCATACAACAAAATTCCATTTTTCCAAAAAATGGTCAGCTAAACTTAAGTCACTCATTTTGGTGTGTAAATCACCTTTGGACACAGTATGAGTCAATGAGGTAATAATCACATAAGTAGAGTAAACTTGTAAGAATTTTAAAATATTCATTAAAGTCTGTGAAAGAGCAATATACCATCCCATTCTTTATGTGAAATTTGACTACTCTGCATCAACAAATAAAGTATTAGAATTCGGCGCCCAAAGCTACGTAGATTATTCTCCCCTTCCCTCACAAAAGCATATGTGATGCTATGGCTACCTTGTTCCTTAACATGCCAGAGGACCCAATCACATTTTCAAAAAGTTGTTTTGCAACATGAACATCAACTGCAGACAAGGGATCATCTAGGAGGTAGATGTCAGCCCCACTGTAGACAGCTCTGGCCAGACACACTCGATGCTTCTGTCCACCACTTATATTCACACCCTGAAAATGAAGCAGGAGAAAAAAAAATAGGAAAAATGTGTAAATCTCAAAGAACACATGCATGCATGAGCGTGTGCTCAGTCGCTCGAGTCATGTCTGACTCTGCGACACTAAGGACTGGAGCCCACCAGGCTCCTCTGTCCATGGGATTCTCCAGGCAAGAATACTGAGTGGGTAGCCATTCCCTTCTATAGGGGATCTTTCTGATCCCGGGATCTAGCCCAGGTCTCCTCCACTGGCAAGTAGGTTCTTTACCATGGAGCCAACTGGGAAGCCCCCAAAGAACACAGTTATGTCCAAATTCTCTTCTGTAGCAGGGATAGGTAATAACTCAGGATTAACATTTCACCCTTTCTTTACCCTGAAATTCCAAAAGCCTCTATTTCCTAGTGCCATTAATTTATGTAAATTAACAGATATATCTGCTTTCTCTTCATCGCTTGCTTTTAAAAAGTAGATACTAACAGTTATGGAGAAAAGAATGTCCAATTCCTTACCTCTGAAAGGTTGTGCCTGTGGAATATTAAAGGAGACTTTTTTGGCTGTCATTTGTATACTGACACTGCTGATAATTTTTAAATTGACATATAGGAAATTGAGAAGAATAGCTAAATTACCAAAGCAGTAATCAACATGTCTTATTTTCTTCTGTAGAAAGATTACTACAAGTCTTGCTGGCAAAAGTACAACTCTAAACAAGAATAAGGAATATACATCACTCTATGTGAGAATTAGAATCGACATGTACAGCTATGTATGGAGAATTATGTGGCCAGGCCCAATTTACTTGATTTATTTTATATTTAGTATTTACAGATCTGGTTTAAAAGCTATCCATGCAGCATGGAACTTAACCAGTGCCCTATAATTATCAAACGCCATTGCTTCTTTGCCTTTTTCATCTTCCCTCTACTCAACAAATATCTACTATATTCTGAGAGCTGTTAAAGAATATGAAAGTGCTAGTCTCTCAGTCATGTCCGACTCTTTGAGACCCCACGGACTGTAGCCTGCTTCCTTCCGTGGAATTCCCCAGCAAGAATACTGAAATATGTTGCCATTCCTTCTTCGGGTGGAGAGCTATGCTAGCACTTGGGATTTAATGATAAATGAAACTGAGCCTCTGTCATGGGGAGGTCATATTTTAGCAAAGGAGACAAGAGCAAAAAAATACATACAAAGTAATATGATACATAAATACAACAAAGTAATATGATACATATATCTGTGAGTATGTGTGATTGTAACAGTCTCCAATCATGGGTTTGTCATGAACATTTAATGAGCTTAAACTATCTAGGATGAATCCAATACTGAGTATAGATATAATATACATTAGCTATAGTCACTCAATCACTTCTCTCTCTAATCCACCCTCTGACTTGTCATCATGCATCCAGCAATTATGTCATCTTGCTTAAAAATCTTGGATAGCCACATCTTCCTCTTCTCATCATTTATGAGCAACAGCAAATTCCTTAGTAGAAATCCAAGATACTTATATTTTGGCATTAACTCATCTTTCAACCATTCACCCAATGCTGCCCTCAAGTGACTGACCTACAATCAGACTAGCCTGCCTTTTCCTATCTGCAGAGTGTTCACTCTGCTTGGGCACCCACACCCTCCCTTTGCAACTCAAAAGCTACACACTGCAAGTATTCTTTGAAATCAATCTTCTACCCAGAGTTTCAGGTAAAGCGATTTCTTCCCTCCCTTCTTGTCTTATAGTTTTCTGTTTACTCATCCATTGCTAGAAATAGCAATACTCATGTCAGCATCTCATTCTCCTATCCACTCCTACCTAGTTTATCCTTGCACTCCCAGCACATAGTGTCCAAATAAATACTGGTAAAGGCAATTGATAACATCATTGGCAGAGATCCAGTTGATTCCAATCCCTTGCAGACAAAGTGATAGCTCTCTTGCTCACCCTTATGTACTCCATTGTAGAAAAAGGGCAAATAACAGATTAATAAATATTTGTGTTCAATTGAATTACATCAAAGAAAAAGATAATAAAGGTGAAGAAAATCCCACATTCATTATCTTTGTCATCTCATTGTTTTAGTTGGCAAGTCGAGTCTGACTCTTCGTGAATCCATGGACCATAAACAGCTGTAAACAGATATCCTTCTGAAATATTCGATTACATTTTTAAGGTACATCATCAGATTGGGAGAAATTTAATTATAAAATATAAAACGCAGAATTTAAAAGTGGTAATAACACTTAAGGACTATTAAATCTATACTTCACATTTTTAATTTTCCACATTACATATGATTAGCTATTTCCATCTTCCCAAGTGGCAGTAATGGTAAAGAACCTGCCTGCCAATGTAAAAGACATAAGTGACGCTGGTTTGATCCCTGGATTGGGAAGATCCCCTGGAGAAGAGAATGGCAACATACTCCAGTATTGTTGCCTGGAGAATCCCATGGACAGAGGAGCCTGGTGGGCTACAATGGGGTCGCAAAGCGTAGGACATGACTGAAGCAACCGAGCATGCACACACGCATTAGCTATTTCATATTATTAAAGATTGGCTTTATCAGCAAGATATTCAACGTGTATTAACAAGTTTGAAGGAGTCGCATTTCTGTATAATTTTAGCTATGGTGCTATTGCCTAGAGGGATAGTGAAGATGCCAGAAAAAACACAGAGGTTGCAAAAAATTAAATCTACTTAACACTTTGAAAACATACATCTGCAAAGTAATTGGTTATGAATAAAAACAGTGTAAGTCTAGTTAAAAGGTAAGATCTACCTTGTCCTAGATTTTATATTTTATTGAAACAGAGATGATTTACAATGTTGTGTTAGTTTCAGATGTACAGCAAAGTATACATCCTAGATTTTAAACACTGGCACTTTCTACAATTTTGTTTATGGTTTTCAATTTATATAACAAGACAATTAAATAATAAGAGGCCAGGGTAAAAATGCTTAACAACATTATGCTAATTCTCTTCTCAGAAATTCAAAACACTAAGGATTATTTACTTATCTTCATAGTACATATGAATCGTAGGCAGAGGCTGCTTTTGCATTCATGTTTAATTAATGGATTTTAGTCAAGGATTGGGGATAATCTCTTGGGGTTCATTATTTGACTTGTGATATCTTATTTTGTTTTGTTTTTAACTACAAAACACTGGGCAGCATGATAACTATTCATTCAGTTCAGTTCAGTTCAGTTCAGTTGCTCAGTCATGTCCGACTCTTTGTGACCCCATGAATCACAGCACGCCAGGCCTCCCTGTCCATCACTAACTCCAGGAGTCACTATTCATTAACTCAATGAAAACAAATAGAACAAAGAATATGACGTCTGGGAAACAATCTACTCTTAAGGAAGAATGTATGAGCATGGAACGGGTACATAATGACAGCGTTGTCTCGGAGCTTTGTTGGAACCTGGTCTTGGTGCCACCGCTAGAGACTGGGGCTCTGCTGCTACTCTCCTAGGCTTGACTTTGTGCACAAGAGATTCACAAAGAAACAAAACTATGACTCCCTCATTAGATAGCGAACAGCATTATGCCAGAAACTAAGGCAAAGTGTTGATGATCCACTTGGTGGGCTTTCATTTCCCTGTATAGACACTAACAACAGAATTTCCTGCTGATTTTTAACCTGCTTTCCAAGTAGTCAATAAAAAATGATTATTCATCCTTAAACTGCCATCTCTTTCATAGGACTTCTACAATAACTTTTAAAAATTATAGTTGTGTAGCTCTTCAAGACCTCAGGAAAAGGGCTATAGATGTTTTATTAGTGCAGCTTACTGGAATGTTATTCCTGCATAGGATAAAATATGTTTTCCTTACTTTTTCTCCAATCTCAGTTTGATCTCCATTTGGTAACTGCTCCAAATCGGGAAGGAGAACACAGGCTTCCAAAACTCTCTCATAAAGCTGCTTCTGCATGACAGAGCCGAAGAGAATGTTTTCTTGCAAAATGCAATTCTGAATCCAGGCCTGCTGGGAAACATAAGCCACGGAGCCCTAAAAAAGAAATAAATAAAAGAAATACTCTTAACAGGGAAAAGGAGAACTTGCATGTGCCAGATAAAGGGAACATATTTGTCCATGGTTTTGGTTCCTTTAAATTGAATTTTTTTTAAAAAATTCGATTATTTCTTAAATGTAAATATATTCCATATATATATTTAATCTTATATCCTGTTTTAATCTTATGTATTTTTATTAGAGGCTCCTTCAAATGAATTACTTTGTGTTTTTATTTACTTTCAAGTAGCTTCTACCAAGACTTCCCTGGTGGCTCAGGCAGTAAAAGCATCTGCCTACGATTCAGGAGACCCACGTTCGATCCCTGGGTCAGGAAGATCCCCTGGAGAAAGAAAAGGCAACCCATTTCCTTTCTATCAAAGGTTCCTGGTGAGATTTTTGGCAGACACTGCGTTTACTAGTCAGCTCTTCCTACCCGCACAAGGTAACATGAACTGAGTGGCTTAAACAATAGAATTTTTTTTCCTCAGAATTCTGAGATCAAGGTGTTGGCACATGTGAGGAGAGAGTAAATTAGCCAAGATGGTGTGTTCAGACTCCCTCATCCCACATTTTATGAATCATGACTCTGTGGCAGCTGAGGTCCCTCACCCCACATTCTACGAATCATGACTCTGTGGCAGCTGAGGTCATTCATAGCACTGCACACGCGCATCATGAGGTGCTTGACTGGTCACGAGCTGTTTGTGCTGTAGGGATATGTGAGCTCCACCTAGAAAGTGGTGGCATTACTGCTATGTCGTGGCTGCGTCTGTTGGGTCAGCCACGAGAGCAGAGAAAATAGCATGTCTGCTGCTACGGCTGCTGTGCCAGCCAGGAGAGAATAAACATGTCTGCAGTTCCTACAGCTCTTAGCATCTTCTTCCAGCCTCTTAGCTTGCACCTTGCCTACCCTGGGTTCAACGAACAGTGGGCACAGTGTGAACAGCAAGACAACTGGCATCATGACCAGGACAGCACGACTGGTTTCTCCTAAGACCCATCTCCTTAGCTTGAAGATGGCTGTTTTCTCCCCAGTCTTCACATGGTCCTTTGTGTACATGTCTTAATTTCTTCTCCTAAGATATCAGCCAAAGGGCCCACCCTATTAACCTTATTTTAACTTATGGCCCCCTTGAAGACCCTATCTCCAAATACAGTCACATTCTCAGGTATTGGGGGTTAGAACTTTGACATATGGATATGGGGAGAAGACAATTTGGCCCATAACACTGAAGCTGGGGTGCAAGTTGTTTTGGAGGGATGAATTCCTGTGGAATTCTTATGGAAAGGAAATGGAGAAGCAGGATTGGATAGAGGGGTAGGTCACATGGTCAACCTTCCAGAGAGCTGTGGAAATGTATTACCCAGCAAAGGGATTCTGTTGTTAGGCTGAACTGGCCTGGCCTTTAAGGTTGGAACCCAGTAGGCCATCACGAAGGTGTTAATGTGTTTGATGTACTCCCAAAGCTGGTGGCAAGCCCCCTAGAAGGGGGCTCTGGACACATTTCTGTGTCTTCCATGCAGTCACTGCTCTTAAATTCATTTTCTGATAATCTGATGTCTTCACATTATTCCTGAATATCTCTGATGCATGAAATATTCTTTTAACTAAACTTTGTCTTCTAAAAGACTCCCAGTATTTGAACTAGAGACTCACCTTTCAATCTACCCCATGGACTCTATCCAAACACCGACTTAAGTATTCTGATTATTCCTCACTCTAACAATACTGCACATTTAAAGTACTTTCTGACATAGACCTGTAAGTAACTACCAGTCTTTTGATTTCTACCAACTGCTCTGAAGAACAAAGATTAACTTTTAATTCTTCTTTGTTGAGCAAGTAAGACACAGAATGGATTTTGAGCCAAAACAATATAATTCGATCTGACTTGATCTTGAACACAAAAGTAATTGCTCTTGAACTACCTCGCTTAGTGAATAACCTTTGATTAGGATAGCATAATAAATCAGTCCTCAGGTGATGGAGATTCTGAATACTTGATATACATCAGGCAAGATAAGGAGAACAGAGAGTGAAGAACATAGGAAAGAAGAATGCAGAACAGGGGGAAATGGTGTATAATATAAAATAGGAACTAAATACTACATTGAGAAATATAGACTTGATGTATTGGTGTAACAGGAGCTGAAAAAGAGTTGCTAAATTTTCACAGAGATGTAAAACTTTCCTTGTATTATCATTACATCTCAGATACAAATGAAAATGTGTATTTGCTTCATTTCATTCTTAATAATAAAACTACAATAGCAGTTTGGTTAATTCAAAAATGGACTCTAAATCTCTGATGTTCCATCAAAGAATGCTGAATATTGGATATGCTACATGAATGATGTCTGGCATAAACCTTTGATACTGGGAATAGGGGATCTTAGAATTTGAACACTGTAATGATATGCATCAAGCAATTGAGAATGTGAAACCTTGAGAAACAAAGATGTAAACAAAAGCACCTTATAAATACTAAATGTTAGGTTGGCCAAGCCATTATTATGATTGAAAGTAAAAGCATCAGTCACTCAACGGTGTCCATCTTTTCATGACCCCACCCATGGACTGTAGCCCTCCAGGCTTCTCTGTCCATGGAATTCTCCAGGGAAGAATTCTGGAATGGGTTGCCATTCCCTTCTCCAGGAGATCTTCCCAACCCACTGATTGAACCTGGGTCTCCCAAATTGCTGGCAGACTTTTTTTTTTTTCTTTTTACCATCAGAGCCACCAGGGAAGCCCATTACTCTTAAATTAGACATAATCAGGGTAATACTTATAAATTTAGGATTAGACATGTTTTAGGAAATAACTGAGAGGATAAAATGTGGAATAATTCAGAATGTGAAATAATTAAAAACTTGCCACTGATCCAGACCAATAAACTTCCTAAAGAACAAAGTGGCCAGTTATATAAACAGATAATACTGTCTCTCTTTCACATCCCTTGCTTAATATAAACAAAGTGAGTCCTCTCTACTTTATGATTAGTAATAGCAATGTTATGGCATCTATTATCACCATGAACACTTTCCTAACTACGAATCCTCAAAAGTATCAGAAATAATCTTTAAGTCTTACCACGAGCCCCTCAACAATCATAATGAAGATAACAATAACCATAAAAATTCTTAGGGAGCCACCTGACTCTGTGCCAAGAACTAGTCTAGGTCTTCGCACATTATCTTATTCAATCTGATCCTTAAAATTTAAGTTTATTATTATCATTTATGTATATGTGAAACTTAAAAGTGATATTGGTTTTATCTTGATGAGTTCCTTATCATTTTTCAAGATTAACTAAAAGGCTACCTATTTTGATTATTTTTTTTCACTCTTCAAAACAGAATTTGTTGCTTTTTATACTGTTTCATTTCAAAAATCTAAATATTTATTGTAATTGATTTTAGTATCTCCCTCACTTGACTATGAACTCTTTAAGAAAAGTAGCATATCCTATTCATGTTTATTTCCTTGGTACTACACCAGGCACATAGTATATGCTCAATAGTCACTTTGTGAAAATTAAAGAAACTGGATGAAAATAAAATCAATATGTCAATAAAATCATATATCCCAATATGACAAGTATTATATTTTTAAAGGATATTTACTGGCCGTGTGGGGCCACGCAAGACAGGCAGGTCTTGGTGGAGAGGTCTGACAGAATGTGGTCCACTGGAGAAGGGAATGGCAAACCACTTCAGTATTCTTGCCTTGAGAACCCCATGAACAGTATGAAAAGGCAAAATGATAGGATACTGAAAGAGGAACTCCCCAGGTCGGTAGGTGCCCAATATGCTACTGGAGATCAGTGGAGAAAAAACTCCAGAAAGAATGATGGGATGGAGCCAAAGCAAAAACAATACCCAGCTGTGGATGTGACTGGTGATGGAAGCAGGGTTCAATGCTGTAAAGAGCAATATTGCATAGGCACCTGGAATGTTAGGTCCATGAATCAAGGCAAATTGGAAGTGGTCAAACAGGAGATGGCAAGAGTGAACATCTATATTCTAGAAATCAGTGAACTCAGATGGACTGGAGTGGGTGAATTTAACTCAGATGACCATTATATCTACTACTGCGGGCAGGAATCCCTTAGAAGAAATAGAGTAGCCATCATAGTCAACAAGAGTCCTAAATGCAATACTTGAATGCAATCTCAAAAACGACAGAATGATCTCTGTTCATTTCCAAGGCAAACCATTCAATATCACGGTAATCCAAGCCTATACCCCGAACAGTAACACTGAAGAAGCTGAAGTTGAACAGTTCTATGAAGACCTACAAGACCTTCTAGAACTAACACCCCCAAAAGATGTCCTTTTCATTATAGGGGACTGGAATGCAAAAGTAGGAAGTCAAGAAACACCTGAAGTAACAGGCAAATTTGGCCTTGGAGTGCAGAATGAAGCAGGGCAAAGACTAATAGAGTTTTGGCAAGAGAACGCGCTGGTCATAGCAAACACCCTCTTCCAACGACACAAGAGAAGACTCTACACATGGACATCTCCAGATGGTCAACACCGAAATCAGATTGATTATATTCTTTGCAGCCAAAGATGGAGAAGCTGTATACAGTCAGCCAAAACAAGACCAGGAGCTGACTGTGGCTCAGATCATGAACTCCTTATTGCCAAATTCAGACTGAAATTGAAGAAAGTGGAGAAAACCACTACACCATTCAGGTATGACCTAAATCAAATCCCCTATGACCATACAGTGGAAGTGAGAAATAGATTTAAGGGTCTAGATCTGATAGACAGAGTGCCTGATGAATGATGGATTGAAGTTTGTGACACTGTATACAAGACAGGAATCAAGACCATTCCCAAGAAAAAGAAATGCAAAAAAACAAAATGGCTGTCTGAGGAGGACTTACAAATAGCTGTGAAAAGAAGAGAAATGAAAAGCAAAGGAGAAAAGAAAAGATATACCCATTTGAATGCAGAGTTCCAAAGAATAGAAGGAGAGATAAGAAAGCCTTCTTCAGTGATCAATGCAAAGAAATAGAGGGAAACAACAGAATGGGAAAGACAAGAGATCACTTCAAGAAAATTAGAGATACCAAGGGAACATTTCATACAAAGATGGACTCAATAAAGGACAGAAATAGTAGGGACCTAACAGAAGCAGAGGCGATTAAGAAGAGGTTGCAAGAATACACAGAAGAATTGGACAAAAAAGATCTTCATGAACCAGATAATCACGATGGTATGATCACTCACGTAGAGCCAGACATCCTGAATGTGAAGTCAAGTGGGCCTTAGGAAGCATCACTATGAACAAAGCTAGTGGAGGTGATGGAATTCCAGTTGAGCTATATCAAATCCTCAAAGATGATGCTGTGAAAGTGCTGCACTCAATATGCCAGCAAATTTGGAAGACTCAGCAGTGGCCACAGCACTGGAAAAGGTCAGTTTCATTCCAATCCCACAGAAAGGCAATGCCAAACAATGCTCAAACTACCCAACAATTGCACTCATCTCACACACTAGTAAAGTAATGCTCAAAATTCTCCAAGCCAGGCTTCAGCAATACAGGAACAGTGAACTTCCAGATGTTCAAGCTGGTTTTAGAAAAGGCAGAGGAACCAGAAGTCAAATTGCCAACATGTGCTGGATCATCGAAAAAGCAACAGAGTTCCAGAAACACATCTATTTCTGCTTTATTGACTATGCCAAAGCCTTTGACTGTGTGGATCACCGTAAACTGTGGAAAATTCTGAAAGAGTTGGGAATACCAGACTACCTGGCCTGCCTCTTGAGAAACCTGTATGCAGGTCAGGAAGCAACAGTTAGAACTGGACGTGGAACAACAGACTGGTTCCAAATAGGAAAAGGAGTACGTCAAGGCTGTATATTGTCACACTGCTTATTTAACTTATATGCAGTGCAGAGTCCATTCTGAAGGAGATCAACCCTGGGATTTCTTTGGAAGGAATGATGCTAAAGCTGAAGCTCCAGTACTTTGGCCACCTCATGCGAAGAGTTGACTCATTGGACAAGACTCTGATGCTGGGAGGGATTGGGGGCAGGAGGAGAAGGGGACGACCAAGGATGAGATGGCTGGATGGCATCACAGACTCGATGGACGTGAGTCTGAGTGAACTCCGGGAGTTGGTGATGGACAGGGAGGCCCGGCGTGCTGCGATTCATAGGGTCACAAAGAGCTGGACACGACTGAGCGACTGAACTGAACTGAACTGAACTGAGTACATCATGAGAAATGCTGGGCTGGAAGAAGCACAAGCTGGAATCAAGATTGCCGGGAGAAATATCAATAACCTCAGATATGCAGATGATAACACCCTTATGGCATAAAGTGAAAAAGAACTAAAGAGCCTCTTGATGAAAGTGAAAGAGGAGAGTGAAAAAGTTGGCTTAAAGCTCAACAGTCAGAAAACTAAGATCATGGCATCTGGCCCCATCACTTCATGGCAAACAGATAGAGAAACAGTAGAAATAGTGGCTGACTTTATTTTTCTGGGCTCCAAAATCACTGCAGATGGTGACTGCAGCCATGAAATTAAAAGACGCTTACTCCTTGGAAGTAAAGTTATTCCCAACCTAGACAGCATAATAAAAAGCAGAGATATTACTTTGCCAACAAAGGTCCATCTAGTCAAGGCTATGGTTTTTCCAGTGGTCATGTATCAATGTCAGAGTTGGACTATAAAGAAAGCTGAGTGCCGAAGAATTGATGCTTTTGAACTGTGGTGTTGGAGAAGACTCTTGAGAGTCCCTTGGACTGCAAAGAGATCCAACCAGTCCATCCTAAAGGAGATCAGTCCTGGGTGTTCATTGGAAGCACTTATGTTGAAGCTGAAATTCCAATACTTTGGCCACCTGATGTGAAGTGCTGTCTCATTGGAAAAGACCCTGATGCTGGGGAAGATTGAGGGCAGGAGGAGAAGGGGATGACAGAGGATGAGATAGTTGGATGGCATCACCGACTCAATGGACATGGGTTTGGGTGGACTCCGGGAGTTGGTGATGGGCAGGGAGGCCTGGCATGCTGTGGTTCATGGGTTCTCAAAGAGTCAGACATGACTGAGTGAACTGAACTGAACTGGGCTAGGAAAACTTATAGTCATCTTGATCAACAGACAAATGGCTGATGGTAATCTTTAAAGAGAACATAAGTAGAAAAGATAGTATATTTAAAGTTAAAAGTAGTGGTATTTATTAAGTGTAATCTTGTGAGAAAAAGTCCTTGAAATTATGTTTGATTCCAAACTAAGAAACTGTTTCGATGAGAGAAAAATAAATAAAAAATTAATCACTAAAAACCTGGAATCAGGGAAGATATAAAGACATGAAATTGAACTTGAACTTGAAAGTCACTCAGTTGTGTCTGACTCTTGCGACACCATGGACACACAGCCCATGGAATTCTCCAGGCCAGAATACTGGAGCAGGTTGCCATTCCCTTCTCCAGGGGATCTTCCCAACTGAGGGATGGAACCCAGGTCTCCCACATTGTAAGTGAATTCTTTACCAATTAATCACTAAAGACCTAGAATCAGGAAAGATATAAAGACATGCTTAGTTGCTCAATTGTGTCTGACTCTTTGTGACCCCACAGAATGTAGCCCACCAGGTTCCTCTGTCCATGGGATTTTCAAGGCGAGAATACTGGAGGGGGCTGTGGTTTCCTTCTCCAGAGGAGAATAAATTTAGACACAAGGAATAATGTATCATGAACAAAAATAAAAAGATCTGGAGTTGATTTTTCCTAGAGAAAAAAAACTGTGAAGACATTAGTTTCATATTCACAGAGCCTCTCCATATTGTCAGAAGTGAGAAGGAGTGATTAGGTAATATTTTACCTTCTTAGGTAGTAGGTCTAAGGAAAAATTCATTGGATAGCCTAGTACTTCAAAAAAGAAATAGCTGATGAAGAACGTGTTGAATTCTTATTCCTATTGACCTTTAAGAATAGAACAAATGGCTGGAAGTAGACCTCTCCATAGTCCAAAAGCTGAAATTTAAATGTAAGCTATTAATAATTATTATTTTCCTGAGCTTTTCCTAGGTCAGAGATCCTTCTTGTGAGCAACTACACCATTTCTTAGAAATGGAATGGCCGTAATTACTTAGGAAACATTGCAATGAATGATAATTAGAAACCTAATCAAATTATGTTATAAACCACATTCGTTTCTCCATAATTGGTTGCAATTTAGTTAATATCATCAAACAATTACCATAAGCATTCCTAAATGATTTGCTGAAATATATGGAGGACAGAATGCTCTGACTAATCCATCCATAGCAAATCAATTTGTGTGGAAATTTAAATGTTTGTTACAAACTAGAAATGCTCATTAAATACTTTGTTCTTCAATTCAACTTGATAAATTCTTATTGACACTAATGATGTGCTAGAATAGGAGATGTGGAAAGAATGCGTTGTTGACTTTACCTTTCTTTGGACTACTCCTTTTAGTTTCTCCATTTCCCCCAGAATTGCAGAAAGCACAGATGATTTTCCAGACCCAACTTGCCCTACAACAGCCACTAAGGCTCCTTCTGGAATCTTTATGTTCAAACTGCACAACAAAGAAAGAAAGAGATGATATAGGAAGTTCTGTTATAATTGTTTTTAAAAGTCACTGTATCACAAATCACTATATACAGGGCATCATCCTTGAAATTGCTGCTATTCACATTGTCCTACATTATTGTACAAACATCCAACCTTTCAAAATGCAAGCAGTAAATGCTGCAAAGAAAACAGAGGAACAGGGGGTAAAAAAGATTGTAAAACAATCATAAAGATGAAAGATGTAGTGAGAGGTTTTTAAAAAAATCCTACAAATTCCAATAGATTCATCTTCTGCTTAAAACCTCTAAAAAATAAACACATGAAGCATGATAGAATCTATGCTAATTTTTTGTTTTGTTTTTAATTTTCCCCAAATCATGACTTACTCTTTTAATACTGGAGTCCCTGTTTTATCCCAGGAAAAGGAAGCATCTATAAAACCAATGGCATGATCTAGGAAGAAAAATAAATACAGAAATGTATCTTAGAATCAATTGTCTTCAGCCCAGAAGTCAAATAAATATTAAACACAAAAAAGAACTGCTAACCTCCTATGTAGTTTGTTTCAATACTATGTGGAAGAAGTTCCTCAGTGTTCAGAAAGTCTTCCAAATGAACCAGTGATATTCTTGTCTATCAAAATGAACACAAATGGAATTTTTGGGTTTCAAGAAGAAGTTAAACGAAAAAACATTGAAAAGTTTTTGACGTAAACTGGAGATATTGATACAAATATTCAGCAAGCATGATCTGTATTGTTTTAATGTTTATAAATAAGTCCATCGATAAAGAAAAAGAAGTTTCAAGAATCAAAAAACAAAACGAACATATATATGCAGGAAAACACGAGAAGTTAGAAACCGAAAATTCTCCTTAACATTCTAGCAAAAACATGATAACTGATTAATTAATAATCATAGAATAATTAGTTTTTAAGAGCGACTTCAGTTTGGTTGAATGAAATCTGCTTGTGAGCATAAACAAAATAATCGTTTTAGCAATGGTAACATTTAATTAATAGAATAGCTATAAATGTTTTGCTACAGATAGGATAAATAGAATCATTTTTCCTCTGATACTGACTTGCATGAAACCTCTAGTACATTTTTATTCACTTTATGTTAGGATATGTGACTGTTAATGGATAAGATATAATTAAAAGCTGTGATTTTGTTTACCAAGTGCGTCATATCAGTATGCAAGGTTGGTTCTTTTTCTTTTTTTTTTTTGACAATTTTTCTCCTTATTTGTTTAGTGACAGTAGTAGCGTACCACTAGGAGTTGGAAAACACTCTGGTATACCAGACGTTTAGCTAGAATATAGTTTCAAAAGCAAAACAGAACTATTATTCTAAGAATATTTGTTTTAAGAGAAGTGTGCTGTGAAATGTGCTAAAAGCATCAATAGTACTTCTATGCCCTCTGCTGGTGATTATTAGCAAAATAATATAAAAACAGTATTTTGGAACAAAAATAGCTTAAGTGCTATTTACTATAGAATTATGTTACTCTTCATTCAGATATAATTTCTATATTTCAGTTTATATGAATTAAAAGGAAAAGTTCTTAGGTCAAAGAGCTAGTTCCAGTAAGCAAAAATTCATTTTGTTTATGAATCCAGACTTGAAAAAGTTTTGATGGGTGAATACCCAAACCTGATATTGAAAAAATTTAATTGAGAAAATCTAGGGGTATAGGGATCAAAGAACTCACTTCTTTGGATTTCCTATGGTTTTAGCTGCCTTCTACTCATCATAGCATCTAAAGAGGCTTCAGTGATTGGAGATTACAATAAAAGCAGGCTAAACCATATACCTCATACAAGGTTGGCTGGCAGACTGATATTATCAACGCACTTTTGTCCCTAGTTTATTCTTTCAACACAGATGAAGTTTTGCTGAGTCCTGTGAAAATTCAGACCTACTACTGTGCAAATCACTTACTCAAAATTTTTCAACTGAAAACAGAAAATAAACCATTTGATGGCATAGTGTCAAACTCCAAATTTTAAAAAGCTAAACAAGAGAACCAACACTTAGCAAAGAAAACAATATCACATGTTGAAATGCTTAAAAGTCATTTTTATACATGAAAAGCACAGGCAAAGAAAACATGATTCTTTTCATTATATAATATCTCTATTGCTCATTAACTTAGGGAAATTTTGAAAGCAGCATAAAACAACTACAAAAAGCAAAATTTTAAAAAAAGATTAAGAAGTGAAATATGCAAAACTAAAGATTTCAGTAGAGTAATGATTCTCAGTTTAAGGATAATTTGGACGCACCTGGACCACAGCTGAGATCACCATCGGTAAATCAAACAGAGGAAGCCTCAAGATATTAAACAAAGACATAGATGTGAACACTTTAGTGGCTGTTAAAATGTTTCCTTCATCCAGTAAGAAATAGACACCAAATGTTGCCAGGGACACCTTAAAAGTAGACATGTAATTTTCTTCAATTGTGCAATTATTAATTACAGACTCAAAATTAGGAAAGAAATCTTCAATAACATTTGTTGTTGTTGTTTACCAAAATTTAGTACTATTTAGTACTATTGCTGAAGGATATGAAATAAATGTTTAGTACAGATCATACAATTAAGTACCTTAGATAATGACATCCTATGAACATGTCATAGGTCCAGCTCCCTTCTTTGACATGGCACATTTTCACTACAGTAATTATCCCCATTTAAAACATACAACAGTTCATTTTTTCCTTCAAAATGGAGTTTTATGTAAATTTTTTCCAGTGATGCGTGCATACCTTTTGTCTCATATACAGAAATTTTACTTTCTCTGTGTCTTAATATTAACTGAAGAATGTATAAATAAATCATGACTAGTAGGATTTATATTTACTTGCATAAGTTTCATTTAGAAAAGGCAGAAAAGTTCATTTATGCATGAGACTGTATTGACTATTTATCATGTACATAAGACTGTCTTAAGCAAATGCTTGCTGGCTATTTTTACTAAAGTATTTCAAATGTAAATATTGCTTTTACATTCATAATATCCACGTTTGTTTAAATAAAAAATAATAATATTTTAAATTAACAACAGGGGAGACATATAGAATGTTTCCTGAACCCATCACTACTGAGAGTGGTTAAAATTGATCCTTCAGTTATACATGGTTTTCTTATCCTTTGGCTTCCAGCCACTGCTTCAATATCTCAAGGCAATTTATACACTTTAAATAGCATGAGATTCCCAATATTTGCATGAAGTGACAGAAAGAAAGAGACTTCAATTCATATCAATTCACTACAAATACTAGTTCTATAACTCTGAGGATATTTCCAAACTATTTCCATTTCCTCTTGTGAAATGAGAAAAGTAATACCTTAGTATTGCAAGAATGAAATAAAATGCATATAATTTGTCTGACACACAGTAGAAATGCTCAATAATGTCCCTTTCCAACTCTACGTAATGTGCCTTTCAGTCTTGCTTAAAAGGGATTAATCATGAAAAATAATAGAGCTGAAAAGGAATTCTGAAATATAGGTTATATTATTTTAAGATTGAGGATGGCATGTGTTCAATCTATGAAAAATTTACAAAGATGTAAAATCTTATTAAATATAAAAAATACAGACCAATGAAAATGTACCAAAAATTTTTCCCCATCTTTAAAACTTTCATTCTCTCATCTCTACAGATTAATGACTGCATTTTTTAAAAATTTAAATTTAGATATAGAAGACTTCACTTTGAAAACCTTAATTCCAGGGAATTTGAAGGTGAAAATGCAAATCAAACTTGAAAATCAAAACAAGAAATAATATACACACTTACCAAGAATGGAATGCAAGTTAAAGTTAGCATGGAAAATACAGTAAGATACCCAGCTGATTTTTGAACTTCCAATTCCTGTTCTCGAATTTCAATAATCTTCTTTTTATAGGAGGGTTCCCATGCATAAAGTTTGAGAATCTGTAAAGAAGTCAGATGATAACAATCAATATCATAGAAGAAATAAAAAATCATGCACACGTACAAATACACACACTGTAACACACACACACTCATAACTGTGAAGGTGAAAATGGTACCCAGGAAGTAAACTACTCCTGTTTTCAACTGAGTCAAAATATTTCCTGTGGTGTTTTTCTAGGGTGAGTAGGCGGAGGAAATCATCATTTCTCCACTCTTAAGTCTCTCTTACCCACCACTAGCTTATTCCTGAGCCACACTTTGACAACATCCCAGCTCCTGGCATGAGCTCCATAGCAGTTTCTGTCTAGCTTGAAAGTGAAAGTGAGAGTGGCTCAGGTATGTTTGACTCTTTGTCCATGGATGCATTATGGACATGTCTGAGCCACCAGGGAAGCCTCTGTCTAGTTTAATCCTGACAAATGTTCCACTGGTCCAACTCTCAATTCTATTCTTTTCACATCTTTTAATAGTTAAGCTTCTCCCCTGGCCTCCCAACTTCTTGAAAACTTATGTCTTGGGATGTCAAGCCATTTTCTGAAAGGTTACAGGTGTTTTGAGATTGCAAACTATTTCCTGAGATGGAAAACATGGAGAAGCAGAATCATGCAATGGCTTACCACACACTTTTTAGAGTTAGACAGACCTACATTCAAATTCCAGGCCTCTTATGTTGTTCATTTGCTCAGTCACGTCCACCTCTTTGTGACCCCATGGACAGTAGCTCACCAGGTTTCATTGTCCTTCACCGTCTCCTGGAGTTTGCTCAAGCTTTTGTCCATTGACTTGATAAAGCAACCAATCATTTCATCCTCTGTCACCCCTTCTCCTCCAGCCTTCAATCTTTCCCAGCATCAGGGTCTTTTCAAATGAGTCAGTTCTTCGCATCAGGTGGCCAAAAGATTGGAGCTTCAGCTTCAGCAGTTCTTGCAATGTGTATTCAGGGTTGATTTCCTTTAGGATTGACTGGTCTGATCTCCTTTCAGTCCAAGGAACTCTCAAGAGTCTTCTCCAACACCACAGTTCAAAAGCATTAATTCTTCGGTACTCAGCTTTCCTTATGGTCCAGCTCTCACATCCACACATGACTACAGTAAAAACCATACCTTTGACTATATGGACCTTTGCCAGTAAAATGATGTCTCTGCTTTTTCATATGTTGTCTAGATTTATCATAGTTTTCTTTCCAAGGAACAAGCATCTTTTCATTTCCTGGCTGCAGTCACTGACCACAGTGATTCTGGAACCCAAGAAAATGGAATCTGTCACTGTTTCCATTGTTTTCCATCTATTTGCCATAAACTGATTGGATTGGATGCCATGATCTTAGTTTTTTGTGATGGTTCGTTTTATGTGTAAATTTGGCTAGGTTATGTTGCCCAGTTATTTTATCAAATACTAGTAGATGCTACTGTGAAGGTAATTTTTAGATCCGATTCACATTTAAACCATTAAACTTTAAATAAAGAAGATTGACCTCCATTAAATGGGTGGTAACAAGCTATGTTGCTTCAGTTGTGTCCAACTCTTTGTGATCCTATGGACTGCAGCCTGCCAGGCTCCTCTGTCCAAGGGATTTTCCAGGCAGGAATACTGCCGTGGGTTGCCATTTGCTTTTCCAGGGGATCTTCCTGACCTAGGAATCAAACCTTCATCTCTTACATGTCTTGCATTGGCATTGACAGACAAGTTCTTTACCACTAGAGCCACCTGGGAAGCCCCTTAGATGGGTAAGCCCAATCTAATCAGTTGAAGGCCTCAAGAGAAAAAACTAAGGTTCTCTGAGATGGAAGGACTTTTGCCTCCAGACTCAAGGCTGTAGCATCAAGTCCCACAGGAATTTCCAGCCTGCTCAACAGATTTCAGACATGTCACTGCCTATACTCATAAGCCAGTTGCTTAAAATAAATCTTTGTTTATCTATTCCTCTATCTATCTATATGTCTATGAATCCTCTGGAAATCTCTAATAATCTCTTACCAGCTCTGTGAACTTAGACATGACCCTCAACAGCTCAGATACTTTGTTTCCTTATTTGTAAAATGAAGATGAGAAATCTTTTTCTTTAGGTTTATAAGAATTATATGAGGAAACAGATATAGTGATAAGTACAGTGTGTGACATACAGAAAATGTTTGATAAATGCTAAGCTATTATCAATGTTAGAGAGAGGCTTTATGACACTTGTTTTCAAACACCAAGGATGCAAATTGCCCCCACTTTTAAACTATCCTGATTTCCATTTGGACCTCTTCCAATATTCTAGTGTATTTACTGCTGGGACTGCTATTTTAAATCTTGAACTTTGCTTAGATCTTGAGAAAATTTCTTTTATCTACATTGTCTTGGTCCTACTGATAAAACAAATTTCATTTTATGAATATCAATACTTACAGCATATAAACATACATCACTATTTTCTAATGAATGCTGGGGGTCTCAGTTAACCCACAAAGAGGTGCAAGGTGCGTCTGGAGCATATACTTTGAGGATGTGTGACTTTATAGAATAACCTGAGTTAAATTTCAGTTCAGTTCTGTCACTCAGTCGTGTCTGACTCTTTGCGACCCCATGAATTACAGCACGCCAGGCCTACTTGTCCATCACCAACTCCCGGAGTTCACCCAGACTCATGTCCATCGAGTCGGTGATGCCATCCAGCCATCTCATCCTCTGTTGTCCCCTTCTCCTCCTGCCCCCAATCCCTCCCAGCATCAGGGTCTTTTCCAATGAGTCAACTCTTCGCATGAGGTGGCCAAAGTATTGGAGTTTCAGCTTCAGCATCAGTCCCTCCAATGAACACCCAGGACAGGTCTCCTTTAGGATGGACTGGTTGGATCTGCTTGCAGTCCAAGGGACTCTCAAGAGTCTTCTCCAAAGACTGTTCTATACAAAGCCTCCAATTAAAATAAATTTAAATTAAAAAAAATAAAGAGGAAATGATGGAAAAAAAAAGTCTTCTCCAGCACCACAGTTCAAAAGCATCAATTCTTTGGCACTCAGCTTTCTTCACAGTCCAACTCTCACATCCATACATGACTACTGGAATAACCATAGCCTTGACTAGATGGACCTTAGTCAGCAAAGTAATATCTCTGCTTTTTAATATGCTATCTAGGTTGGTCTTAACTTTTCTTCCAAGGAGTAAGCGTCTTTTAATTTCATGGCTGCAATCACCATCTGCAGTGATTTTGGAACCCCCCAAAAATAAAGTCTGACACTGTTTCCACTGTTTCCCCATCTATTTCCCATGAAGTGATAGGACCGGATGCCATGATCCTCATTTTCTGAATGTTGAGCTTTAAGCCAACTTTTTCACTCTCCTCTTTCACTTTCATCAAGAGGCTTTTTAGTTTCTCTTCACTTTCTGCCATAAGGGTGGTGTCATCTGCATATCTAAGGTTATTGATGTTTTTCCAGGCAATCTTGTTGCTATTCATGGATATTAGTCTCCTTTCAAGGTATCTTCAATCTGACAATGTCTTTCACTTCAGTAATTTATATTTTTGTAAAAATGTTATATAGCACAATGCAGCATATCATTTACTGATTCTAAGGTGAATCAGTATGTACATACAATGGGTTTATTCTGTGGATAAATAATTTATTTGTGTATAAAGAAAGCTGAGTGCTGAAGAATTGATGCTTTTGAACTGTGGTGTTGGAGAAGACTCTTGAGACTGGACTGCAAGGAGGTCAAACCAGTCAATGGTAAAGGAAATCACTCCTGAGTATTCATTGGAAGGACTGACGCTGAAGCTGAAATCCAATACTTTGGCCACCTGATGCAAAGAACTGGCTCATGTGAAAAGACCCTAATGCTGGGAAAGATAGAGAGCAGAGGAGAAGGAGACGATAGAGGATAAGATGGTTGAATGGCATCAGCAACTCAATGGACATGAATTTGAGCAAGCTCTGGGAGATGGTGATGGACAGGGAAGCCTGGAGTGCTACAGTCCATGGGGTCGCAGAGAGTAGGACATGACTGAGCAACTGAACTGCACTGTACTTAGTGGCTCAGTTATGGCCATCTCTTTGTGACCCCATGGACTACAGCCTGCTAGGCTCCTCTGTCCATGGGGATTCTCCAGGCAAGAATACTGGAGTCAGTTGCCATGCCCTCCTCCAGGGGATCTTCCCAACCCAGGAATTAAACCCAGGTCTCCCACATTGCAGGTAGATGGAAATGTCCAATGGAGTTTTAAATGTCAGGAGGAAATTCCATGTGAACTTTGCAAATTTTGTGCTTTAGAAAAATCTGATGAGCTATAATCCAAGTGCAATAGGATTTGAAATTATACACAGATGATCTCTGATATACAGTGATTTAATTTAGGATTTTTCAACTTTAGGACACTGTGAAAGCAATACTCATTCAGTAGAAATTGCACTTCCAATTTTGAATTTTGATGTTTTTCCCAGGTTACTTCTATGTGATATAATACTCTGCCATGGTGCTGGGCAGCCACACAATCTAAAGGATAAATAACCAATATACTACCAAGCTTTCTGCAACCATACTACCAGGCTGTTTTTCACTGTCAGTACAGTATTCAATAAATTAGTGAACTTTTCAATGCTTTCCCTGGTGGCTCAGATGGTAAAGCATCTGCCTGCAATGCAGGAGACCCGGGTTTGATCCCTGGGTTGGGAAGATCCCTTGGAGAAGGAACTGACAACCCACTCCAGTATTCTGGCCTGGAAAATCCCACAGACAGAGGACCCTGGTAGTCTACAGTCCATGGAGTCGCAACTGAGCAACTTCACTTTCATTTTTATTATAAAATAGGCTCTGTGTCAGATGATTTTACCCAACTGTAGTCTAATGTAAGTGATGTAAGTATATTTTAAACTATGGTAATAAGTATGTTGCTGCTGCTAAGTCGCTTCAGTCATGTCCGACTCTGTGCGAGCCCATAGACCGCAGCCGCCCAGGCTCCCCCGTCCCTGGGATTCTCCAGGCAAGAACACTGGAGTGGGTTGCCATTTCCTTCTCCAATGCATGAAAGTGAAAAGGGAAAGGGAAGTCACTCAGTTGTGTCCGACTCTTTGCGACCCCATGGACTGCAGCCCACCAGGCTCCTCCATCCATGGGATTTTCCAGGCAAGAGGACTGGAGTGGGGTGCCATTGCCTTATGTTAGGTGTATTAAATGCATTTTCGACAATGATATTTTCAGCTTATGATGGGTATATCAGGGTACAAAGCCATTGTAAATTGAGGAATGTGGTGGTGGTTTAGTCTTAAGTTGTGTCCGTCTCTTGCAACCTCATGGCTCCTTGCAACCTGTCAGGCTCCTCTGTCCATGGGATTTCCCAGGCATGAACACTGGATGGATTGCCATTTCCTTCTCCAAAATTGAGGGATATCTCTATGCAAAATGTATAAGGCTTCACTCACTTTATCACAGAGAAAATGTTAGGTGTATGGAGTGGAGGTAGTTTTTCTAGGAAACAAATAATCAGTAAAATACTTTTCATAGAATAGCCAGGTAAGTGGCTCAGACAGTAAAGAATCCACCTGCAATGCAGGAGACCTGGGTTCGATCCCTTGGTCGGGAAGATCCCTTGGTGAAGGGAATGGTAACCCACTCCAGTATTCTTGCCCAGAAAATTCCATGAACAGAGGCACCTTGCGGCTCTAGTCCCTGGGGTCACAAAGAATCATACATGATTGAGCAATGTATGATGTATAAAAGAAACCGAATGGCCTCTCATCCCTTTCCCCATGTATCTACCTTCACACTGATGTCAGTGTAACCACCACTCTTCCCTGCTTCATTCCAAATTTCTGTCTTTAAAATGAGTAATATTTTGTGTCTTTTGAGATATTTGTGTTTAGTTGTTGGTTGAGAACAACAAAAAAAAGCACCTTACATTTTATTTGGCTTTATTTAAATGCTATTTCAACGTAAGAAATCTTATATATCTGAAATCTAAATTACTCTCTCAAAATTATACATATTTCATTATTTTGATATTGATAATGGTGAATGATTCATTTATTGGTTAGCTTATTGCTATATTCTAAATAGATAAATTAAATGCATGTCCTTTTTTTATTACCTTAATTCCATGTAAGATTTCATTGAGCAGTTTTATCTGTTTGTCCTTGTTCTTCCTTTGATTTTTCTATATAATGGAAAGAAAATGACAGTATATTTGACAAAAGTTGCTAATACTTTAATTTACATAACTATTTTTTAAAATGCAATCTACTTCCTCTATTTTATATAATATTTAGTTGATGAAAACTATATTATAACATTCATACAACATTATTCTGTTAATGTTAGATAACAGTTATAATAGATATTTTAAAACTTAAAAGTAGCCAGCAGTAAAATAAAAACATGGTGTACACTTTCCAAAAGAGTAGAAAATACAATATTTATTCAGAAAAATTTTGTTATAAATGGAATAAAAATATTTACATTCAATCAACATGGGAAAAATTCCCCAAACTCTATCAATTATATGTATGTAAATCTTTATTTTTATTCCTGTGGTACTTCTATTATCACAAATATATATATACATATATATATATATACATACCAACTTTTTTTGCAAATATTATGTATTATATAGCATACTATTTATAATATAAAACTTTATTTATAATACTTATTATCATTTGATCATTTCACCTTAAGGATTTTCTCCAATAATATTGTCACAATTATGTTATATGCAACAATATGCACTTGTATATCTAACAAAGTACACATTTATAAGCTAACATCCTTTATATCTTTTGTGTGATTAAAGTATATTTTTTATTTAGAATAATTGTACATAATATTGGAGTCTCTTTGGATGTTTTAGGACTCTAGATAAATTCCTGAGAATGTAATTCCATTCCTAAAAATTTAACTTACAATTATTTAAAATCCAGAATATTAAAAAACATATTTAAAAATTATTTATTTAAAAATCTGTTATTCTAAATACCCATGTGTTTAGTAATTCATAATTATTTTATAATTATATGTTATTTCCTAGTTCTTATCTTTAAAAACTAGGCTTTTGGGTAATTATTTGAAAAATTCAGAAAAAAGTAAAAGAAGGTATAAATTCTTTGCTTCTAAATGTATTAAAGTGATAAGTAAACAAATCTTCCCTCCTTCCATTTAATTTCACTTTACAGGTAACTACTCTTGAAAGACTAGTGTTTTATCTCTAGGTTATTTCTATGTTCATACAAATACATTCAAACCTATGTTTATACATCTTTATCACTATATAAATAGTGATATAAATATATCACTTTATATATATTTTTATCATATCCATGTGCAAAGGTATATTCACATTTTAAAAACTGGATCATATATACATATATATACACACACACACATATACATATATATACACACCATATAAATGCATGGCATACATATTACACACTTTTGTTGTTTAGTCGCTAAGTCGTGTCCAACACTTTTTCAACCCCACTGACTGTAGCCCACCAGGCTCTTCTCTCCATGAGATTACCCAGGCAAGAATACTAGAGTGGGTTGCCATTTCCTTCTCCAGGGGCTCTTTCCAATCCAGGGATCGAACCTGCGTCTCCTGCGACTCATGCATTGGCAGGCAGATTCTTTACCACTGAGACACCTGGGAAGTGTCCACATGTACACATAAATATATATATATATAATATATATGTGTGTGTGTGTTTCTCTAATTTACTTTTTCCTCTAATAGTGATTGATTCATTTCCATGTCCATACATAAGATGTTGTTTGCCCTTTATTAATTTAAAATAATAAAATGATTGTCCTAAGCAACACATCTGCATCTATCTTTGTTACTTTAACACGGGAAACCATCTGTCTCTCCCATTACAGTGTGGTCTCCTTTGGAGAAGTGAACTGTCTTAGTCCTGTTGCCCCATTCCTACAGTACAGCATAGTACACACTGTCTTGGAAATAGCAGATGTCAAAAATATATTGATAGTAAGATGACTGACTGAATGTAGAGGAAGAATATTAAACTGAATTCAGTTAAGCATTTACTGTCCCCTGGCTGCACGCAGCCACACCTCGCTCACTTTAGCTCACTAGCCTTCTTGCCACTTCTTAAGGCAGATCAAGCATACCCCGACCTCTAGGCTGTGCACACACCATTCCATTTGCTTGATATCTTTATTCTCAGACATCCACATGGATTGCTGCCTTACTCAGCTGATACATCATATCTTTCCTGAGGATGTTCCAGACCTTGTTTGTGAAATGAAATTTTTTGTTACTCTATCACTTTATCCTAATTATGTCTCTTTATACACAAATTAACACCAGGCATTATGCTATCTACCTATTTCTTTACTTGTTTGTTGCCTTTCTCCCCCAATAATCCAATGGAATTTGTCAGTTCTCTTCACTGCTATACTTCGTGTGCCTTTCACAGTGACTGACAGGATAGATGCTCAATCAATACTGGTTCAATAAATGAATGATTAATTTGTATTATATCCATTTTAAGCCTCTATTTTCCGTATTTAGAGAATTAGCTAGGTGTTTATTATCAAGCCTGGAAACTCAGCTTCTGTTTGACACAGGTAACATGAGGCAATCATTTTCTTACCTTCAGCGTTTTCATTCTATTTGCAACTAAAGCATTCACTGGTATAACAAACACAAGGACTGCCACCCCTGCTAACACTGCTGGACCCAGCTCTTGCCAAAGGAGTGATACGGCCATCAGGATTTGAAAAGGAGCTGACCAAAGAAGATTGATGTTTGTCATCAAGTCCATGAGCTGCTGGGCATCTGTTACCATCAGGTTAATAATTTCCCCAGTAGAAAACTGTTTTCTAGAAACATTAGATAGAAGCAGGGCCTGGGAAAAGAGGAGCAGAATACTTACAGCTCTGTAGATCATGCAGGATCTTTACAGTCAAACAATGATAACTTTTAACTAAAACTAAAAAGATTTCTAGCACCGAGCTTCCTTTCTATTCATCGGCACCCCTACTAAATCATCTAAAGTTTATCAATACAGAGTACACAGGTGAATCAATGAAAATCTAATGAAAGTTGTTTCTTTAATGATATAGTTTCAGTCTTAAAGAGATTACAGTCTAGTAGTGGAGTCCACTTCCCCCCTACACACAGGCTGATTGTAAGGGCTTCTGAGGACTCGGATAGTAAAGAATCTGTCTGCAGTGCAGGAGACCGGGGTTCAATCCCTGGGTTGGGAAGATCCCCTGGGGAAGGAAATGGCTACCCACTCCAGTATTCTTGCCTTGAGAATTCCATGGATAGAGGAGCCTGGCCAGCAGCAGCCCACGGAGTCACAAAGAGTTGGACACAACTGAGGGACTAACACACACACACTAGTGTAACAGTAGCCAAGAAGGGCCAAGGGTATTTACAGAGGTAAGAGTATTGAAAAGCCTTCATTAGAAGATGGAAATACATCTTCTCTGTTCTTCCAAGGCCTAATTCTCCCTTTCCCTCTGTATATGTCATTTTATATTTGTATATTGAATTCAATATACTTAAGGCATCACTGACTCGATGGATGTGAGTCTGAGTGAACTCCGAGAGTTGGTGATGGACAGGGAGGCCTGGCGTGCTGCGATTCATGGGGTTGCAAAGAGTTGGACATGACTGAGCGACTGAACTGAACTGAATACTTAAGGTTAATTACTGGTAATTTCTTAGTAAGGCTAATATTAGAAATTCATTTATTTAATTTCCCACTCATTTAAAATTCCCAGAAAAATGCATGAAAGTGAAAGTGAAAGTTAGTTGCAGAGTCGTCTCCAATTCTTTGCGATTTCATGGACTGCAGCCTGTCCTGCTCCTCTCTCCATGAAATTCCCCAGGCAAGAGTACTGGAGTGGGTTGCCATGTCCTTCCCCAGGGGCCTTTCCAATCTGGGGATTGAACCCAGGTCTCCCACATTGCAGGCAGATTCTTTACCTGCTGAACCACAAGGGAAGCCCAGAAAGCCCAGGAAAAATGCATAAACAACTGTAAAATAAGCAGGAAATTGATATTTATACCACAAATTAGGTGAAAGTCCCACCATATGCCAAAAGTTTTAAGGAACTCCTACCACACTGATTTAAAGAGAGACAGGATTGAGAGCTAGATCTAACAACGACAAATAGGATACAGGGGACACTCAAGTTCTCTTCACTCAATAAATGACTAATACAAAGTCCAGAGAAAAAGCCCCTCTGGAAAATGAGTAGGCAGGGCCTTCAGTGGGACACTTCTAACATTCCCTAGCTTAAAACCCATGGGCACAGGGCATATGGCAGTCTATGGGGCCAGCAGAGGAAAGTCACAACCCTGGGAGGATCAAAAGGGGTCAGGATCCTCCTAAGCTTGATGCAATGCTGAATCCTTTAATTTTCTGCTACTGCCTTCCAAGGTATGGTGCTGATGATACGACAGAATAAATACTGCTCCCATAAGAGGAAATAAAAAAGGAAAAAATACACTACGATAGTTAAGCTTCTAGCCATGTCTCCTCCAAAGGCAGCTTTTTCATCTCCCCTAATAAGTAACTGACCATTTAATGTGGCCAAGAAAAACAATGGAAATCCAAGAACAGTTATTCTCATTTCATTAAGACTACAGCATTTTTTTAAGTGAGATCCATTGATCTCTAATAGCATCCACCTCCAACTGACTATTATAAACAAATACAAACACTTTATCCTACTTTTCTAGAAGGCAAACATAAACTGACTTATGTAAAAACTAAAAGACTGGGTAGTTTAAAATAATCAAATTACCCAAGGAATCAAATAAATGCCCTCCTTTAGGAAAACACACAAAGCACAACCGTAACTAGCAAAGGCCATTAACAATTCTCAGGGAACTGGGTAATAAAATAAAGTCTTATCTTGTTGTTGTTGTTTTTTTAATCCCCTTTTCCCTAGCACTTAGTCTATTCTCATTTGCTCACAGGGAGACCATGTGCAGAGCCTTGTATCTGGCCCTTCAGACCAGGCTTCCTCCTGTGAAATGAAACGGCCGGGCCTACACCTCAGCTGGGCGTCCACGTTCAGAAGCCGTGCGTGACACAAAATCCAAGATGGTAGCTGCAGGCCACATGCAGAGACGCTGCTCCAGGAACTGCCATCTGGAGCCTAAGCAGCCCAGCTGCCCCTGCTCCAATTCCACAAGAACCTCATTTTGAGAGATCCCTATAAAGCAGCCTTACCTATTGCCTATTGGAGGAGTGGGTACTCAAGAGAACAGGCCGACACCTCTTCATTATCTGATCAAAGAATAAAACCTTCCTTCGCTTCTGACCAGAACTCAGATGCTCGAAGGGCACTAGGCAGAAGGACCCTTGTTGGGGTCCCACTCAGGAAGACTGCTAACACAACCTTGTGACTCCTTAATTTTTGAAACTTCATTCATGTCATTGATTGCATTTGCTCTAAAAAAAAGTGTTAGTTGCTCAGTCGTATTCGATTCTTTGTGAAAACATGGACCATAGCCCGCCAGGCTCCTCTGTCCATGGAATTATCTGGGCAAGAATACTGGATTGGGTAACCATTTCCTTCTCCAGGAGATCTTCCTGACCCAGGGACTGAACCTGAGCCTATTGTGTCTCCTGCATTGCAGGCAGATTCTTTACCATCTGAGCCACCAGGGAAGCCATAGAAAGACCCAGATAAAGCATATATGGCTCCCAGCCTCAAGAATCCTTTTTACAGGTTGGGAATATCTTGTTTATTACTGACCTCAATTCAGTAATGGTTCATTTTGTCATATGATTATGAAATTTGCTTTGCAATTTCATGTTCTCCCTCATATATTTGTTCTTTGCTGAATTTTTTTTGGCCACAGCCCTGGTTCATATATTTATTTCTTGAACTATTTTTCCTGACCACCCTAGCTCTGAGTCATAGACATTATATAATTTAGTGCTGGAAGAGCCCTAAACATTTTTATCCCAGGGATTCTCAGTGGTTACCATACTTCTAGTGAGTCATGGTGTATGTAAAGGTGAATCCTCATAAATCTATGAGAATTCATTTTCTTCAGCTCTTTTGGATGCAAAAAAGTATGCCAGGATTCTCTCTTCTCTTTCTGATCACATTTTAGTATCTCTATTTTAAAGAATGGAAAATGAATTTTATCAATTTTCTTTATACTATATTCTTCCCACAATTAAGGAAAGAATATCCTTTAGGCACAAATGTAGACAGTCTAGATATGGATATTAAATTTAATTGAAATTAAAAATTTACTTCCTTGCTCTTACTTGCCAGGTTTTCAGTTTCAACAGTCATATGTGATTAGTAGCTACCATACTGCACAATGAGGATATAGAATTTAAAAATCGCAAAAACTTCTACTGGATGGCATTTGACAAAATGCCCACAGGCTGCCCACATTAAGCCTAGGACTAACTGATGCTGCTTTTGAAACATATCTTGTTCTTAGTCCTCAAAAACTCTCATGGAGCCTGTAATTGGGAGCGAAGGGATAACAAAACTGAGTTTTGAGACCCAAAGACTCATGAAGTGGTCAAGTAGAAAGATGTCCGTGTTCTTCCCCACAAACCTTAAAAATGAAGTCCCTTGAACTTCACTAGAGTAGCAACAGTCATGCGGATGGGTAGAGAAAAAGAGCTTTCTAACACCTCCCCTCCTCACCAGGAAAAGGATGTGAAAATAGCTTGACTCAAGTCTAGTAATGAATTCCTGATGAAGGAGAGCCAATGTCAGATGAATATGAGTTATCTAGTCATCAATGAGAGCTGAGGCTATTGAAACATGATAAACATCAGAATCCTAAAATCTGTAAAGGAGACAAGAGATCTAATAACCCCAATCAGTCCCTTTGGAAAGCAGATATAGGATAAGAGATTCACAAGAAAGACTGCCTTATATTAGTATCACTGCAATAGGCTACCCAGGCCATCTGAACACTACAGGTCACTAATGTCTTCTGCTGCTTGTCTGATGGACTAAGAATTACATTTTAATCCACACTGCAGGACCCACTGAACCCCTCTGATCTTCGAATGCTCTCTGTTGTTAAACAATCTCTAAGGACCCATATAGTCTCACTTCTGAAGATGCTCTTCCCTCTTACATCGTCTCCAGGGTCTCCTTGCTCTTGTTGTAATGTACTCACCCACAACACTTGACTTTCCTTTTTATTTCTGATGGTTTGCTTCAATTTCTACTGCTATCTATTCTTTTATACTTGTTCAGTTCAATTCAGTTCAGTCGCTCAGTTGTGTCCGACTCTTTGTGACCCCATGAATTGCAGCACGCCAAGCCTCCCTGTCTATCACCAACTCCCAGAGTTCACTCAGATTCGCGTCCATTGAGTCAATGATGCCATCCACCCATCTCATCCTCTGTCGTCCCCTTCTCCTCCTGCCCCCAATCCCTCCCAGCATCAAAGTCTTTTCCAATGAGTCAACTCTTCGCATGAGGTGGCCAAAGTACTGGAGTTTCAGCTTTAGCATCATTCCTTCCAAAGAAATCCATTCAAATCCTATATCCAAACTCCAAGGCTTTAATCAATGAGTGAAGACCTGTTCCATTTAGGCCATATATGTGAAACAGATGTTAGCATTTAAACTGATTCCTAGATTCTTTAATATTTGTATTTCATATCTTTTCTCTATATTTGTATTTCTCATAAGTTACAACCTGTAGAATTACAAACAGCCTCTCTGACCCTGTTTCTGGGGTGTGTTCAGTTCAGTTCAGTTCAGTCGCTCAGTCGTGTCTGACTCTGCGACCCCATGAATTGCAGCACACCAGGCCTCCCTGTCCATCACCAACTCCCGGAGTTTGCTCAAACTCATGTCCATCAAGTTAGTGATGCCATCCAGCCATCTCATCCTCTGTCGTCCCCTTCTTCTCCCTGCCACCAATCCCTCCCAGCATCAGGGTCTTTTCCAATGAGTCAACTCTTCGCATGAGGTGGCCAAAGTATTGGAGTTTCAGCTTCAACATCAGTCCCTCCAATGAACACCCAGGACTGGTCTCCTTTAGATAGACTGGTTGGATCTCCTTGCAGTTCCAGGGACTCTCAAGAGTCTTCTCCAACACCACAGTTCAAAGCACCAATTCTTCGGCACTCAGCTTTCTTCACAGTCCAACTCTCACATCCATACATGACCACAGGAAAAACCATAGCCTTGACTAGCTGGACCTTTTGTTGGCAAAGCAATGTCTCTGCTTTTTAATATGCTATCTAGGTTGGTCATAACTTTTCTTCCAAGCAGTAAGCATCTTTTAATTTCATGGCTGCAATCACCATCTGCAGTGATTTTGGAGCCCCCCAAAATAAAGTGAGCCACTGTTTCCACTGTTTCTCCATCTATTTCCCATGAAGTGATAGGACCAGATGCCATGATCTTTGTTTTCTGAATGTTGAGCTTTAAGCCAACTTTTTCACTCTCCTCTTTCACTTTCATCAGGAGGCTTTTTAGTTCTTCTTCACTTTCTGCCATAAGGGTGGTGTCATCTGCATATCTGAGGTTATTGATATTTCTCCCAGCAATCTTGACTCCAGCTTGTGCTTCTTCCAGCCCAATGTTTCTCATCATGTACTCTGCATATAAGTTAAATAAGCAGGGTGACAACATACAGCCTTGATGTACTCCTTTTCCTATTTGGAACCAGTCTGTTGTTCCATGGCCAGTTCTAACTGTTGCTTCCTGACCTGCATACAGGTTCCTCAAGAGGCAGGTCAGGTGGTCTGGTATTCCCATCTCTTTCAGAATTTTCCAGTTTATTGTGATCCACACAGTCAAAGGCTTTGGCATAGTCAATAAAGCACTGTTACACAGAGCTAATTATACAGGACTTCCCTTGTGGCTCAAATGGTAAAGACTCTGCCTGCAATGCGGAAGACCCAGGTTCAATGCCTAGGTCTTAAAGATCCACTGGAGAAGGAAATGGCAACACACTCCAGTATTTTTGCCTGGAAAATTCCATGGACAGAGGAGCCTGGCAGGCTACAGTCCAAGGGGTCGCAAAGAGTTGAACCCAACTGAGCAATTAACACTTTCAGTTTCACACAGAGCTAGGTTTACTGCAAGTTCAGTTATATTCTGGCTCATTTGGGCTTGGATCATTCTAGAATCTCTAAAATCACTTGCTGCCTCCATTTTGGCCTAATATGGCCAAATGATCTGTGACACTTCATATCCAGGTCAACAAATCCTACAGTTTTCCCAAAGATTATTTCAAGGCTCCTTTTTATGTGAAACCTTCCTTAACTGCCTTCAAATATTGTAGATTTCCTGCTCATCTGATTTCTTAAAACATCTGCATTTGTTGATAGTTTCACACATTTATTATGTATGCTTAATAGTTCCCTAGTTTTGAAGGTAATGGCTCATTTATTCATTTACTCAGTCTTCCAACTTTTATAAAAATATGTGAAAGCCACTGTCTTAGATGATAAAGGGACAATAGGTAAGTTAAGTTCCTATTCCAAATCTGAAGAGCACAGATTGACAGTTCAGTTCAGTTCAGTTGCTCAGTCGTGTCTGACAGATTGACAGAAGACTACAGAATAAGAAGGCAAAATACATTTTTGACTGAATAACTCAGTAATAACAACAGAAGGGAGGAAAGTTTTTAATTGTTTATAATTATGATGTAAATAGGCTCTGAATGATAAAGAGGTGATATTTAAAACTGCATTTTCAAGAAAGGACAAATTAAACTTTAGAGTTATGCTAGGTATAAGGGTCAACCAGCTTTTGGGGTCGGTAGGAGGGGCTTAGACTCAAAGATAAATAGATAACAGCTCTGTAGAGAAGTATGGCTTTGTTTCATGAAAAAGTAGAGTGAGCAGAGGAAGAAGTAAAAGGTATTATGTAGCAGGAAAATGACCATGGAAATTAATTTATTGATACATAAATACAGACAATCATGAAATAGTCAATTCCATTCATTTTCTGAGGAGGAGTTAAGTGACATGAAGAGTGGACAAAGAACATCATTTAGTTTCAGGCATTAGGGTTGACTAGAAGCTTCAGGAAATATAGAGAGAGGACCCTGTAAAGAAATTGATGTAACCAATATTGATGAGTCAAAGTTATTTTTCAGCAAAATAAATATATATTCAAAGAGCATGCTAGAAATTTTTAAATACTACTTCTGTTTTTTCGGATCCCTTATTTTAAAGCACATATTGGACACAGTCCACTTAGAAACTTGGAATTTTTAAAATCTTTTACCTTTTTGTAGATCAGTCCAATTACAGCTGTCTTAATTTTTGCTGAAGTGAGCATTTTAAAACGCTGGTATTGCTGAAGGATCAGGGTTTGCAAAAAGACTACAACAAAAAGCGCCAAAGCATAGCCATAACCACTCCAGCCAAAATCTGGGCGTTGTTCACAGAAAAGGATCATTTGCCTGAAGGTCATATATAAATCGAGAAAAGGGAAGAAGTGTTAAACATCCAAAGTAATAAAATACATGTGTGAACTAAGTACTGTCAAAATGTTACACACACACACACACACATACACACACACTTTCTTGCCTGCTTTTTTTATCCACTTGTCTAATTTTGCATCCTTCCTCCCTTTATTTTTACTCAAGCTTTATATAAATAAGGCCAGATGCAGGAGACCTGAGTTCTATTCTAGGAGGAAATGGCAACCCACTCCAGTATTCTTGCCTGGCAAATCCTATTCACAGAGGAGCCTGACAGGCTACAATCCATGGGGTCACAAAAGAATTGGACACGACTGAGTGACTGAGCACACACTCACATGCAGTCAGCACTTAGCTTCTCAGGCTTCTGGGTAGAAAGGTATTTTCTAGTTTTCATACGGTAATCTCATCAATATTGTACAGGAGGCGATGACCAAAACCATTCCAAAGACAAAGAAATTCCAGAAAGCGAAGTGGTTGTATGAAGAGGCCTTACAAATATCTGAGAAAAGAAGAGAAGCAAAAGGCAAAGGAGAAAAGGAAAGATATATCCCCCTGAACACGGAGTCCCAGAGAATAGCATGGAGAGATAAGAAAGCCTTCTTAAGTGAACAGTGCAAAGAAATAGAGGAAAACAATAGGAATGAGAAAGGCTAAAGATCTCTTCAGGAAAACTGGAGATACCAAGGGAACATTTCATGCAAAGACAGGCACAATAAAGGACAGAAATTGTGGACCTAACAGAAGCAGAAGATATTAAGAAGAGGTGGCAAGAATACACAGAACTCTACAAAAAAAAAGTCTTAATGACCCAGATATCCATGATGGTGTGGTCACTCCCTTAAAGCCACCTCATTGGAAAAGACCCAGATGCTGGGAAGGATTGAGGGCAGGGCGAGAAGTGGGTGAGAGAAGATGAGGTGGTTGGATGGCATCACCAAGTCTGAGCAAATTCCGGGAGACAGTGAAAGACAAGGAAGACTTGCACACTGCAGTTGATGGGGTTGCAAAGATTCGGACATGACTTAGTGACTGAACAACAACAAGGAAGCCCCTTAAAGACTCAGCATCCAGGGTACCCTCTTTCTAACACAGGCTAAAATTCCAAACTGTCAGAAAAAAAGGAGGAATTCAGCATGGATCATGTATAAAACATCATGTATAAAACAGTCTGGTCATATTGAACCACTTTTATCAGCTAGGGTAAGTGGGAAACCTCCTGAAATTCAAGTTCTAACTGCCAGCCTGAGGCCAGCCATATAAACAGTCTTTCCAAAGGACGGCAGTCAGGTCTGTTAATTTAATTCTGCAGAAAATCTAATGCATATTTCAAATTTAGCAAATTGCACTCCTTACTCTTTCCTGAGCCTTCTGTATGTCAGTAAATGGTAATTCATTCATCTTGTGACAAACAAAAACTCTGAAGGCATCATGACTCCTTTTTTCTTCTCTCAACCTACATTCAACTATCAAGGTATAATGTTGACTCTACTTTTAAAATAAAGCCAGAATCTGACCACTATCACCTTCCTTGCCACAGTCTTGAAGCTGCCATTGACTTTTTCCTGGATTACCATAGTTGGCTAATAGCTGCTGCTTCTTCTACTCTTGCTCCTCTTTACTTCATTTTCTAGATAGCTACTAGAGTGATTCCTATGAAACTGCAGTCTAGTGATATAATTTTATGCTCAAAATCTTTCAAAGGTTTCCTTTCTAACATGAAATGAAAGCCTGTATCATCACATTCTCTGCATGTGTGCTGAATTGCTCAGTTGTGTCTAGCTCTTTGCAACCCCATGGACTGCAGCCTGCCAGGCTCCTCTGTCTATGGAATTCTCCAGGCAAGTATACTGGAGTGGGTTGCCAATTCCTATTTCAGGGGATCTTCTTGACCCAGGAATCGAACCTGAGTCTCCTGCATCTCCTGTATTGCAGACAGATTCTTTACTGCTGAAACACTGGGGAAACCCCACTCATATTCTGTAAGGCCCTTCAAAATCTTTTCAGCTGCCCAAACTCTCTGACCTCAATCTTTTTTTTCTCCCTGCCCCCACAATGTCTTTATTTTTTTTTGATTGGAATATACTTGCTTTACAATGTTGTGTTAGTTTATGCTTTTCAACATCACAAATCAGCTATAAGTATACATTTATTAACCTCCCTCTTGAGCCTCCCTCCCAGCCCCCAAACCTATCCCTCTAGCTCATCACAGAGCACTAAGCCGAGCTCCCTGTGTTATACAGCGGCTTCACACAAGCTGTCTGTGTTACACATGGTAGTGTATATATCTGACCTCAATCTTACCACTTTTCCTCTCAGCTTCCCTGCTCCACTCACTTGCCTCCTATGAGTCTTCAAAAATACCAAGCATGCTGCTGTCTCATACCTTGAGCCCTCTTTGTTCCTCCTATTTGCAACAGATATATCTTGGCTTCCTCCCTAACTTCCTTCAGAACTGTGTTCAAGTTTCACCATTATAACCAATGTCTTCCCTAACCACCTCACAGAAAACAGCAACTTCTAGTCCCTCACACCAGTGTGCTCTGCCCCACTACCTCACCGTACTGTTTTCCTTAGCAGTAATTACCTCTTAATAAAGATTATACTTATTCATTTATTGTTTATCTCTCCCTTCTAGGTGTCATCAGAGCAGGGACTTTTTGATTTTTGCTCAATTCCCATGGTCTACTTAGAACAGTTTGGCATATAACGTGAACGTGAAGTTGCTCAGTCATGTCCGACTCTTTGCGACCCCATGGACTATAGCCTACCAGGTTCCTCTGTTCATGGGATTTTCCAGGCAATAGTACTGGAGTGGACTGCCATTTCCTTCTCCAATGGATCTTCCCAACCCAGGGATTGAACCTGGGTCTCCCTCATCGTAGACAGACGCTTTACCGTCTGAGCCACCAGGGAAGTCGTTTGGCATATAGCAGGTGCTTAATAAATATGGGCTAAATATGTGCCTGGATGTGATATGGGATCTGGCAACTCAGAATTGATTTTATTTTCATGAATTAAATTGTTCTTAAAAACTCCAAATTGAAAACATTTAAAACAAAAAATTTATAATAATTGGTTAATAAAAAAATCTTTCCTTACACCCTTGGATGCATATAATCAAGGGGACATATAATCAAAGACTCAATTTTACTGTCTGCTCATGAATCCTTGCATATAGACACTATTAGAAATAGAAATTACTTAAATATTTTCTCTATATTTACACATAAATACATGCATTATTATGTATTATTATTTGCTTGGCTGATAAAGTTCAATTCCAAAAAGTCACTCAGTTGTGTCCAACTCTTTGCAACCCCATGGACTACAAAGTCTATAGAATTCTCCAGGCCACAATACTAGAGTGGGTAGCCATTCCCTTCTCCAAGAGATCTTCCCAACCCAGGGATTGAACTTAGGTCTCCTCTATTGCAGGTGGATTCTTTACCAGTTGAGCCACTAAGGAAGCCCACACATAAATACATGCATGTATATATTTATATAGCATTACCTTGGCTGATAAAGTTCTATTCCAAAAAGTCACAGCAAAGAAAAATAGTAAAGGCATGTGTCATTTCATTTCCTAAACATATAAACTCAAGCCAGATTTCCTAGATTCGTGTTGCAACTCTTGTATTTTCTAGTTGTGTGGTCTTAGGCAAATTACAGAGATTTCTTTGTTTCTACATTGTGCTATTGAGTACAATATCACTTCCTACATTGTAGGATTGCTGTAAAGATTAGATTAGATAATTAATATAAAGATTTTAGAATAGTGCTTAATACACGGTTGTTTCAATAATTACTATATTATCATAATTCACATTCATATCACAAGCAAACTTAATAGAATGCCTGTATCCTAAATAAAATCTGTACTATGAACTCACTCCACTCTTTTTTAGTACATTTTTAAAGTGAAACAGTAAACTTCCTTATCAGGTACTTGTGGGAAAGGAAAAAAAAAAAAACAAGTTCAACTTACTTCATTATGAGTGGGCTAGTGAAGGACAAAACATCAGCCAATACTTTGAATAAAGCAACCTTAATGAGGACAAACTTAAAAGTGTTCCACAATGCCCGGAGTAGAGATGGCTTCCTGGTGTGTGCCTCTTTATGAAAAGATGACTACATAATTAAAGAAAGCAAAAACAATGAGAAAAGAGAACAGAACTAATCCATAAAATATATATAATCATAAAATTAGTAATGTACTCCAAAGATTAAAAAAGCAACATGAAAGGACTAAGTTCAATTAAACTTGAAAACAAGGTCCCTGTTATTGGTATAGAATGGTGCCAAACCACTTGGTGTTATTCATACCATGTGGCATAAACAGAAAAACAAACCATTTTTTTTTATCACTGTCGTGAGTTTTGAAACTGTTTCACTAATACAGTTTTTATCTTCAAATTATATTTTCTTTTTGGGAAGTCTAGTGTATGTGCATGACACCACATATGAAGAACCTACTCTTGCCCCCATAAGTCCTGGCCTTGGCCACTACATGACTTACTTTGACCAATAGATATGATGCTCTGAGATACAGACACTATCTTTGCTACAATGGATGAGGAAGGATACTGGTGAGAAGCCCCAAATTATATACATCTAAAACACTTGCTCCTGAGCTTTAAAGAGATGCTGAATAATTTGATGACAGAAATTAGCTTTAATAACAGCTAGTATTGTTAGGGAAATGACATGTTATTTAACATATTTAAGGGATTTCTATATTAATAATAATATCTCATATTTGGAACAAGTTATGCAGTTAAGTACTAAGGATTTGATAGTTACCTTTACTTTTTGCCTCTCTTGAGTCCTTAAAACTTCCTTCCTCCACTGTTTCTCAAAGATGGGACACACAATATAGGAGGAATCGCTTTCATTAAGTTCAAAAAGATCCTCTCTTTCCAAAGGTTTCTTATAGCCTAAAATAATTATTCTAAAAATGAAAGAGCAAGGAAAACAATTCATCAAAACCAACAATCATTAAAACTAAACTGCAAACATCCGTTTCACTTCTTGATTTATTTTATTGATCAGGTTGTACTCACTAGAGTGTGTGTCTGAAAAATCATACAACTCTATCCTGAAGTTCAATAATAAATAATAGCCTTTGTAGCTTTTAAAAGGGCTGTTTAGATATCCAATTATTCAGTGAAACACTAATTTCATTTACTCATCTCATATTGGAGACACCCACCTACTCTATTTCCTTTACTGTTGTTCAGTTGCTTCAGTCATGTCCAACTCATTTGCAACCCCATGGACTGTAGCTCACCAGGCTCCTCTGTCCGTGGAATTTCCCAGACTAGAATCCTGAAGTGGGTTGCCATTTCCTTCTCCAGGGAATTCTCCAGACCCAGGGACTGAGCTGCATCTCCTGCACTGGCAGGCAGATTCTTTACCACTGAGCCACCAGCAAAACCCACTCTTACCTCCCTTGCTGCTGCTGCTAAGTTGCTTCAGTCATGTCTGATTCTGTGTGACCCCATAGACGGCAGCCCACCAGGCTCCCCCGTCCCTGGGATTCTCCAGGCAAGAACACTGGAGTGGGTTGCCATTTCCTTCTCTGCTTACCTCCCTTACTGGAACTTAAATAGCTAATATTGACAGTAAGATATTCATGCCAAAACCCACATTTGATTTTTAAGCTTGTGTGAAAATAGAAATGAATCTGTCCTCTGCTGGGACTATATAGACCCTCTGACACTTGACTTCACAGAGTTTTCCAAGTGGAGGACCTCTATCTGCCTCATCAACTTGGCTCTCGGTCACATATGACTTACTTTGACCAATAGAACATGAGTCAATATCACAGAGCCATTTTGGAGCTGAAGCCTTAAGATACTGTCAGCCTCTTAGTACTTCCACATTCTCCACTCAAAGAGCTTGCTCCAGAGTACATTGTGAGTAATTATGCAAGAACAATATGTCTAAACTGGGCTTGTCCCAGGAAAACTAAAGTGCATGGTCTAGTTATACCATAGATGATATTGTTGCAGACAATGATTTATATTTACCTTACATCCATTCCTTCTGCCTCATCATCTTCCTACTGACTAGATTTTGATATTTATTCAGTTGAAAATCTCTTGAACTCAGAGTAAGTCCATATTCCAATCATAGAGTTATGAACTATGATTGGTCTAAATCAGTCCCTGTAGTTCAGTTCAGTCGCTCAGTCGTGTCTGACTCTTTTCGACCCCTGGACCGCAGCACACCAGGCCTCCATGTCCATCACCAACTCCCGGCATTTACTCAAACTCATGTTCATTGAGTTCGTGATGCCATCCAACCATCTCATCCTCTGTCATCCCCTTCTCTTCCCACCTTCAATCTTTCCCAGCATCAGGGTCTCTTCCAATGAGTCAGTTCTTGGCATTAGGTGGCCAAAGTATTGGAGTTTCAGCTTCAACATCAGTTCTTTCAGTGAATATTCAGGACTGATTTCCTTTAGGATGGACTGGCTGCATCTCCTTACAGTCCAAGGGACTCTCAAGAGTCTTCTCCAACACCAATTGATGTTCTTCTCCAACTGATGTTCAAAAACATCAATTCTTTGGTGCTCACCTTTCTTTACAGTCCAACTATCACATCCATACATGACCACTGGAAAAACCATAGCCTTGACTAGACGGACCTTTGTTAGCAAAGTAACGTGTCCCGGTAATCTTGTTACTATTTGCTTGACATTAATAAGTCAGTTAAGGCTGTGGCTCAGATGGAAGAATCCACCTGCAATGTGGGAGACCTGGGTTCAATCCCTGGGTTGGGAAGATCCCCTAGAAAAGGGAATGGCTACCCACTTCAATATTCTTGCCTGGAGAATTCCATGAACAGAGCTTATAATCCATGGGGTCATAAAGAGTCGGACATGACTGCGCAACTAATACTTTCACTTCAAAGCTAAAAAATCTATTAAAAAAAAATCTAGTGAAGAGAACTCTCTATTTCAAAAGATGACACAAAACAGGGAGTTCCATGCTGTCCTAGCGGTTAGGATTCCAGGCTCTCACTCCTGTGACCAGGGTTCAACCCCTGGTGGGGGAACTGAGATCCCAACAGCCTCACCAAAATTTTAAAAGTAGAAAGAAAAGGAGACACAAAACTTCAAAATGAGAAAAATGTTTGCCTCCCTTTTCCTGAGCTTTCCTCCTTCCTCTCTGTACTGAAGACATGGTGGTCTGAAATGGAGAAGCCATCTTTGCCACCACGGGTGAATAGCCAAATACTAAGGATGGAGAAGGAATACTAAGGAAAGAAAGAAGAAGCCTGGATAGAAGAAGCAAGATAAAGGCTGGTGTATTACCCAATAACATAAAAAAATTTTTTTTAATCTATCTGTTTAAGCTATTATTATTTGAGTATTCTGTTATGTGAAGCACTCCTAAGTCATATAATTCAGATACACTCCATTTTGAGCCTGATGACAAGACTTGTTCAGTGAGAAATTAAACTTCCATTTAAACCCAGGCCTTCTGACTCTATAGATTCAGTTCTTTTCATTATAAAGTATATTAGTCCAATGACCATATCAAAGTATTCCACTGCCCCAAATTGGAACTGCTTTCATTGTCATTGTTACTGAACAATCTGAATTGATTGACCCCGGAATGGATTTAAATCCCGTGGTAACCAGTCTCCACTGGATTCAATTTCACTTTTATTACACACTACCTAATATCATATTACAATTCATATTTAACAAAAAAGCTTAAATGTACTAAGAAAGGACCTTCTGTAATCATGTTTCTGTTGGCTCCATATGCTGGACATTTTTCTGCAGTGCACTTTCAAAAACATATTAAGCAATAAACTACTTTAATGTCATATTAAGTTCTTCTATCCCATTCCACAAAATAAATATTCATTTTCAAAATAAGATTGCATTGATTTTCTGCTGGCGACGGAATGAAACACCAACACTGCAGAGTGGTTTGAATCTTTATATTTTAACACTTGCTTCTTACAGCTGCTTTATTTTATATCTCTTGCACAACAACCTACAGGGCAAGTTGCCAAAACTATGATTCAGAGATTATACAGTGCGCAGGTGCAGGGCGAGATAACCTTTACCTTGACTTATTTACTGCAGCTAAGACTTTGTTATGGGGAACTTCTTTATCAACTTAGGATCTGTTTTGTCCCTGGGTCTGTTCCTTTTGAGGAATCAGAGAAACATCCTTGTGTGCAAGAAATGTTCTTTTCCCATGGGAACAAACAGAGGATTTTTGACTGACCATCTCGTTTGCAAGAATGTTCAGCCCTGGTTGAGAGTCTCGTTTGCAAGCACTTCTCAACCATCCTTATACCTTGTTCCCTACAATTTTCACAAAAGCATTTTTAATAACATTTACTGCCTCAGCATTTTGAGGTAGAACTGTGCAAAACTCAGCAGTTTTGGTTCATGGGGATAAGTGACCCCTGGCTTTCATGCTGAGTCTCCAAATAAAGAAGCATCTAAAAGCGACACTTAAGCCGAATTGACTGTAGTGTACTTGGGCTCAGCGGTGACTTCCTCTTACCAGGTGTGTGCTTCTTCCACCTCTTTTGCTCTCTTCTGTGTCTAACTTTTACACATACGAATGAACCCAGGAGAAGAGGAAGTGGTGCTTCTTTAAATCAATTGATAAAGCAGCTTTTGGGAAGCTTCTTGGACCAATAGTTGACCCTCCCAACAATGAAATGCACCAGATCCTACAAACTTGTGGACTTTAGTCCTTAAGCAATGATAAAGGTACATACAATCATCTTGGTTTTTTATAGACTGATACACTTTTTCCAAAGGACAACCCTCTAAAGCATATAGAGCAATCATTTTTATTGGCTGTTAAACAGCAGGAACTCTAGGGCCTGGTCACAGGTTTTTAAATGTGATATACACCAGTACTTACTTACCCAAAGGCAGACAATGTCATTAAATGTAATATTTTCACTGTATATTCATTTTTGTTACATCAGAGAGAATCTTGAGTGTATTTAACATTAACAAGTGTGCATAAATATCTTATCCAACTGATATTAATGGTAGTAAACCAGTGGCAGTTGGCTAACAGGGTGAGATGAAATACATTTTGCAGATGAGTAATAATTGAAATACATGGAAAGTATAAATCTATGGCAGCACTGTCAATTTCATTATTGCTGTGCTGTGTGTGCTCAGTCACTTTCAGTTCAGTTCAGTTCAGTCGCTCAGTCGTGTCCGACTCTTTGTGACCCCATGAATCGCAGCACGCCAGGCCTCCCTGTCCATCACCATCTCCCGGAGTTCACTCAGACTCACGTCCATCGAGTTAGTGACGCCATCCAGCCATCTCATCCTCTGTCGTCCCCTTCTCCTCCTGCCCCCAATCCCTCCCAGCATCAGAGTCTTTTCCAATGAGTCAACTCTTCGCATGAGGTGGCCAAAGTACTGGAGTTTCAGCTTTAGCATCATTCCTTCCAAAGAAATCCCAGGGCTGATCTCCTTCAGAATGGACTGGTTGGATTTCCTTGCAGTCCAAGGGACTCTCAAGAGTCTTCTCCAACATCACAGTTCAAAGCACCAATTCTTCGGTGCTCAGCCTTCTTCACAGTCCAACTCTCACATCCATACATGACTACTGGAATAATCATAGCCTTGACTAGATGGACCTTAGTCGGCAAAGTAATATCTCTGCTTTTTAATATGCTATCTAGGTTGGTCATAACTTTTCTTCCAAGGAGTAAGCATCTTTTAATTTCATGGCTGCAGTCACCATCTGCAGTGATTTTGGAGCCCCAAAAAATAAAGTCTGACACTGTTTCCACTGTTTCCCCATCTATTTCCCATGAAGAGATGGGACCAGATGCCATGATCTTCGTTTTCTGAATGTTGAGCTTTAAGCCAGCTTTTTCGCTCTCCTATTTCACTTTCATCAAGAGGCTTTTTAGCTCTTCTTCCCTTTCTGCCATAAGGGTGGTGTCATCTGCATATCTGAGGTTATTGATATTTCTCCCGGCAATCTTGATTCCAGCTTGTGTTTCTTCCAGTCCAGCATTTCTCATGATGTACTCTGCATAGAAGTTAAATAAGCAGGATGACAATATACAGCCTTGATGTACTCCTTTTCCTATTTGGAACCAGTCTGTTGTTCCATGTCCAGTTTTAACTGTTGCTTCCTGACCTGCATACAGATTTCTCAAGAGGCAGGTCAGGTGGTCTGGTATTCCCATCTCTTTCAGAATTTTCCACAGTTTATTGTGATCCACACAGTCAAAGGCTTTGGCATAGTCAATAAAGCAGAAATAGATGTTTTTCTGGAACTCTCTTGCTTTTTCCATGATCCAGCAGATGTTGGCAATTTGATGTCTGGTTCCTCTGCCTTTTCTAAAACCAGCTTGAACATCAGGGAGTTCACAGTTCAGGTATTGCTGAGTCACTTTAGTCGTGTCTTTTTTGCGACACTATGGACTGCAGCTCACCAGGCTCCTCTGTCCAGGAGAGTCTGCAGGCAAGAATACTGGAGTGGGGAGCCATTCCCTTCTCGAGGGGATAACTTTCTGACCCAGGGATCAAACCTGGGTCTCCCATATTGCAGGCAGATTCTTTACTGTCTGAGCCACCAGGGAAGCCCTGATTATTGCTAATCAACTGTTTAAACATTTCTGGAAAGGGATGATTGTATAATGGGAAAAGGCAAGGCGTCAGTTGGTACAAAAATCTTAGGATGAGACAAAGTCAGATAATGTACAAATTTTACTAATATGTGAGGAAAAGGTAGGACAGATTGAATGTGTATCCCCAGTTAAAATAATTCAATTGTGAACTATAAAAATTTTAACTAGATTTTTCCATGTATGTCAAGGGGATCATTCTATGACCATGATTATTATACACTGATGACAGATTATATTTGCTAATAAAACCTTCATCATTATTAATCATCAACATGATTTAGATAGCTACTGCCTTAGGAATTAAGGCTCATAAGCATATAATTTCCTAATCATTTGTATCATCTGAGGACATTTTAATCAAATTATTCATATAATTAGGGGAGCCTGAATTTGGCCTAGGAAATAATTTCTGACTTCATTCTGTAACTCAAAGAACAGATCTGAGAACACAATAAACCAGTGTCTTGAAAGAGACATTCTCTTAACAATAGCTATGATTCAGCTGCAATTGTTTCATCACCAGATAAGCAACCACATTAGTTTAATGCCAATGATAGCTTCAGATAATGGCATGCCATGAAAATATTTCCTATCTAGTTCTGACATATGAGAGTTAAACAGAAAATAAATGTGATATTCAAAAATTATAGCTTATTGGTTGTTTGATCTAAAATATAACTTCAAGATATTGAGTTGCCATATTTTAAATTCTGTTGTTTTATTTGATATTAAATTTAATTTCAGCTTTGTACTTTATGCCTCCTAAAATTGTGTTTGTAATATTTATATAAATGTATATTGTTTTCATTTGCCAAAATGCATATGGTTTGATAATAAAAGTTTTTAAAGTACATTTACTTAAAATTATTTGCATCATTTAAATTCTGTTAGCTTGTGACTTAAAAATGACAGCCTGAAAATTTTAAAGCCAGTGTAGACATCACTCTTATTCTCAATTCATGGATGAGACAGAACTCAGGTTTGAAAAACATATCTAAACATACACAGATTTGAAAAACCAAAATCATTAACTGTAAATAGTCCACATTTACATAGTTTCCATTTAAACTTTATTTTTTCTAGTGCATAATTTAATATAGCATATTGTCATAAAATTTCTGCAATCCTCTTTAAGTGAATCATAGATTTGTATAACTTGGAATTTTGATCATATTTCAACTTCTGCCCAATTATTTACTTATCAAGTCTATCAGTTTTCTACCTCAACAACTTTTACAAAGATCACCAATAATTTTTACATTGCCAAATTCAATGGAGAGTGTTCACTTTTTATTTTAATTTTCAGTATTTGGTCCTATTGGTCACTTAACTTTTTTTCCTTTTTTGACAGTTTCCCTAGCTTCCAATCACACTGTTTCTTTGGTTTGTCTGTTACATTCTGAATACTTAGCTTCCTTTGTAACTCTCCCTCCTCTTACTGTTTAAATACTGAGGATTCCCAATACACTGTTTGTTGAATAGATTCTCCTGCTTGATTTCAATGACATTCATGACTACAGATCTACAGTCAATGAGGCTCAAATCCACTAATGTAAGCCTGAGATCTACATCTCCAACGTGTAAGTTTTTTTTTTTTTTTAATGGGGATGAGTCAGGCACCAGAAATTGAAACTTTGCTATACTGAATTCACAAATTTTCACAATATCTGAAACTCTCAGTTATCTGACCCAGAAACCCAACGTTATTCAACGCTTCCCCCAGTTCTTCAATCTCCTTTTCCAATCTTTCTCTTAAATGTATTCCTTCCTGTTCATCATCTTTATAATTACTATGGTTCAGGAGGTAACCATTTATCTACCAGGATATTCAAAGAGCCTCCTAACCAGTCTCTCTCCATTTTCATCTCTTACATATATCCACAGAATTGATCAGGTGATTTTCTGAAGTGCAAATCCTAAGTCACTCTCTATTTAAAATCCTTCAGTGGCTTCTCACTATCTTCAGGATATCCTACAGAACTCTTACTGATCTGTCCTTTCAACTTGATCTCTTGACATACCAACGTGGACGGGTCAGTTCTCCTCTGCCTCCATGATTTGTATATGGTGTTTGCTCAACTGGGAATGCCACTTTGGCTCACTCCTATACTTTTTAAATGTTGGGTTAAGGCATTAATCACTTGTGAAACATTCCCAGTTGTGCAGACTTGGTTAAATGACATTTTTGAAAATTGTGTTTCTCCATCATGCTTAGACTGCCTTTTTGTGTAATTGATAGTGTACTTTTTAATCTTTTTAATTCTATTATGAATTCCTGGAAGACAAGATCTAGATCATTTATCTCTGCATTTTTAAAGGTTAGCATAATGTAGGACATCTAGCAGGCAAAAAACTTTTTTTTAAAGCATTCATCTACTCTTAAAAACATACTGGGTTAGCCAAAAACTTCATTTGGATTTTTCCATACTATTGTACAGAAAAATCCAAATGAACTTTTTGCCTAACCTAACAGTGGAAAGTGTCAGACTTTATTTTTTTGGGCTCCAAAATCACTGCAGATGGTGACTGCAGCCATGAAATTAAAAGACGCTTACTCCTTGGAAGGAAGGTTATGACCAACCGAGACAGCACATTCAAAAGCAGAGACATTACTTTGCCGACTAAGGTCCATCTAGTCAAGGCTATGGTTTTTCCAGTGGTCATGTATGGATGTGAGAGTTGGACTGTGAAGAAGGCTGAGTGCCGAAGAATTGATGCTTTTGAACTGTGGTGTTGGAGAAGACTCTTGAGAGTCCCTTGGACTGCAAGGAAATCCAACCAGTCCGTTCTGAAGGAGATCAACCCTGGGATTTCTTTGGAAGGAATGATGCTAAAGCTGAAACTGTACTTTGGCCACCTCATGCGAAGAGTTGCCTCATTGGAAAAGACTCTGATCCTGGGAGGGATTGGGGGCAGGAGGAGAAGGGGACGACCGAGGATGAGATGGCTAGATGGCATCACAGACTCAATGGACGTGAGTCTGAGTGAACTCTGGGAGTTGGTGATGGACCGAGAGGCCTGGTGTGCTGTGATTCATGGGGTCACAAAGAGTCGGACACGACTAAGCGACTGAACTGAACTGAATATTTGTAGATCAAGTTGGGCAATTTTGTTTCTACCAACTATAGAGCAAGGGGCATTAAGTTAGAATGATCCATTTAGTTTCACATTATCATAAACTTTCTGTTATAGGAGAAAACACAAAGAAAGTTGTTGAATGTATAAAATTAGAAAAAATGAACTCTTCTCATTCAATATGATATAATTCTTGTGTTAAAGCCCTTATCACATATTATAAATTATTCTGTAAGATAAACCACATTATATTGCCTTACAAAATGATTGTGTGTGTGTTTTAATGGGAATATAAATAAGCATAAATGAGAAAATTTTCAGCAAAAAGCAGAATAAGTGGCTCAGATGGTAAGAAATCTGCCTGCAAGGCCGGAGACCTGGGTTTGATCCCTGGGTCAGGAAATCCTCTGAAGAAGGAAATGGCAACCCACACCAATATTCTTGCCATTTCCTTCTCCAGAGAATTTCCTGATTCAGGAATCAAATCCAGGTCTCCTGCGTTGTAGGCAGATTCCTTTCCATCTGACCAACCCACTCCAGTATTCTTGAGTTTCCCTTGTAGGTCAGTCAGTAAAGAATCTGGCTGCAATGCAGGAGACCTGGGTTTGAGTCCTGGATCGGGAAGATTCCCTGGAGAAGGAAATGGCAACCCATTCCAGTATTCTTGTCTGGAGAATCCCATGGACAGAGGAGCCTGGTAGGCTACAGTCCATGAGGTTGCAAGAGTCGGACACGACTTAGAAACTAAACCACCACCACCGGTATTCTTGCCTGGAGAATCCTATGGATAGAGGAACCTGGTGAGATACAGTCAATGGGGTCGCAAGAGTCAGACACGAATGAGTGACTAATGCTACACTACACAGATAAATATAAATGAGAGCATTTCCAGTAAAAAGTAAAATAATAAAACAGAACAAAGAAAGCTTGAAACATGAACTCAAACTGACTTCTAACATCAGGTCAGTCTGCTCTTCCTACCTAGGTACCTCCTACCTGGATATCAAGCCTACCTGGCTTCCCTCTCCTTGAGCCTCAAATGTCCTCTCTGTAAATGCCTATCTCATAGGGGAAAATTACATGAAATAAAATATGTAAAGTGGGTAAAAGTAAATAGCAGATACATGATGATTAAACATATATGTGTATATATACGTCTGCTGCTGCTGCTTAGTCACTTCAGACGTGTCCAACTGTGTGTGACCCCATGGACTGTAGCCCACCAGGCTCCTCTGTCCATGGAATTCTCCAGGCAAGAGTACTAGAGTGGGTTACCACGCCCTCCTCCAGGAGATCTTCCCAAACCAGGGATTGAACCCAGGTCTCTTGCACTGCAGGCAGATTCTATACCACGGAGCCACCAGGGAAGCCCCATATATATGTATATGAATATGAATATGTATATGTTCATTTTCACTTCCTAGTGCTAACAGGGATAGAAATACTATAAATGGGCAGCCATATTGCAGGAGTATTAACAGTCTTATCTGTGGACCTAATTTGTATGTTACTATTTGTGATGTTTTTGGAATACATCACATGAGAAGAAAACCTTTGCAAAGTTATTTTGTAAAAATATACATGCTTAGATTAAAGGAATAACATGTAAGTGTCATTTCACTCAGAATTTTCCTCAGTGTGTTACACTACAGATAAATTAGTAAAATTCTTACCTACTAAACCAGGAATAGGTCATCTTACTGAAGAATGAAGCACTTTTCTCTGGACTGCATCTCTAAAATAAATAAATAAATAACAGCTAGTGTACAAAGAAAATGCCTTTATTTTACATTTGAAATATCTTTTGTCAGCAAGTGGAAAGTAAACATGAAATAATTTATATTTCAGCTATGTTGATAATATAATCTTTAATTAATACAATTAAGATATCCTTGGACAATGCATTAGAGGAAAATAAAGATTTCTTCTAATATTATGGCTTTTACATAGCAAGAAACCATGTAGAAAAGGAAAACTATTCCTAAATTTCCTATTATTTCTTCTTTTTCTCTGTGTCTCTCTCTACATATGAATCACCACACATGTGTATATATACATATATATAGCTTCTCAAACTAAAATGACTGTCTATATATGTATGTATATACATGCATATATAAATACATAATTTGGCTTACATATATGCACAATATAAGCTAACTTTAAAATATTTAATTGCTAAGTGAAAAACAGTTTTATCTTTCTTCTGATAAATAGGAAAACAATAGGCTATAATAGGCATTTGGTTTACTCACTTCTGTGTAAATGCTTAATTACGTAATTTGTATAAATTATATATACATACATAATTATATATTATCACAATTATATATTATTTGGGAAGGTTATAGTATTTCCATAATACTTTTTCCATTGACCTGATAAATTTGACCAAAAGAAGAGGGGTTTAAAAGAGAAGGTCTCAAAGGCAATAATCTTACATTTTCTAAGGTCAGCATCAATCTCTATTTTTACAAAGTTAAACTAACCACAAAATTAAATTTCACTGTTAGAAACAGTCCCATATTTAACAATTTTGCATTAATCCTCTCTAATCCAGTTCTGATTTCATATTCACGAACTGTTTACCGCATTAAAAAATAATTCTTATTCTAAAAGAATGAAACAATATTTCATCCTGAACAGCAAAATATTCTTGGAGTAGGAAATGGCAACCTACTTCAATATCCTTGGCTGGGAAATCCCATGGACAGAGGAGCCTGGTGGGCTACAGTCCATGGGGCCACAAAAAGTCAGAGAAGACTTAGCGACTAAATAATCCGCCTGCAATGCAGGAGACCCCAGTTTGTTTCCTGGGTTGGGAAGATCCACTGGAGAACAAAGGCTACTCACTCCAGGATTCTTGGGCTTCCCTGTTGGCTCAGACAGTAAAGAATCCATCTGCAATGTTGGAGACCTGGATCTGATCCCTGGGTTGGAAAGATCCCCTGGAGAAGGGAACCACTACCCACTCCAGTATTCTTGCCTGGAGAATTCCATGGACAGAGGATCCTGGCAGGCTACAGTCCATGGGGTTGCAAAATGTGGGAGACGACTGAGAGATTTTCATTTTTCACAGCAAAATATTCTGATTAAAGATGAGAAAGCATAATACTCCAAATTTGTTCTCTGAGTTATAGCAAATGATACACTATAAATCATTGCATGTCTGTGTGTGTGTGTGTGTGTGTGTGTGTGTGTGTGTATGAAGAAGGAAATGGCAACCCACTCCAGCATTCTTGCTTGGAAAATCCCATGGACAAGGGAGCCTGCCAGGCTATAGTCCATGGGATCGCATAGAGTCAGATACAACTTATTGACTAAACAACTATATATATACATACATATATAGTTGACCCTTGAAGAACATGTGTTTGAACTGGTCCACTTATATTTGGACTTTTTTTTGTACCACTCAATCAGGGATTGGTTGAACCCATGGATGAGGAACTTTAGATATGGAGGAACCACATATATGGAATGAGAATGTGTGTGTGCTCAGTCGTGTCCGGTTCTTCGCAACCCCATGGACTGCAGCCCTCTAGGCTCCTCTGTCCATGGGACTTCCCTGGCAAGAATACTGAAGTGGGTTGACATTTCTTCATCCAGGGGAACTTCCTGACCTAGGGACCAAACCTGCATCTCCTGTGTCTCTTGCATTGGCAGACGAATTCTTTACTACTGAGACACCTGGGAATCCCACATGAAAGGCTGACTATAAATTACAGGCAGATTTTTTAGTTTGAGGAGATTTGACACCTTTAACCTCTGTGTTTTTCAAGGGTCAACTGTATTTTAACAAATTGCTATATATCCTTACACTGTTGTTTCAAGAAATAAACGCTGGGACAAATGTAAAACACTTATCACACAGTGGCCCAAAACAACCACGCCAACACGTGAACTATGATGTTGTCATAACTCTTGCTATCAAACACATTATTTGGAAAATTAGTACAGATATCAGTGGGGAAAATGTGTGAAAACTCTGATTAACTCAGTGGTCACATTTTATTTTATAGGGAGTTGTCAATTTGATAATTGGCCACCAATGTGAAGATCCTATTCACATCAAAAATACACATATTTCCGTGCCCAACTGCAAATGGCTGCAAATTGCAGCTTTTCCCATCCAGAGACTGATTCTATTTCCCACTCCTTGAATCTGGGCTAGCATTGTTTCTTATTTTGATTATGAGAATGCAACAGGAGTGATGTTAAGAGAACTCCAACTCTAAGCTTCAAAAGTCTTGCTACGCTTGGAACCCTGAGTGTACCATGTGACTGAGCCCAAGCTAGCCTCCTGGAGGGAGGCTACATGGATAGACCACATGGAGTAGAAACGAGGTTCTCATCTGACAGCCCATCATCCTGACCAACAGCTTGAAGACTGCCCAACAAACGAGGACATTGGTCCTACATTATCCAGCCACCAGCCAGCTCTCCAGCTGACAGTACATGTCTGAAAGAGCTCAGCAGAGATTGCCAAGCTAACCCAACTGAGGCCATGATCCAGCTGGGCCAGGGAATCATCAGCTAAATAACAAATTTTCAGGGCAAAAGTCTTGCAGAGCTAGTAGACAAGGTTACTTTAGCCGGCCAAGGACTGGGTATTTGACATCTGCTCTAGGTCCACTTTTCATGTGAAAGCATCTTATACAAGGTTCTTTGAGTTCTCTGGTAAATAAACAGCCTCATTAGATGAAGGCCAGGCATCTTATACTGAAGTTATTACAGTGAATTCCAAGCATATTTACCTTCCAGAAGAAATATCAGGCAGGCAAAATATCTAGTAGAGGCAATTAAATCTTACCAAGTACCAAGAATGTACACATGGCTTCTCAGTAAATAATTACTGAATTCATAACATGGGTCTCACTGACTTTATTGTCAACATCTGTGTTGAAAACAAGGATATGACAATACTGTGAGTTTCCTTCAGTGTTTGAATTCACTCCCATCCTCTCCACTGGACATTCTGTAGTCCTTTCAACTCACCTGTTCTTGCTGACACCACTTCCTCTGCAGACCTGATATCAAACAATTTCTCATTTCTTTCATCTCCCCAAGCCTATTACAGGCTTTTGTTTTCTAAAAAGCCTGTTTTCTTTTTATTATCTTTGTACTTATCTAGCACTGGGTATATACTAGGCACCCTGTAAACACGCCTTAATATTAATGCCGTGCTCCTGGCTGTGCTAAGTCACTTACGTCATGTCTGACTCTCTCGACCCCGTGGACTGTAGCCCACCAGGCTCCTCTGTCCATGGGATTCTGCAGGCAAGAATACTGGAGTGTGTTGCCATTCCCTCCTCCAGGAGGTCTTATGGGCAATTTTCATTTGAATGGTGAGCCTGTTATTTTTGTATTGTGAGGGAAGAGCAGGAAGGTTAGCCCACAGCAGAACCTGGGTCCAGGATTTAATGAAACATGTTGCTGGCGATCTTCTTTGGGTTCAACCTTGAGATGTAGCCTCCTGAGGATCTGGTTTGTGTGACTGCTACCGTTAACAATATCTAATAACCTCTAATTTCAGGAACTTCCTTTGTGGGTATTAGAGAACGATCCTGGGAAGAGTGAAGGAAGATATGGAAAAATGCCTCTACAGGAAGTCTCACAGAGAAGGAAAACCACCTAGAAAGCAAAAGGGATTTATGCTTTTTCAAACTTAGGCTTTTCAATCGCTTATGTGTCAGATTCTGTTGTAAATATATGTATTATTAAATATAATATGCCTTAGTGGTGGGAATATTTTTGTCAACCCAGTTTTACAGACGAGAAAACAAAGGCCCAGAGTTTATAAAATAAACTTGGCCAAGGTCCTCCAACTGAGAAGCCTAAGACATTGAATTGAACCCAGTAAGTTCATTCTATCATCAGGTCATAATTCTACACCCTCAGCTCTACGTGCTGTTACTGTCTGCTGCTACTTAGAAACCCCTTTCTTCTTGTCCGTTTCCTTGTACTTCACTTCTGCTGGCTAAATCTTACTTGTGCTTGAATCGTCTGGAGGATGTATTACCATTAGTGATTCCTCTCCTCCCATCCCTACCTCCAAGTCGCAATTTCTTGTTCTGTGTTACCAAAGCAAACTCAACTAATTCCTCACATGAGATGTAAAGGCTCTTCAGACCTGTCCTCCCTGAACTTATCCTCACTCTTACCTGACTATCCAATAATTTGCCTACAGGTACTTTTTCCTTCCAAACTTATCTTCTCTGGAGGGTAGAAAATACTATGTTTCAGTTCAGTTCAGTTCAGTTCAGTCGCTCAGTCATGTCTGACTCTTTGCAGTCCCATGGACTGCAGCACTCCAGGCCTCCCTGTCCATCATCAATTCCTGGAGTTTACTCATGTCCATCGAGTCTGTGATGCCATCCAGCCATCTCATCCTTGGTCATCCCCTTCTCCTCCCGCCCCCAATCCCTCCCAGCATCAGGGTCTTTTCCATTGAGACAGCCCTTCACATCAGGTGGCCAAAGTATTGGAATTTCAGCTTCAACATAAGTGCTTCCAATGAACACCCAGGACTGATCTCCTTTAGGATAGACTGGTTGGATCTCCTTGCAGTCTAAGGGCCTCTCAAAGAGTCTTCTCCTACACCAGAGTTCAAAAGCATCAATTTTTCGGTGCTCAGCCTTCTTCACAGTCCAACTCTCACATCCATACATGACTACTTGAAAAACCATAGCTGTGACTAGATGGACATTTGTTAGCAAAGTAATGTCTCTGCTCTTTAATATTTACTATTTCCAGGGTCCAGCTCATAAAATGTTTTACATGAATAAATATGTGAATGAGTTAATGCTAATCACCACCAATAAAATTTTTAAGAGGTTTTCTATTTATACGTCACTATGCCAGCCCTAGAAACTCAATCAGAAAGTCATGTTCTTGGCTTATAGGTTAGGCTGGGATTTTTATCTGAGTTCTACTATGCCAAAAATATAGTCTAAGTAGTAAAATATAACCATAGAAGGTTTTCAACATGCCTGAAAGCCATCAACTTAAAAAAACAAAAAAAAAAACTTGGTATCATAGAAGTAACAAACAGAAAATGCTATTTAAATTAGTATTTTCAATCTTTTCTAAATGGGTTCTTGGTCCAAAAAGCTACTGACGTTGAGTAACACCTGATGCGAAGACCTGACTCATTTGAAAAGACCCTGATGGTGGGAAAGATTGAAGGCAGGAGGAGAAGGGGAAGACAGAGGATGAGATGGTTAGATGGCATCATCGACTCAATGGACATGAGTTTGGGTAAACTCCAGGAGTTGGTGATAGACAGGGAGGCCTGGCGTGCTGTGGTTCATGGGGTCACAAAGAGTTGGACAGGACTGAGCGACTGAACTGAACTGAAGAGCCAAGGAAATAAACATAGTTGGAATCTTAAAGGAAGAGCTCACTTGAATTTGGAGTGAAGAAACTGAGTTTATAATTTCCCACCACACCTGTTTGTAATTCACTGCCTTTGGCCACCTCTGAGGTTAGACTGATGATGTTAAACCAGTTTGGCTGATTAAGCCTGACATGTCTCAAGTTAAACAAACAAACAAACAAAAAAACCGAAAGGTATATTGTCTTAGTGGAGTTCTTGCACGTTTTAAGAGACTTATTCAATACCTATACTTTATAGATCTAAAAAGAGTACATATAATTTGTCCTACTTTTAAAGAAATTTATAGTTTCATATGTAATTAATAGACTGTCTTACTTATTTGACACTTTCAGTTACTAACAAAAGCCAGGATGAGAACAAGATCCTCTGAATCTGAAATTTTTTATCTTCCTTTTTTAAGTACTACAGATCTAAGTGTATTAAGCCTATTTCTAAGACCTATCTTGTGTAGTGATGAGAAGTAAAACAAGTAAGATATTTTTAGGAAATCAGACTTCCCAGGTGGGGCTAGTGGTAAAGAACCAGCCTGTCAATGTAGGAGATGCAAGAGAGGTGGGTTCCATCCCTGGGTTGGGAAGCTCCCTTGGAGAAGGAAATGGCAACCCACTCCAGTATTCTTGCCTGGAGAATTCCATGGACAGAGGAGCCTGGCAGGTTACAGTCTATGGGGTCTCAAAGAGTCAGAGGACAGGACTGAGGCGGCTTAGTACATATGCCGGCATACACAGCAGAATTCACGGCACATGAGTTCCATTGTAGAAGAAGCACCTGTTACCACAGCGTGGGGGTAGGGATAGGGTGCCAGGGGAGCAAGGCACAGTCAAATGTCCGCAGTTTCTGGATTTGCCCCAGGCCTTGGGTTCGCAATATCATGTCAGTTGACAGAGTTTACTTATCCCGGGTCTCTTCCTGTGGTTTTATTGGGCTCTACCACTGGTTGTAGAATTCCATCCCACCCTCTACTCCTGCAGCCAAAGTCAGGTCCATTCATTCTTTTCTCGAATGCTCGTTTCTGTTGGGGGGGGGCACTTATCCCTTCAAAGATGCCTCTTTCTCTCCTCCAGCAGCCACCTTGACTGAGATCTTGCTCGGTGAAGTTTCACACCATCCCATGGACAGATCTTAGCTCTTCAGACTCTGTGTGTGCGTGTGTGTGTTTGACTACTACGCATACAGGGATCTAAGACATCAGTTCACGTTTCAGGGTCTGCACAGTCAGCTCTCCCCACTCCCTTCTTTCCCAGATTGGCCGGAAAACCGCCCCGCCTCTCCCACCTCCACCAAAGAGCTTTACCTGCGCCTCGGTGACCGGCTGGTAGAAGCCGCTCGCGCCCCATCTCCCCAGGATGGAAAACATGGTCCACGCGGACTCAAGGCGAGGGGAAGCGGAGAGAGGTCCGGGCTGTCAGCTCTCTTTCTGGGGGGACTGTCAATCCGGCGTCTGTCAGGTGGAAGGACGCCAGCGCCCTGCCCGGGCGAGTCGGCCGTCGCCCAGCCCTTCCCCAGCCCTCCCCCGCCCGCGCCCGGGCGGCGGCTGGCAAGAGGGAGGGGCCCGGTGGGAAGTGGGACCTTCCTTAGAATCAAAACATCTCTGCCTTTTGGGGAACTTGTACTGGACTCAGTAAACCTCACTCCTCAGTCTCCAGGGTTGCACTGTTAGAAAATGTGTCCCTTTATAATAGAAACTCAAAGCTCTTTCCTCCCTGGGGTGACATTTATGTGTTTGCAAACAATGTTAATATCTGTCCCTTATAGAAAACAGGTGTCAGTAGAATTTTACAGAGAGAATTTAACTGCAAGGGCTTTAAGATTAGAAACTTAAAAAAAAAAAAAAACTAATGAAATGCTTCTCTTAGTATTAAGAAACAATGACAGTATAGGGAATCTAAATTTTACTTTTCAAATTAATCATAAGGCTATGTAATAAATGGAGTAACTTCATAGTAACTAAGGTTAGCAAAGAACTAAGTGAAATATGATACATGACATATAAAGGGGGATATGAAAATTAAGGATAGCATTTTGACATTTAGTAAATCCTCATGGATCATGAACCTTGTATAAAGAAGTATTGGTTTATGCAACAAATCCCTTTCCATGAGATGTGTCATTGGTCTAATGAAATATTTTGTTTTGATTAACTTAGAACTTGAAATAACAGAAGAGGGACTAACTTTAAGAATTCTGTGTAATGGAGATAAGGATAAGGAAATGTGATAATTTTACAAGAGTGGGTATTATGTTTCAGAACCAAGAAATATTCTGTCTGCTTCTTGAAATTAATGTTAGAAGTAGAAAAAAGAATTGAGTAGTTAGAAAAAGAAAAAAAAAAAAAACAGCATCCTGGAAAACATGGTTCAAAGATGTTATGTAGGGGGAGTTTTAGCCTGCCCACAAAGTGGATCTACAACAGTGTCTACATAAGACACAGACCAAATGACACCTCATGGAGTTACAGTGCTAGAGAATGTTTAGAACACCATTAATGTGGCTTTCTTCCTGTCTTCAGACTGTATTTGTCAGACCCCATGCAAAGAGGAAGTTGTAGATTTCACTGTAAATGTGTCTGTGAAGAACTGAAGTCAAAGTTCAGGATTTAGAAATCGTGTTTCACATCTTCCAGGACTTTTCAACAAATTCACCTATCAGTTTGGGGACATCTTTTACTCATTAGCCTCAGCCTGAGGGATTCTTTCCCCATCCACACGTTTAAACCATTTATTCTTTGGATTCTGATCAGAAAAGTCGCCCTCTTCTTAAAGAGATATCTCCTGGTTTTTAGCTACAAGGAAAGAAGGAACTTGAACCTGTACCACAGAGGGGGAAGACAAGAAAAGCAAGGCCTAGAACTAGATCAGGCTTCAGACTCAACATTTTCTTCCTTCCTGTTGAAATTAATTCCCTCAGGAAAGGGTAGTTCTAACAACAGGGAACAGACAGATTTCCATGAATACTCAGCTCTTTAAAGTGACCCAGCTCCTGGATTGGTGGGGAAAGAGGAATCCCTAAGGTAGAGGAATAGATAAAGTTGGAAAGGCTTTAAGGTGTGTTGGGGAACCGGAGTGCTGGAGTCCTTACCAAAAGGGATTGAGGGAAACATCCTTGGGTGCCCCAGAAAATTACATTTTAATGTCAAGTTTCTGCAGGAGGAGATACAAGATAAGACGGTGCTAATGAAAGGGAAGGTCTGGGGTTTTTTGTTTGGTTTTGTTTTATGAAAGAAATTACAGTTTTTATTGCTCCAATACTTAATTAAGGAAAACTCACTGAAACATTCTGATTTGTCTAAGGAACAGAAAATGTTAAATAACATGGCCCTGGCATAAGCAAAACCTTCCCACAAAATTAGCATTCTGACTCACTGCATTCTCATGCTAGCTGAATTGGGAAATAAACATTTCCTTTTCCAGCAAAAAGAAGATTAGAGAGAAGTAGAATATAAGGGCTTAGGGATTTAATAATGAGCGGGGCATATTTTAACATCACAATATTCAATTTTTTTAGGTTGCAAGGAAGATTCATTACTAGAGTTCTTATTCTTCCAGGGATTTTGCTCTACTTCCTACATTCTGCAGGCACTGCACCTCACCCTTCCTTATCGTGGAAAGCATCATAGATCAGGGTCAGAACCTCTGAGGTTGGGATTTCCCTGGTGGTCCAGTGGTTAAGCCTTCACCTTCCAATGCAGGGGATGCCGGTTTGATCTCTGGTCTCAGAACTAAGACCCCACAAGCCTCAGGGCAAGTAAAACAAAACATTAAAAACAGAGCCAATATTGTAACAAATTCAGTAAAGACTTTAAAAAAGAAATGGTCTACAATAACAAAATCTTTAAAAAAAGAAAAAACATCTCTGAGACTGATTAAGAAGTAAAACTGAAAGGAATCTGCCTGTTTCCTATAATTCTCTGGGGATATGTTTGTCATCCTGGGTGAGAAGTCACTCATCTTTCCTGACTGAGGGGTGGAAGAGTTTTTTTTTTTTTTTTGCTCTCATTAACTTTGGTATTAAAAATCGAATATATGACACTATTCAGTTCATGGCATAGCATCATCATTTTGTGAAGTCTCATTTTTATTTTATTTTGATTTATACTGTTTTCCCCATCATAAGTCACTGATTTGGAGTTACGAAGAAGTGTCTTTTCAGGACACGTATTGAGACACTTCTTTATACTTAAAAGCACTATGGTGCTATTTTATCTGTTTCAAATATATAGACAAATGGTATTTTCCTATAAAGTTATTGGACAATAATAGCTTTTTATTATTCCCTCTATCCCCCTGTATTTTTTCATTTAATGTGATTAGTACAGCATCTACCTATGTGAAGCTATGTAATATTCCACTGATTGTTCCTGGCTGCTGCATGATGTTCTGTTCCATGCACACACCACACTTACCAGGAACTCAGAATGTGACTGAGTACACAGACTCTAAAGGAAGCCTGCAGACGCAGGCCTGGCACCACTATTTACCAGCAAATCATTAACACCTCCTGGCTCACTTGTAAACTAGAAAAGTAGTGCCTGTCTCATAGGTTTGCTGTAAGGACTGTGTGATTCAATCATGTTACAAGTAAATTACTTAGAACAGCAAGCGCACGTGGTGAACACTGCATAAATTATTGTGATGATTATTACTTAGCTAGTCACTTAGTGAACAATGCGTAGGCTAACTCTAACTCTGCCTCATGGTCAGTGTTTGGAGGACTTTTCTTTCTGAGGACTGATATTGCATTTTTCTTAGATCAAGTGTTCTCAATATTATTTTTTTTTGACTCAAGACTTCTTTAAATTTTTGAAAGTTATTGAGTACCCAAGTAACATTTTTGTGTGTGGGATAGCTCTATTGATGTTTGTCACCTTAGAAATTAAAACTGTAAATGTAAAAAATTACTTAATTTAAAAACCCCATTAGATGTTTTTTAAATGCTGGAAATTAAAACTAAGATTACAGGGTTCTCAGGATATATCCCAAGCCCCCTATGTCACAGAGGAGGTGACCAGGTCTGGAGAAAGTCTGATGACTTTCCCAACATTACAGTCATAAGGAAAACTGGGGGAAAATATCAGATTTCCTTGAATCCAGGATTCTTTGTGCTTTTTGGTCCCCATGGGAAATAGATGGGGAAACAGTGGAAACAGTGTCAGAGTATTTTGGGGGGCTCCAAAATCACTGTAGATGGTGATTGCAGCCATGAAATTAAAAGACACTTATTCCTTGGAAGAAAAGTTATGACCAACCTAGATAGCATATTCAAAAGCAGAGACATTACTTTGCCAACTAAGGTCCGTCTAGTCAAGGCTATGGTTTTTCTGTGGTCATGTATGGATGTGAGAGTTGGACTGTGAAGAAGGCTGAGCACCAAAGAATTGATGCTTTTGAACTGTGGTGTTGGAGAAGACTCTTGAGAGTCCCTTGGACTGCAAGGAGATCCAACCAGTCCATTCTGAAGGAGATCAACCCTGGGATTTCTTTGGAAGGAATGATGCTAAAGCTGAAACTCCAGTACTTTGGCCACCTCATGCGAAGAGCTGACTCATTGGCAAAGACTCTGATGCTGGGAGGGATTGTGGGCAGGAGGAGAAGGGGATGACAGAGGATGAGATGGCTGGATGGCATTACTGACTCGATGGACGTGAGTCTGAGTGAACTCCGGGAGATGGTGATGGACAGGGAGGCCTGGTGTGCTGCGATTCATGGGGTCGCAAAGAGTCGGACATGACTGAGCGACTAAACTGAACTGATACCAATCTAATACCCTTCTACTGTGCCTCACATTGCTACTGATTTGCAAACTTGAGAGAAAAGCTGAAAAGTCTGCCCATTTGGGGGTTTCCCCCTTGGCTCAGTGATAAAGAATTCATCTGCAGTGCTGGAGACATGGGAGACAGAGATGCGGGTTTGATCCCTGGATCAGGAAGATGCCCTGGAGGAGAGCATGGCAACCCACTCCAGTATTCTTGCCTGGAGAATCCCATGGATAGAAGATCCTGGGCTTGTGATCATTTTTTGTTGCCATCAAAAAAGGAATTTCCAAATATTTTACACAATTTTTCTTTAGAGCTCCACTATATTTTCCTGAATGTTCCTCTTTACTTAATTTTTTTTAACAAGCATTAATTTAGTACCTCCCTGTACTAGGCATTCTGGCAGGTGCCAGAAATATAATGAATCATTCCTGTCCTCGTCAAAGTATACGCTAGTGGGAAAAAAACAAGAAGAAACAAGTACACCAAGAATAAATAAGTAACTGCAAAGTCTATAGTGCAATGAAGTAAGTGAACAGGATGCCATATTAGAGAATAATCAACCAGGGTAGGCACCTCTTTCCAGATTAGCTCGTGAAGCCTCACAGGTTTAACGTGATGAACACACTGGACAGAATAATAAGTGCAGAAAACTGAACTCATCTCTGTTTTTCATACTTTTTACGATGTGTGTGCATGTGCGCTAAGTCGCCTCAGTCCTGTCTTACTCTGCAATCCTTTGGACTACAGCTTGCCAGGCTCCTCTATCATGGGATTCTCCAGGTAAGAATACTGCAGTGGGTCGTTATGCCATCCTCCAGGGGGTCTTCTGGACCCAGGGGTCAAATACATGTCGCTTGCGGATCCCACATTGCAGGCAGATTCGTTACCACTGAGCCACTGGGGAAGTCCCTTTTATGGTACAAATTACTTATAGAATCTTCCCATGACTAAGTCTGCTATACCTGCATACTATGTTCTTTATTTCCCTGCTTTCCTCTCCCTACCATCATCTGAAACATTATTTGGTTTCTAAGGAGGCAGACGTGAGATAAAGCCCACATCTATATGCACGCCAACTGAATCTTATTGCGCATATCTGTATGGGATTCTTTCTGGACATTCCATACATAATGCATTTCAAATAGATTTGAATGCATTTTGTCAAACTCATGTAAGAAGCTAGAACAGAGCCCAGGGAACCTTACAACTTAATAATAGCTCATATTAAAGTGTATTTATTATGCATCAATTGCATAGTAAAATATTCACATTTAGTTCAGTTCAGTTCAGTTCACATTCAGTATCTAATTACGCTCACACAACCAAACCCGTGAATTTTTGTGGAAACCGATAACGTGGAAAGAGACATATAGTCTCTAAGCCAAGAGTTGACCAGAAACAGTTTTAAAATCAAGGTATTCAGAATGGAGGGAGAGAGTGTACCCTAAATTCAAGAGCTGTGGTGGCTTGTGTGCACATTGATATTAACACAACTAGGAAGGATGATGTGAGCAAAAAGGGATAGGGTTGTTACCGTAGAGGAGTGTTCCTGGAGAAGTACACTTTCTCACTGTGCAAACCTTTTCATTCTGATTCCAGTGAACTAGGAATACTTGTATGAATTTTCCATAGTTTAGGTGGGTAGTCTCTGAGTCATTTATCAGTTATGCATTACATATCTATTATGGGATAGGCACTGTGATAGGTTTGGGGTTAAAAAAAAAGGGAGGGTGGAAAGGGAAGTAAAATCTTGCTTCATAAGCTTACAATTTAGCATGTTTGAGGAACAGAAAATAAAACCATAAGTTGAGGAAATGTTTTGATGTCGGGGGGAATAAATGCAAAGGGGAAAAATGATGAGGGGAAGAGGGAAAGGAATATGGGTGGTTTTGTTGCAATTTATTTATTATCAGCAAAAGACACTAATGAAAAAAGGTCTTTCAGCAAATACCTAAGGTAAAAGAAGAGGAAGGAATGTGGTAGTAGTTGGTAATATTCAAGGAAATCTTGACATGAAAACTAGCAACAGTTTGAAAGAAAGCTGGATAACAGTGGGGTACTTTTCAGAGTATCCACCTCACTGCAGTTCTTGGTGAGGCACAGTGGGTGATACTGTGTGGACAAGGATGACCAAACTACTCTAATTCAAAGAAAGACTTGTTAAAGTTGGATCTGAGTCTAAAGACATTTAGAAATATATTAATTGGTTCATCAACAAAAATGGATGAACTTAGAGCCTGTTATACAGAGTGAAGCAAGTCAGAAAGAGAAAAACAAATATATTAACACACACACGCACAAACACATAAATCTAGAAACATGATTGATGAATCTATTTGCAGGGAAGGAATGGAGATGCAGATACAGAGAAAGGACTCGTGGACACAGTAGGGTAAGGAAAGAGCGGAACGGATGGAGAAAGTAGCTTTGACATAAACAGACTGTCATGTGTAAAACAGATAGCTAGTGTGAAGCTGATAGGGAGACCAGGGAGACCAGCCTGGTGCTCTGTGATAACTAGGGGATGGCACGCCGGGAGCGGAGGGAAGCTCCAGAGGGAGGTGATAGATGTACTATTATGACTGATGTGAGTTGTTGTATGGCAGAAGCCAACACATTGTAAGCAGTTTTCTTCCAATTAAAAAAGAAAGTAGAAAAAAGATTTAAAAATTTTTAAAGGAATATATTAATTGATTTGGTTTGATTCTATTTATCTTTTTCAAGTAGGCACAACAGTGATACAATAAAACCTCTGTCTAAATCTAAAGGAACTCTATAAGTGAAGTGAAGTCGCTCAGTCGTGTCCGACTCTTTGCGACCCCATAGACTATAGCCTAGCAGGCTCCTCCATCCATGGGATCTTCCAGGCAAGAGTACTGGAGTGGGTTAAGGAACTCTCTAAAGAAGTATAAAATAACACACCTAATAGATAAGAGAACACTGGTTCATAGTTACATTGGTAGTTTTTGGTTTGTTTATTTAAAAACACATCATTTCAAAATAATGTTAATATTGTTCAAGTACCTGCAATAGAGATAATAAAATCACGTGTATTTGAAAGCTTGAAAAAGAAGTCATAACAGGTTGTTTACGATTTCTGCTTCTTTGCCTATCCCCTCCTGGGCCAATATTCTCCTATTTAGAATCACTATTAATCTTTGTCTATTAAAGAAAAGGTGGTGGTTATGAAACAGGAATGCAGTTATTATCTTCCAATTAACATTAACAAGATGAATTGATGGGACAAGGATGAGATACAGGAGGAAGAGTTTTATTAATTAGGTTTTAAAAATGTCACATTAATGAACAGAGAGAAATCAGAAAAGTTCTAGATTCTTCCAAGACTATGGAAGTGATTATCCTTAATCATACTAAATTCTTACTAAAATTTAGACATGGTTTCTCACCCTCCTCCAGTGATTAATTATTAGTTTGGAATTAATTTAAGGATTAAAGAGATTAAATACAAAGATTAAACAAAAAATTATTTTTTTCAAATTTGGAAAAAAGTGAAAATATATTACTTGGTGTGTTAAATTTATCCCTTTGTAATGAGCTGAAAAAAATATAATTAAAGCACATTAATTTGAATTTAAATGTCAAATATACTATGTGTCTTTGGAAATGATAATTATATTAATGAATATCTTAAGCAAATTACCTAAATATAATATCTCCCAGTTTTATGAATTGAACAAACATAAAAAATATTTTTTTAAAAAAGCAAAGAAAAGAAACACTGATACCCCTTATCCTTGGGATGTTAACTCCGTGTGATTTTCTCTGTAAGCATCATTATTGCAATTAATTACTTTTTTTTACCAAGATCACATTTATGTCCTTCCTTTTGCTGCATTATTACTTAATTATCACTTAAAATAATTAACCTTCTATTCTATTGTGATAATGCAGCAAATTTAATTAATGAAGTAATGTCAATTCTTCAAGTTTTAGATGATTTTCAAATTTTTACTGTCACAGAGGAGCTTTTCCTTTGTGCAGAAAATATTCTTATTCACTTTTTTGCTACCTCCTTGAAAAAATTACCGAGAATCACTAAAGCAGGAGGTTTAAAAATCTGAATGGCTCTTGGTAACTTTGGACAACATCATGTAGAGGTATACTACTAATTTACCTTGTTTCCAGGTCATATTTATTTCTAAACTGGTTTATTTATTTCATCAATTTTCCAACTCTCCTGTAATTCTATGGATAATAACGATTGTAATGATGTAAACACAACTAACAATGATAAATTTGTTTAGTTCAAAACATGTCAGGCACTATTCCAAGCACTTAGTCATGTGCTTCCCTGGTGGCTCAATGGTAAGAATCCACCTGCCAATGCAAGGGACACATGTTCAATCCCTGGTCTGGGAAGACCTCACAGGCTGTGGAGCAGCTAAGTTCCATGCAATTACTGAGCCTGTGCTATAGAGCCTGGCAGTCATATCTACTGAAGCCCTAGAGCCTGTTGCTCTGCAACAAGCAACAAGAGACGCCACTGAAATAAATAAAATTAGTAAAAAGTAGACTTGCATTTGACTACTTACTCTTTGCTGGGAGGCACTGGGGGCAGGAGGAGAAGGAGACAGCCGAGGATGAGATGGCTGGATGGCATCACGGTCTCAACGGACGTGAGTCTGAGTGAACTCCGGGAGATGGTGATGGACAGGGAGGCCTGGCGAGCTGCGATTCATGGGGTCGCAAAGAGTCGGACACGACTGAGCGACTGAACTAAACTGAACTGACTTACTCTTTCCGTAATTAGCACAGTGACCTTGGGTAGGTTACTTAAGGTCTTTGAGATAAGCTTTTCCAGTCACACTATACAAATAATATCAAAAATCTTGCAGTATTTTTGAGAGGATTGGCTTTTCTTAAGACTTGATTTTTTTTTTTAATTTAACCCTTTAACCTGATTGGAATTTATTTCCTAACATGTTATAATATATGTATCTATTTTTCTAAATGATTGCTTATTAAATGTTATCCACTTTGGCCACCTCATGCCAAGAGTTGACTCATTGGAAAAGACTCTGATGCTGGGAGGGATTGGGGGCAGGAGGAGAAGGGGATGACGGAGGATGAGATGGCTGGATGGCATCACTGACTCGATGAATGTGAGTTTGAGCGAACTCTGGGAGATGGTGATGGACAGGGAAGCCTGGCGTGCTGCAGTTCATGGGGTCACAAAGAGTCGGACACAACTGAGCGACTGAACTGAACTGAACTGACTGATCCCTTTTGCCAATACTTAGTGATATATACTTCCTTATATTTAAGTTATCATATACAATTTATGTTTCTGAGCTTTCTGTTCTTTTTCACTGATATATTTTCATGCCAATGTGATAATACTTTAGTGATTATTGCATCCAAGTATGTTTTATTCTTTAGTAGTAGGCTATGCTTTGCTATGAGAGCTCATGGTTCTCATTGTTCCATGTTTCAAAACACTATTTAACAGTTTGGCAGATTCATTTTTATCAGAAATATTTAGAATTATTTTCTTGAGTTGCAAAATAAGTGTATGTGGTAGGGTTTTATTAAATGCAGTCATTAACTTCAGGAGTACTGATAAGTTTTCAATATAATCAAAGTCACATTGTTAGGACTTCATGGATAGTTGCTTCAGTGTAAACAGGTGCAGCAGTCTCCATAAATGAGACCTTTGGGGAGAGAGGAGCCCTCCAGTGTTCCTATTAAAGTCAGTCAACTTTAGCAAACTTTTGCACTAGAAGAAAACCCATAGGTGGTTGTATCTACAGAATTAACTGAGATATATTAAATTGAGCACCTTTTTAAAATACATAGGATAAAATAAAATAAAATACATAGGATGTGCATTCTAAACTATTTATTCCAGGTAAGCATAAAATTCACAACTATATTTTAATTATCAAGCATATAAATATCGGTATATTGAAACAGAATGTGTCATTCATAAATAAGTCTAAGGAAATTAATTCTGACTAGTGAATACAATCCTGATTTAAAATTGAAATCCATTTCAAGTTACTTACATATACCCCAAATGTCATGCTATTTAAATGGAAGATAACATTGCATTTTATAAAGAAAGGTGATTTGCATGAAATATTTAAATAAGGAAAAAGGACAAACTTACCTTAAATGAACGGCCCAAATTATACAATAAAATTTTAATAATTCAGACATCTATTTACAAAATTTAAATTTGTTTATTAAGTAATAATGACAATAATATTTGAATTTATTTAGTACTTCCCACGTGCCAAATATGTTCTAGAAGTGCTTTTTTTGTACTCATATGATTTCAGAGTAAACTTGTGAGAAAGAAATTAGAATGAAATTCTAATTAGAAAGAAATTAGAAAGAAATTTTATTGCTGAGGAAAATGAGGGACAGAAAATCTAAGAAGTTTTCTCCAACTTATACAGAGCATTTGAACCCAAGCTGTTCTCCAGAGCCCGTGCTTTCAAGCATTTTGACCAGAACAATTAAACCCTTTATATGGTCTAACTTTTTTCTTTTGATTATCTATAGAATTGTACATTTTAGCTGACATTCCCCTTAATATTTTGACTATTTCACCTGATGAGGGAGTCTTAGAAAAATCAAACAAGTTTACTGAGTGTTCTTGTTCAGGATTAAAGGCTAATTGTAGAACAAAATAGTGTGCAAAGCATGAATTAAAATTAGAGCACACCTTTCAAATGTGACTTTTCAATTAAAAGTATAGCATATGATTATAAAGTATTTTGCCCTTATGCCCATAACACTTTCTGATTTAATTTCAAAACGATTTTATGATTCCATACAAAACTGTATCAGTAAAGGTCTATAAAGCTGTAAGGCATTGGTTTGACCTTTATTCTTTCTACACAAAAAGTTAAATAAGCAATTACATTTAGCTCCTATATAGAATCAGGGGGCTGTCCAGCTCTAGCATTAGCAATTGCAAATCCATCCTTTACCTTTCTCCGGCGAAGGATGGCTGGCCAGGGGCAAATCGTCAGGCAATGGGAGCCCCTGTCAACCATGCATTAATAAGTTGCTTGAGCTCCATCTGCTGGACACTTTAAATAACAACCAATTTGAGAACACCAACTACCAGAGAATGACCTGAATTCCAGATGTACAATACAGTGTTTATATTTATGCCCTGGTGTAGTAGCAATCCGTTTATTCTACCTACTCAGAATTAATTACCCAGGCAGGACACTCCCCTCCATCTTTCCATGTTGATTTACTGGTATGAGAAGCTCCACGTGGCCAGGTGATAGGCTCAACTTTTAGTTTAATGGAACTATATTACTGGGTCTCATGGTGGAAGAATCCTCCCTTGAGAACAAAGATGACTAAACTAGCAGAACCACCAATCCTGAGGTCCCTAAAATTTCTGACACAGCTACTCCACTTTGCCTCTGTAGTGTGAAAGCAGCCACAGGCAATGGTGTGGCTGTATTGCCATTAATACAAAAAAAAAAAAACTTACACAAACAGAAAGCTGAATGTGGCCTGTGGTTCACAGTTTACCAATCCCTGATGTATATATGACTTCTCAGGTGGCTCAGTATAAAGAATTTGCCTGCCAAGCAGGTGACAAGGGTTCAGTCCCTAAGCCGAGAAGATCCCCTGGAGAAGGGAATGGTTACCCGCTCCAGTATTCTTGCCTGGAGAATTCCATGTGCAGAGGAGCCTGGTGGGCTATAAGGGGTTGTGTGAGGTTGGACCTGACTATCATATAATGTGATACATACATGAGATAAATATATATCCCTGCTTATTTTTGACAGATAGATACAGATAGAGTTAGGAATAGAGATAGACATGATAGAGATAGAAATACATTTCTAGTAACTAGGAGAGTCTATTTTGATGCTGTGACTGTTTTACCTCCCACCATGAACCAATAACCCTTAAAAACCCTGTGCTAATATTTTTCTTAATAATGACGGTGTGTGTACATGTCTCTCTGTGTATGAATGTTTAAGTCTTTTGTGATAACTAAACTCATCCTGCTACTTGAGATCGTAAGATTGATTCAAATCCCATATCCATGAATTAATGAAATAGTCAAGGGACTCCCCAAGGTTTCTGGAAATATCAAGCCTATTCTGTAGTCACAGTCATCTTTACTCTCAAACTCCTGCTTCCACTAAATTATAGCAAATAATTTATTGCCACTGCTCCACACCCTGTTAACTTAGTGAACTCAGAGTTTTCTTTCTTTTCTTCCTTTTTTTTTAAAAAATTTTTATTTTGTGTTGGGGTGAAGGAGATCAACCCTGGGATTTCTTTGGAAGGAATGATGCTAAAGCTGAAGCTCCAGTACTTTGGCCACCTCATGTGAAGAGCTGACTCATTGGAAAAGACTCTGATGCTGGGAGGGATTGGGGGCAGGAGGAGAAGGGACGACTGAGGATGAAATGGCTGGATGGCATCACCGACTCGATGGACATGAGTCTGAGTGAACTCCGGGAGATGGTGATGGACAGGGAGGCCTGGCGCGCTGTGATTCATGGGGTCGCAAAGAGTCGGACACGACTGAGCGACTGAACTGAACTGATAGCTGATTAATAAATAATGTGATAATTTCGGGTGAATGGCAAAGGGACTCAGCCATACATATATTTGTATCCGTTCTCGCCCAAACTTCCCCATCCAGGCTGTCACATGACTCTGAGAAGAGTTCTTTTTGCAATACAGTAGGTCCTTGTTGGGTTATCCATTTTAAATATAGCAATGTGTGTACATGTCTATCCCAAACTCTCTAACAAGCCCTCCCCTCCATTCTTTCCCCCAGCAACCATAAGTTCATTCTCTAAGTCTGTGAGTCTCTTTCTGTTTTGTGAGTGTCATATTGAGTGAAGTAAGTCAGACAGAGAAGGAGAAATTTTGCATAACATCCCTTATAAGTGGAATCTATAAATAAACAATACAAAAGAACTTACAAAACAGAAAAAGTTTTCCTTATTTTCAACACACACACATATGCACACTTACTGAAGGCCTTTTCTGGCATAACTGACTTTACCGATGTTCTGGACAGATGACCTAGGTTAACCTAGGCTGCAAATTAATAATTTGAAATTGAACATTAAACACTATTTCATAGTGTCCTGACTCAGAATTTTAATCAGCTCATTTTCACAGCCTCCTATTCTGACACACTTTATTTTGTATTTTTTATTGTATTTTTTGTTTTACATTAACACAGTTCTGACACATTTTCCCAATTTCCCACTGCCCTCTAGTGGCTTCTTAAGGTATTTTCCTAAACACAGACCCACCTAAAAAGAACTCGATGTCAGTTGTTCAGATTAACTCATTTTAAAACATTTCACTTGCACTAGACTAAATCGGTGTTCAGCACAATCTTTATATAATTTTATTTTGTGATTCATTTAGGGTATTGAGTAATAATTAAGAAAACATTAAGTATGCTTCCACATGTATTGCAAAAACATGGCATCTCAAAAACATGATCTGTCCATGAAAAATAACAAAGACGTTCTAACAGGGTGACTCACTTGGCCACATTTCATAGTACTTCATGTTATTTTGTGTAGGAGAAGAAATAATGAAAATTAGAAGGTTTAAATGAACTATATTGATGTTTTTGTTGTTTTGTTTAATGATAGCGGCAACTGGATTTTACTACCCATTCATAAAATTCCATGGGCCAAAATAATCTGATTTATTCTCAATGATCAGATCTCAGTCAAATACCTATATAGACACTTGTGTGATTAAAAGTATCTTTTCAAAGAAAGACATCCCTTGTCACATTTTTCATTGTTTTATGATGCAACTCTGGAGGGCTCCATGTCTGAGAGAGAAGGTGGAGAGGACTCCTTATTTCTTGCAGCAGAGCTATAACCTCAGCTTTTCTCAGTCTGGTTGTCAATGAGTTACGTCATGTTCTGCAGTTAAGGCACATTGTAGGCACCTGTGAACAAGAGATCAGTTTTCAGACATGAGCTCAGAGATGGGGTATGAACTCAGGTTTGAGCTACAGAGAGCATGGATGAGATATTTTTGACAAAGAGAATAGTGAGAGAAGAGCAAATGGTCAAGGAGAGTTACTGATCAGTCCTAAGGTTTACTGGACTTCCCTGAATGGCTCAGACAGTAAAGGATCTGCCTGCCATGCAGGAGACTTGGATTGGATCTTTGGGACAGGAAGATACTCTGAAAAAGGGAATGGCTACCCACTCCAGTATTTTTGCCTGGAGAATTCCATGGACAGAGGAGCCTGATGGGCTACAGTCCATGGGGTCACAAAGAGTTGGACACAGCTGAGTGACTAACATTTTCACTATTGGGTCTTCCCAGGTGGTGCTAATGGTAAAGAACGTATCTGCCAATGAAGGACACATAAGAGATGCAGGTTTGATTCCTGGGCTGGGAAGATCTCATGGAAGAGGGCACTGGCAACCCACTCCAGTATTCTTGTCTGGAGAATCCCATGGACAGAAGAGCCTGGCGGGCTACAGTCCATAAAGTCGAAAGAGTCAGACATGGCTGAGCAACTGAGCACACATACAAGGTATCCTGAGTGCACTTGACTCTGGGTCTTTTGCTAAAAGCTTAATGTCTAAATCTTCTTAGGTTGAGGCTCTCGGAGTGAACTTTGATTTTGTCTAATGTTTAGTTAACCACTTGCTGTGCTTTACTGGATTTGATAATTCAGACCTAAAAAAAAAAATCCTCTACATGGGATTAGTGGGATTAATAGTCAAACTCTGTCTTTAGGTTTATTTACAGAACCCCAAGGATGTGGCAATGGTGAGAACACAAGATGAGGAATCCTATTCTCTGAAAGTAGTTTTTAGTTTGCCCTTATTCTTAGGACTGATATGATTTTCTTAACCTTCCTTTGACATCTGCTGTGAAGATCTGTGATTCTGTACAATGATTCTATATTCATGGCTGTTATCTATCTTTTTAGGAAGCTATATGATTATATTATAACTCTCAGACATGTGTAAATTGTGATTTTTCTCTTTCCTATTTCTTATTCCAAAAAATGAATTTTGTGAGTGATTTTAGATGATGATGTTATATCCATGGTAGTTAAGAGGTTGATGAATCAAAACATTAATGTTTTCCTTTCATAGAGAAAAGTAGAGAATAAAGTTAGGGAGCCTCTTAAAGCTTGAATGATCTAGGCATGTTCCTATATCATTGTGGCACTCTGGGATATCCAGATGGTTACTTTAGATTATGCTAAAAAGAATTTTACTTTACTATTCTTGCTGTGTCACATTGCAACAATCTGAATATGGCAGTTAGATAGTGGGCAAATAATTTAAGGAAATGAGATATATTTCTCCTGACCATGTCTTTTGTGATGAAAAATATTAAAATTTATCCTTGCACAGATAACTTGCATTTGGGAACGGTATCAATGACCTGTCTCAATGGATAAGCACAGACAGAGAAATATGGAAAACTGAACATAGTTATAGTTAAGTGTTAGTCACTCAGTCACGTCCAACTCTTTGTGATCCCACAGACTCTAGCCTGCCAGGCTTCACTGTCCATGGCATTTCTCAAGCAAGCATACTGTAGTGGATTACCACTCCCTTCTCCAGGGGATCTTCTCAACCCAAGGATCGAACCCAGGTCTCCTGCATTGCAGACAGATTCTTTACTTTCTGAGCCACCAGGGAAGCCCAGTTATAGTATGCAAAAGTGCTCAGTCACTACAATCCTGTCCACCTCTTTGCAACGACACGGACTATAGCCCCCCAGCCTCCTCTATCCATGGGATTCTCCAGGCAAGAATACTGGAGTGGTGTGCCATACCCTCCTCCAGGGGAAGGCATGAACCACTGAGGAAGTCCCAGTTAAGTATGAAAGTGAAGTCGCTCAGTCGTGTCCGACTCTTTGCGGTCCCATGGACTGTAGGCTTCTCTGTCTATGGGATTTTCCAGGCAAGAGTACTGGAGTGGGTTGCCATTTCCTTCTCCAGGGGATCTTCCTGACTCAGGGATTGAACCCAGGTCTCCTGCATTGCAGGCAGACGCTTTACCCTCTGAGTTATAGTATATCCTTGTATTAATATTGAAAACTACCAGGAACTTCCCTAGTGGTCTTGTTGCTAAGACTTCCCCCTCCAATGCAGGGGCTGTGCATTCGATCTCTGGTTGGGGAGCTAAGATCCCACGTGACTGATGTCTAAAACCCAAACCATAAAATAGAAGCAATATTGTAGCAAATTCAATAAAGACTTTCAAAATGGTCCATTAAAAACAAAACTTAAAAATAAGTTACTAAACTGTGCTGCTGTGTTGAGTGTTTTCTCATTGTTGTGCAATAGAAGTTTGCTTTTGCTTTTAAGGACTGAGAAAACATTAGTCCATTTCCATGCACCTTTCATAGTTAGAAGCTGAATTCTTAAACTGAATGTGGCATTTTAGAATTTTTGTGGTCCAGAGGAAAAATAATGTATATTAAGCATTTATCAGGTATCTAGGACATTCTTGGTTGCTTTATCCTTAACAAGTAGAAAAGATCATCATTTCCTACTTCATGTATGAATAAACTGAGGATAGAAATTGTACAAAATTTTATGGGTGCATGTTTCTATATTTGATTTGGAATGGGTATGCATTTCAGATATTCAACTTCTACAAAAAATGATCTTCTCTCTAGAGAACTTAGGACAACTAGAATATGATAATTGAAAAATGTTCTAAAGTAAAAGTATGTCATTTAAATATGTATTTTCCAGCAATAAAACTATTTTTTTCATTGCACTTTGGCTTAAATATTAATATTAAATCTTAATATTAAGATTAGTAAACAATGATATCTTCAGATGAGCGCTAAGAAGAATCAATGCACAACCCACTTGATTTAAAGGTACTAATTATCTCCCTCAGAAATTATGATGAAAGAACAGATAAACTTGGTTTCATGATACGACTGCCTATAAGAGAAGTAATCAGGACTAATGTGATTTTTTAAATGATATTTACTCTTCCTGTTTAAGTTAATTGTGCCCCTAGCATATATTTAAAAGTTTTTCTTAATAGAAGATAAACAACAGAAACTATCCAGAAATTTTCTTTCTGGATAATTTGGAAACAAAATCAGTCTTTTATACAGTATTTTCCTCACCTGGTTGCTTTGGTTTCCTTTTTATATTTCATGAATTAAAAAAAAAAAAAGAAAGAAAACTTCTAATCATCTCTTGTCTTTTGAGAAAATAGATGTAGTGAACTTGCTTCACTCAGCTTCTGACCTGACTCACATAAACGATTCTAGACACAGAAGAAAATAAAAACTCTCAACAGCCATGGTGGTAAACTTAAGTGCATCTGGGAACACGTTCTACAAAACGCCAGGATGATGAAGGGGAGAAGCCAATACGTTCAGTGAAGAGAAGTAAGCCATTCTGTCTCCATCCTCTGCCATTTTCTTCCAGTTTCAGAACTTGAACACTTTTAGCAAACAGAAAAATTGACAGCCATGCTTCTACTTCTTAGATGCTTCTTTGTGATGTCAACATCTACAACCCAACTCCAATTTTCTACATCTGATTAGAAACCAACACTTTGGTAATACTAGTGGGATGGCACCAGGGCCCACATATAATTGAGATAGGTGGTGGCAGCTTACTATCTTAAGCAAGATGTAATATGCAAAAATAAATCATTAGAAAGAAAGATGGGGTCAGGAAGCCCTCCAGTCCTGGTACACAGAGAGCGTTCTACAAGTCCATGTACATCATTCATTCCAAACATTAAAAACCCAGGTGGTGAATATAGAAAGGGCTCATCTCATTCTTATAGGACCCACATCGATAAAAACATTTTAACTAGTGAAAGAGTAGATGAATTCAGCAAATGCTTCTAAAACATTGTTCTGGATTAAATCCCAATGAAAGATTAGGACTTGCATCTAAGTTGGCTCACAATCAACACAAACTTATTCCTTGGTCCTTGTAATGTAGTAATCACTGTGTCTGAGGAGAGTTCTCCTTATTTAGAAATGAGCTTCCCTGGTGGTTCAAATGGTAAAGAATCTGCCTGCAATGTGGGAGACCTGGGTTTGATCCCCTGGAGTAGGAGATGGCAACCCACTCCAGTATTCTTGCTTGGGAAATCTCATGGACAGAGGAGCTTGGTGAGCTACAAACTCTTTGGGGTCACAAAGAGTCAGACAAGACTGAGGGCACACACACACACATTTTTAAAGAGGGAAATTTAAATGTATGATAGATTAAAATACATGATAATGCAACAGCAAAGAAGTCTGTGACATTTCAGGGAAAGAGAAGACTTTAAAAGTTATTTAAAGAAATATAATGATGATTATGTTAATTCTCCTCAGGACACAAGGTGTTTCCATATTATGAATTGCAGAAGACCACAAAGAAAGAGCAGGTTGGCATGAAGGTGAATAGACATGATAAAAAGGAAATGGGTGAGGAAAATAAAGACTTTATGTATTCCTTAAAGGAAAAAAGCCAAACTGGAAGGAGAGTACAGCATTCCAGGTAAAGTCTATGATAATAAATTCACACCTTTAAATATCCTGTGAATGAAAAGAAATTAACACCTTGAATATGCATTCAAATTAAAAAAAAAAAAACAATGGTAAAGAGGAAAATCCTACAAGTATCAAGGCTGAATAATGAAGTTGCTTACAAGAATAAAAGAATATTCATACTCAGTTCAGTTCAGTTTAGTCGCTCAGTCGTGTCCGACTCTCTGCAGCCCCATGGACTGCAGCATGCCAGGCCTCCCTGTCCATCACCAGCTCCCAGAGTTTACTCAAACGCATGTCCATTGAGTCGTTACTGCCAGCCAATCTCATCCTGTGTTGTCTCCTTCTCCTCCCACCTTCAATCTTTCCCAGCATCAGGGTCTTTTCAGATGAGTCAGCTCTTCACATCAGGTGGCCAAAGTATTGTAATTTCAGTTTCAACATCAGTCCTTCCAATGAATATTCAGGACTGATTGCCTTTAGGATGGCCTGATTGGATCTCCTTGGAGTTCAAGGGACTCTCAAGAGTCTTCTCCAAAAGCTTCAATTCTTCTGTGGTCAGTTTTTTTATAGTCCAACTCTCACATCCATATATGACCACTGGAAAAACCATAGCTTTGACCAGTTGGATCTTTTTTGGCTAGTAATGTCTCTGCTTTTTAATATGCCATCTAATTTGGTCATAACTTTTCTTCCCAGAAGCAAGTGCCTTTTAATTTCATGGCTGCAGTCACCATCTGCAGTGATTTTGGAGCCCCCCAAGATAAAGTCTCTCACTGTTTCCCCATTGATTTGCCATGAAGTGATGGAACCAGATGCCACAATCTTAGTTTTCTGAATGTTGAGCTTTAAAACAACTTTTTCACTCTCCTCTTTCACTTTCAACAAGAGGCTTGTTTTTCTTTGCTTTCTGCCATAGGGTGGTGTTATCTGCATATCTGAGGTTATTGATATTTCTCCCAGCAATCTTGATTCAAGCTTGTGCTTCATCCAGCCCAGAGATTCTCATGATGATGTGACATGATATCCATACTAGTCTCAGCATTTATCTTTGGAACATTTTTTTCATGTACTCATTGGCAATTTGCTTTTTTTCTTTTGTGAATCACTAGTTAACATTATTTGGGCTTCCCTGGTGGCTCAGTGGGAAACAATTTGCCTGCCAATGCAGGAGACCTGGGTTCAATTCCTGGTCCAAGAAGATCCTCTGAAGAAAGAAATGGCAACCCACTCCAGTATTCTTGCCTGAAAAACCCCATGGACAAGGGAGCCTAGAAGGCTACAGTCCTCGAGGACACAGAGAGTCAGACATGACTTAGTGACTGAACAACAACAACACTTAATATTATTTACTATTTTTAAAACTAAGATTTCAGTTTCATAACTTGTTGAAGTCCTTTAATGGACTGGAACCTGGTGGTCCGGAGTCGATGATTAGAAAGTAAAGGAGAGAAAGAGGCTGATATTCCTTGGTTTACACAGAAAGCCAATAAAGCCCCTGGCATGGGGCTTACTCTGTTCACGGAGGCCTCAGGCACCCTCTCAATGGGGTGAAGGTGCAGAGCGCCTTCTCCAGAGGGTCTTAGAAGCCTGGGAAGGAAAGTGAACTCAGAGGGCCTCTGTGCTCCAAAGAAATAGCCTGAGAGAGAGAGAGAAAGAAAAAGAAAGACATGGGGACCAGAGCTCTGATGGAGCAAAGGTGTTTTAATCAACATGGTGTGGGCATATATACTCTTATAAGGTAGTTATTCTCAGCAAAGATAAAGATTAAAATTCCAGACTTATAAAACATAGGCGATCCATATTAAAGAGAGAGAGAGTTGTAAACAATCACTTTTGCCGTGTGGTTCACAAGAAGGAAGAGGGTGCTTATCACCATCTAATGAAGGAAATGCCTGGATTCCTCAGTCCCTGGAGAGGCTTGCCTCTCCTCTTAATTCTCGAGTATTCAGGAATTAATAAGGAACAGAGAATTCCTGACAGATCCAAAACAGCACACAGGAAACCTCCTGTTAAATGCTTCCTGACAGTAACTGATCTTAAATGTTGGTTCTTATTTTAAAACTCAAACAATATAGAGGTATAAAGAAAAAAATAAGTCTCCTGCATCTCTCAATATTCACCATAACTCCTCTGAGCAGAGATAGCCACTCTCAGTTAATGTTGAGATGGTTGGATGATATCACCAACTCAATGGATATGAATCTCAGCAAACTCCGGGAAGTGGTGAAGGACAGGGAAGCCTGGTGTGCTGCAGTCCATGAGGTCCCAGAGAGTTGGACACAACTTAGTGAATGAACTACAATGTTTTAGAAAATATTGCGGAGGAAGGCTCAATTAACACTTTGATGTTTAGAGTTAGGAGGCCTGAGAATGACAAGGCTAGATTTGCGTGAGAATCACTGTGGCAAACCAGGGTGGATTTGGAAAGCAAATAAGAAGAGACTATTTTGTCTCCTTGAATGAAATGTAAAGAAATGAAAGGTATGTAGGTAGATAAATAGCGCTTTTGTAATCTACTTTACCTGAAGTTAAAGTGGGTTTGAATTTTTCCAGGTTATGTGGCTTTGTGGGAGCCAGAGTTCAGATGTGACAAAGGAAGACCAAGAGATAGCTGCATAGTTGGCCGGCTCAGAAAGGAAACTAAAAGCCAAAAATAAGCAGAATATGCAAATTCTTAGGATAGTTTTAATGCAAGTTATTTCCCAATACTTTTTAAGACCAGGTTTTAAACGTATGTTTATGGATACAGCATATGATTAAATGGGATTTTTTATGGTTAAAATTAAATGAGCAGTAAAAAATTTTATAGAGTAACTCTCAGGATTAAATCTCTATAATTTTACTCATCTCTAACCATAAGGAGGGAGTGTAGATATAAACTTTCCAGTAGACTTAAACTTTCCAGTTAAGAGATATATTGCAAAAAGATTAAAAGGCAGATTGACTTGCAGAAATGCATTTAAATTGTTCAGTGAGCATATGGAAAGTTATTTGCATTGGTTAATGGAACATCACAAAAAATGAAGTTTTTCTTTTTCATCTCACTGGTATTTAAAAGCAAATAAAACCAATTTAATTGCATTAAAATTCTGAAAGTTGGGTTTGGCAGAAATACCTCCAAGAAGAATGAGAAGATATCCCCCCCATACCTCTGCCTGAATTCCAAAGACATGTGAAGATAAAGGACTGGCAGATGGAGGTCAAAACATAGTGATTTTTATTAATAAAGCTTGTGGGGGAAATATGCAGTGGCATAATAGATTCAAATGGTCTCCAATTATTGAAGTCCAACATTCAAAATTTTTACTGAGGATTGTGCTGATATAATCTATGATATGAGAAATAGACAGTTAATACATCTTGAGGCCAACTCACAGCTAAGAAGAAAAAGTGAAAGCGCTTGTTTCCATTTTAAAATGATATGATTTTTTTTTTCTGTATCCCAGCAGTTGCATACGAGATGTCTCACACTGAAATGTTTTTCCTGTTATCCATGGTAGTGTAATAAATTGCCCCCAAATTAAGTGGCTAAAAATAAAATGTTTTATTATATTTTATGGTTCTGTGGGTCAGAAATCCAAACAGGGTTTAGCTGTAAATTCTTCTGCTCCATGTGGTATTGATTGGGGTCATTTGGGAACATTCAGCTGATGGGCTGACTGAGAAATCCAAAAGGGATTCATTTGCCTTGGCAGAGACCGCTGGAAAGTTAGGTTCAACTGTGTTCTTCTCCCTCTCCACGTAGTCTCAGGACTTCCCCACATGTTTCCTCCAGCTGAACTTCTTACATGGAGACTCAAGACTCCAAAGGTGAGTATTTAAGATACAGGAAATGGAAATATTAGTCTCTTAAGACTTGGCCCCAGAACCTGGCACCTCATCATTTTCATCACATCTTATTTTCAAAGCAGTCAAAGGGCCCTCTCAGATTCAAACAGCAGGGCTGGGGGTGGGAAAGGGGGCACAGACACCCCATAAGTCCATGAGAGGATTGCCCAGGAATTTATGTCATTTTTACTGTGTTATAGGTTGCCTGTCCTCTGACTTCACAGAAGATACATTCAGCCCCTCCCACGACTCCTGTATTTTCCTGGCACCACAATATCACACTCAGGCCAGGTACCAGGTGTGAATGGAGCACCTTCACTTTGAGGGCTTGATTTCTATCTGATAAGCTATGAACTAAAGACACAAGTTTTTCCACTACCACACAGTGCTGAGACAAAATAAGAGTGGTAGAAAATCCAGTTTGAATAAGGAGGGAATTAGAGGCAGAGTGTTTCTTGAAATCTAGAATGTGTGAAAGTGTTAGTTGCTCAGTCGTGTCTGACTCTTTACAAGCCCATGGACTATAGTCCGCCAGGCTTCTCTGTCCATGGATTTCTCTGGGATTTTCCAGGCAAGAATACTGGAGTGGGTTGCCATTCCTTTCTCCAGGGGATCTTCCTGACCCAGGGATCGAACATTGCAGGCAGATTCTTTATCATCTGAGCCACTGGGGAAGCCCATTGAAATCTGCAGGTCTTCTGCATTGCAGGCAGATTCTTTATCATCTGAGCCACTGGGGAAGCCCATTGAAATCAGGGATTGGGGATAATTTTATTTCCTTGGAATGATTCCCCTCTACTCTTGGCATTGCTTTCTAGCTCTTGGTTCTGCTTTTTAGGTCCTTCTTTATATTTACTGATGGATTTTTTTTTTTTGCTACAAGGTGACCTCAACAGCCTGCTTCCTGCCCACAGTAGGTTGGAGAGATCCAAAGACTTCTTTGTATTTCGTACTTTTAAAATCCATTCCATTAGCATAAACCATTCACAATTTTCCTTTTATCTTTTTCTTTCTTTCTGTTTTAACCAGATAGGCCCTTTCTACCTAGGGCTGAAAGTAATGATGCTGCGGGGAAGCATCTGTATATAAGTTCCTCTAGAGCCTTAGGAGTCAGGGTCTTACATTTGTTGAGGTCTCAACAAGGGGATATATAGCAGCCACACATTTACAATCTTTACTGTGAGTTTCTTTTAGGTGCATTGGATTTTTTTATACTTGTTAAGGCTATTTCTTTCTTTGAGAGTTTTTGGGGAATGATTAGCTATGAAAAACAGTTTTCAAGCCCAACAATCCCTGGATCCTTTGTATTTTCTCTAAATTCTTAAAGGCTAAGTGAAAATGGTACAATTCTTTCTTTTGTTTCTCTTTCATTTCCCACTTTTTTTTTTTTTTTTGCATTTAATCATAGGAAGAAGCCTGTAGGAATTTTCCACATTCTGTCTATACATTTCTTCAACAAGTTCATTAAATACCTTATTTATTTTCTACGTTATGACTAAGAGCTATGTTACCAAACTTTCCAATAACAATTTTCTCACTGTTTTTCAAATTTTCACTGTCTTCTGTGGTCTTATCAACTTTAATTAGACCCTTCCAGCTTCTGCCCTCTCTCTTCTTCCTGCCATGCTGTACCCAAGCCAATGTCAACTGATTTAGGTTTTTGTTATGACAGCACCTTGATTCCAGGCACCAAATATTGTAGGATGCAACCCAGGAAGAAGTACTATGAGTGATAAGGGATGTGGCTTTAAGGATTAAACCTTGCATACTCGTGGAACCTGGTGTACAACTCTTGGAAGAGTGTTATCTCTGCATCTAGTAACCAGCCTGAAGTTGCTATAGGTCATTATGGTCAGAAGCAGAGAAAAGAAAACTGGGTGTGAAAGTGGGTGATCAAGGACAAACTGGAACCCACATCTGTTTCTCAGAATCTCCAATGAGGATGATGTGGGTGATTGCAGAAGCAGCTGACACCTTCACATAGAACTATGCACATGCCTGCCCCAGGACTCAGAAAAACTGAACAAGGAGATCCCAGGGATAAGGAAGGGCTGTGGGCTTGAACATTGCTCTGTACAGGAGCCTGCAGATCAGTAACCATGTGGCAGTGAGCTGCAACAGCTTCTGACATCCTTCATGCACCTGCAAAGCCTAGTTGTTGCTGCTTGCATGTTTCCTTCCAAATATGATTTTCACTATGCCTACTCTGACCTGAAATTACAGAGATAAGAATTCTGGGAAATGTAGTTCCAGCTCAGCTAAATTGATACCCTGCAAATTCACTGAAAATGGAAATAAGTCCTTTGAGGTGAGTCCATTCTCTCAAGGCTCTGAGGTACCTCAACTTTTAAAGAGTTCAAGAGTTAATAGGAAACTTATAAATATCCCAACCCTCAGCGAATTTAGAAAAAAAGCCAATTCCTAGCCATCAGGGCTATTATTCTGGAACTCAGTATTTCACATTGCCAAAGTCTGTTGCAAGAGACTTAGTTGTGAATGAGGACAGGGATCAGTGGCTGCCATGATGGATAGGATATTCTGGTTTCAGCTCTGACTGAATACCAGTGCTATACATTTAATACCAGATAGTCAATGCTCATGGTATAGACACATAAATTAAAGTTCAACTCATTCCTGTAGGAGGATTGTTTTGATACAAGTATTTACCATATTTCTGGGGAAAATCCGCAAAGACATACTTTTTTCTTTTCTTCTGAAGTGGCAATCAAAACATTGTTAATGTCTTAGAAAAGTGTGGATATTCGCAAAGTTGGAAGCTTTTCTTTGAAATCTGGAAAATCCTCTTAGTTTTCACTTCCTGACTCTTCACTGCTGTGTTAAAGCAGAGTTTGTCAGGTAATGTGGGCTCCACATGTGGGAAGGTAGTTTTAGCCCTGTTGTTTTCACCTTTCAGTTGTAGACTTGCTTAGACCCACAAAATCTTCCTGGTTTCACACTTGTTTCAGCTGGAGAAAATGTCCTCTGTAGGTTTCCCAGCTGAAGCTGCTGTTGATGTTTCTGGTGTCCATGTAACTAACCGCCCAGAAAGAACAGATAACTCTGTCAGGGTCTCCTCCACTTTTGAATTTCATAACATTCATGTACATGTTCATTTAAGACAGTTAATGTTTGCGTGCCCACCTATAATAGCTCTACCATCCTGATTGTTTCCAATAACACTAGTGCTTCCTGCTCTTAAACTGGAGGTCAGGTTACATGAATTCCAGATTAGACTCTTCCTGGTTTCTGGATGCTAAAGGGCCATATCACTGAAAGTCTCTCCATAAGGCAACACTTGTCTAAAATAGATATAACATAGATATATTCAGGCACTAGGAGATGTTTAGTCCTTTTAAGGTGTTATATGCAAATATCACTGGAAAAAGAGTCAATACATTTTTATAACTAGAAAATAATTTGAAGGAAAATAATTTTCATGTTACAAGAGCTACCAATTGAACAAATAATACGAGTCAAAAGAAAAAAGAGAGCAATATTAGAGTGTTCACTTTCCCTTACTATTTATTTCTAATGACACATTCATATAAATGTTCAAAAACATTGATTTTATTTTATCCTTTACACCCTGATTAGAGACTACTTAAAACTGGAATGATTGATAAAATGTAAATTACACTGACACAAGAGGGCAGGATTCTCATATATATTTTTGAAATAAATTGCCAGGACTTCAAAAATTCTAGATATTTTGACACATTAGAAAAGAAGTAAAACATATCCTAAGCAAAATTAGCCCTTCAAGGTGATTATTTTGCCAGGTTCTTTATTTAATCATTGGTAAGTAGTCCTTGAATTTAAACTATTTACATCAATAAAATAAAATAAGCAGAAAAACAAATTTAACTGAAATAAAATTGTGTGCATTTAAATGTTTTATGGAGATGCAAGAAATAGCATCATATATTCTTATATTCTTTGTTGTATATTAAAACAATGCAGTATTTTTGTAAAGCCAGATACTTCAGTGGAGTGTAATAAAAAGCATGAAAACACAAATAAGTTAGAATTTATTATATAACAGAGAAATAATTTTAATTAACCATTTGAAGAATAAATAAGGTTAGATCTTTAACTTACACCATGCAATAATATTAGTTCTATATTGATTATATATTTGAATGCTTAATATGAAATAACATGACAGAGGGAAAGCTGGAAAAATTCACATAGTTTAATGGTGAAAAGGCCTTCTGAAGAATGCCACCCAAAAGAAGGCACCACAAGGGAGAAAATGACAGTCTTGAGTACAAATTGCAAGTTTTTCATTTCAAAGATCCCCAAGCAAAACTTGACAAGTAAGGAAAGTACATTTACAGCAACTATGTAGACAATGGTTTGTATTCCTTTCATATAAGGACTTAAAAATGATTAAAAATGACTGAGTGACTTCACTTTCACTTTTCACTTTCATGCATTGGAGAAGGAAATGGCAACCCACTCCAGTGTTCTTGCCTGGAGAATCCCAGGGACGGGCGAGCCTGGTGGGCTGCCGTCTATGGGGTTGCACAGAGTTGGACACGACTGAAGCGACTTAGCAGCAGCAGCAAGGAAAATAATGGACAAAGAACTTAACTTAAATATAGCAGGAAATTATCAACAATTAAAGTAAAACACTCACCATCTTTTCCTGCCTTGCTGCAGTCCATGGGGTCACAAAGAGTAGGACACAACTTAGCGACTGAACAACAAAAACAACAAAATCACGTACTTGGCTTATTACATTAGTGATTGGCAATCTTAAAAGAAACTAAATATCTAGGAGGCTAAGATTGTTGGAAAATGAGCTATCTAGCTATCTTATATTGTATGGATGAAGGCTTGGTTCCCTTAGAGTTCATATGTTGAAACCTTATCCCCAATGTCATACTATTAGGACATGGGACCTTTGGGAAGTAATTAGGATAAGATGGGATCATGTCAATGTGATCACATGGACCACAGCCTTGTCTAACTCAATGAAACTATGAGCCATGCCAAGCAGGGCCACCCAAAATAGACGGGTCATAGTGGGGAGTTCTGACAAAACATGGTCCACTGGAGAAGGGAAAGGCAAACCAGTATTCTGGCCTTGAGAAACCCATGAAAGCATGAAAAGGCAAAAACATAGGACACTGAAAGATGCTGTCTAGATGCGCAATATGCTACTGGAGATCAGTGGAGAAATAACTCCAGAAAGAATGAAGAGACAGAGCCAAAGCAAAAACAACACCCAGTTGTGGATGTGGCTGGTGATAGAAGCAAACTCCAGTGCTGTAAACAGCAATATTGTATAGGAACCTGGAATGTTAGGTCTATGAATCAAGGCTAATTGGAAGTGGTCCAACAGGAGATGGCAAGAGTGAACATCAACATTTTAGGAATCAGCCAACTAAAATGGACTGGAATGGGTGAATTTAACTCAGATGACCATTATATCTACTCCTGTGGGCAAGAATCCCTTAGAAGAAATGGAGTAGCCATCATGGTCAACAAAAGAGTCCAAAATGCAGTACTTGGCTGCAACCTTAAAAACAACAGAATGATCTCTGTTCATTTCCAAGCCAAACCATTCAATATCATGGTAATCCAAGTCTATGCTCAACCAGTAATGCTTAAGAAGCTAAAGTTGAATGGTTTTATGAAGATCTAAAAGATCTTCTAGGACTAACACCCAAAAAAGATGTCCTTTTCATTATAGGGGACTGGAATGCAAAAGTAGGAACTCATGAAATACCTGGAATAACAGGCAAATTTGGCCTTGGAGTGCAGAATGAAGCAGGGCAATGGCTAATAGAGTTTTGCCAAGAGAATGCACTGGTCATAGCAAACACCCTCTTCCAAGAATACAAGAGAAGACTCTACACATGGACATCACCAGATGGCCAACACCAAAATCAGATTGATTACATTCTTTGCAGTCAAAGATTTGGAAGCTCTATCAGTTCAGTCGCTCAGTCATGTCCGACTCTTTGCAACCCCATGAATCGCAGCACCCCAGGCCTACCTGTCCATCACCAACTTCCGGAGTTCACTCAGACTCACATCCATTGAGTCAGTGATGCTATCCAGCCATCTCATCCTCTGTCGTCCCCTTCTCCTCCTGCCTCCAATCCCTCCCAGCATCAGAGTCTTTTCCAGTGAGTCAACTCTTTGCATGAGGTGGCCAAAGTACTGGAGTTTCAGCTTTAGCATCATTCCTTCCAAAGAAATCCCAGGGCTGATCTCCTTCAGAATGGACTGGTTGGATCTCCTTGCAGTCCAAGGGACTCTCAAGAGTCTTCTCCAACACCACAGTTCAAAAGCATCAATTCTTCGGCACTCAGCCTTCTTCACAGTCCAACACTCACATCCATACATGACTACAGGAAAAACCATAGCCTTGACTAGATGGACCTTAGTCAGCAAAGTAATGTCTCTGCTTTTGAATATGCTATCTAAGTTGGTCATAACTTTCCTTCCAAGGAGTAAGTGTCTTTTAATTTCATGGCTGCAATCACATTCTGCAGTGATTTTGGAGCCCCCCAAAATAAAGTCTGACACTGTTTCCACTGTTTCCCCATCTATTTCCCATGAAGTGATGGGACTAGATGCCATGATCTTCGTTTTCCGAATGTTGAGCTTTAAGCCAACTTTTTCACTCTCCTCTTTCACTTTCATCAAGAGGCTTTTTAGTTCCTCTTCACTTTCTGCCATAAGGGTGGTGTCATCTGCATATCTGAGGTTATTGATATTTCTCCCGACAATCTTGATTCCAGCTTGTGTTTCTTCCAGTCCAGCATTTTTCATGATGTACTCTGCATATAAGTTAAATAAGCAGGGTGACAATATACAGCCTTAACGTACTCCTTTTCCTATTTGGAACCAGTCTGTTGTTCCATGTCCAGTTCTAACTGTGGCTTCCTGACCTGCATATATGTTTCTCAAGAGGCAGGTCAGGTGGTCTGGTATTCCCATCACTTGAAGAATTTTCCACAGTTTATTGTGATCCACACAGTCAAAAGCTTTGGCATAATCAATAAAGCAGAAGTAGATGTTTTTCTGGAACTCTCTTGCTTCTTCCATGATCCAGTGGATGTTGGCAATTTGACCTCTGGTTCCTCTGCCTTTTCTAAAACCAGCTTGAACATCAGGAAGTTCATGGTTCACATATTGCTGAAGCCTGGCTTGGAGAATTTTGAGCATTACTTTACTAGCATGTGAGATGAGTGCAATTGTGCAGTAGTTTGAGCATTCTTTGGCATTGCCTTTCTTTTGGAAGCTCTATACAGTGAGCAAAAACAAGACCGGGAGTTGTCTATGGTCAGATCATGAACTCCTTATAACCAAATTCATACTTAAATTGAAGAAAGTAGGGAAAACCACTAGACCATTCAGACATGACCTAAATCAAATCCCTTACAATTATACAGTAGAAGTGAGAAATAGACTCAATGGATTGGATCTGACAGACCGAGTGCCTGAAAAACTATGGATGGAGATTCATGACATTGTACAGGAGATAGGGATTAAGACCATCACCAAGAATAAGAAATGCAAAAAGGCAAAATGGTTGACTAAGGAGTCCTGACAAATAGTTGTGAAAAGAAGAAAGAAAAAGTCAAAGAAGAACAGGAAAGCTATACCCATTTGAATGCAGAGTTCCAAAGAATAGCAAGGAGAGATAAGAAAACCTTCCTCAGTGATCACTGCAAAGAAATAGAGGAAAACAATAGAATGGGGAAGACTAGAGATCTCTTCATGGGCTTCCCTGGTGGCTCAGAGTTTTAAGCATCTGCCTGCAATGTGGGAGACCTGGGTTCGATCCCTGTATCAGGAAGATCCCCTGGAGAAGGAAATGGCAACCCACTCCAGTATTCTTGCCTGGAGAATCCCATGGATGGAGGAGCCTGGACGGAGGAGCCTGGTGGGCTACAGTCCATGGGGTCGCAAGGAGTCGGACACGACTGAGCGACTTCACTTTCACTTTCACTTTCAGAGATCTCTTCAAGAACATTAGAGATACCAAGGGAACATTTCATGCAAAGATGGGCTCGATAAAGGACAGAAATGGTATGGACCTAACAGAAGCAGAAGATATTAAGAAGAGGTGGCAAGAATACAAAGAAGAACTATTCAAAAAAGATCTTCATGACCCAGATAATCATGATGGTGTGATCACTCACCTAGAGCCAGACATCCCAGAAAGTGAAGTCAAGTGGGCCTTAGGAAACATCACTATGAACAAAGTTAATGGAGGTGATGAAATTCCAGTTGAGATATTTCAAATCCTAAAAGATAATGCTGTGAAAGTGCTGCACTCAATTTGCTAGCAAATCTGGAAAATTCAGCAGTGGCCACAGGACTGGAAAAGGTCAGTTGTCATTCCAATCCCAAAGAAAGGCAATGCCAAAGAATATTCAAACTACCGCACAATTGCACTCATTTAACATGCTAATAAAGTAGTGCTAAAAATTCTCCAAGCCTGGCTTCAACATTAGGTGAACTGTAAACTTCCAGATGTTCAAGCTGGTTTTAGAAAAGGCAGAGGAGCCAGAGATCAAATTGCCAACATCTGCTGGATCATCAAAAAAGCAAGAGAGTTCCAGAAAAACATCTATTTCTGCTTTATTGACTATGCCAAAGCCTTTGACTGTGTGGATCACAACAAATTGTGGAAAATTCTTCAAGAGATGGGAATACCAGACCACCTGACCTGCCTCTTGAGAAATCTGTATGCAGGTCAGGAAGCAACAGTTAGAACTGGACGTGGAACAACAGGCTGGTTCCAAATCAGGAAAGGAGTACTTCAAGGCTGTATATTGTCACCCTGCTTATTTAACTTTTTTGCAGAGTACATCATGAGAAACGCTAGGCTGGATGAAACACAAGCTGGAATCAGGATTTGTGGGAGAAATATGAATAACCTTAGATATGCAGATGATAACCACCCTTAGGGCAGAAAGCCAAGAAGAACTAAAGAGCCTCTTGATGAAATCAAAGAGGAGAGAAAGCTGGCTTAAAACTCAACATTCAGAAATCTAAGATCGTGGCATCTGGTCCCATCACTTCCTGGTAAATAGATGGGGAAACAATGGAAACAGTGAGAAACTTTATTTTCTGGGGCTCCAAAATCACTGCAGATGGTGACTGCAGCCATGACATTAAAAGATGCTTGCTCCTTGGAAGAAAAGTTATGACCATCCTAGACAGAATATTCAAAAGCAGAGACATTACTTTGCCAACAAAGGTCCATTTGGTCAAGCTATGGTTTTTCCAGTAGTCATGTATGGATGTGAGTTGAACTATAAAGAAAGCTAAGCACCAAAGTATTGATGTTTTAGAAATGTGGTGTTGGAGAAGACTGTTGAGAATCCCTTGGACTGCCAGGAGATTCAACCAGTCAATTCTAACGGAGATCAGTCCTGAATATTCATTGGAAGGACTGATTCTGAAGCTCAAACTCCAATTTTTTGGTCAACTCTTGTGAAGAAGTAACTCACTTTAAAAGACTGTGATGCTAGGAAAGATTGAAGGCAGGAGGAGAAGGGGACAACAGAGGATGAGTTGGTTGGATGGCATCACTGACTCAATGGACATGGGTTTTAGTAAACTCCAGGAGTTGGTGATGGACAGATGCTTGGTGTGTTACAGTCCCTGGGGTTGCAAGGAGTTGGACATGACTGAGCGACTGAACTGAACTGAATTAACACAAAGTAACCTTAATAAGTTTGAAGTTTGTACTAAGTTTAGGCACAGTCTTTACCCAGAACCTCATTTTTAGTCTAACCATAAGGCACAGGTTTATGTCTAGGAAAAGTGACGATGAAATCAACCCCAAGTGAATGAAAGTCTCTCAGTTGTGTCCAACTCTTTGCGACCCCATGGACTATATGGTCCATGGAGTTATCCAGGCCAGAATCCTGGAGTGGGTAGCCATTCCCTTCTCCAGGGGATCTTCCCAACGCAGGAATATAACTGAGGTCTCCTACATTGCAGGCGGATCCTTACCAGCTGAGATACCAGGGAAGTGAGGTAATTGTGCTAGCTGTTAACAAATTTCCATTTAAAAGCACCATCCAGTTATTACAGATCCTGCAAGCAAATCTTTAGTACCAACAGTGTGGTTGTATATTTAGAGAACTGGAACTGGTCTCATGACACTTTTAACCTAGGTTTTCTCTGCTGAAAGATGTGTAGTTTTGGGCAATTAAACTTCAGTTTCCTCATTTATAGGGTGTGTTTCTCACAACAAATGTGTGGCATGCAGCTGCCTAAATTAAGTAATAGTTATTTGGGTTATTAGCCTCTTAAAGCTTCAGTCCCTTATTTCTTCACCAATTTGTCCACCCATTCATTCATTCCTACTCCCCAAATCAAGTATGGACATCTTCTACAGTAAACAAAGGACATCTGATTAATATTTTCTTTTGCTATTGCCTGAAGATTTAATTCTTTGAAGCAGTTCAGTGAATTCATCTTCAGTGTTCTTCAGAAAAGTACATTATGGTAAACTGAACAATTCTTTCATGAAGTTCCCAATTACTTCTGGGGTACAGTGGATCAGAATGATTCTCTCAGTCCTTCTTTGATGGGGGAGAGGGAGGAAAGAAGCTGTTTCATGGGCAGCTGGATAATATGTGGGCAGAATGTGGGGGTGGTACCAATTTGTGATAAAGATAGATGTGAGATTTTCATCAAAGTAATGACTTATAACTGCCTCTCTCCCATTTTCACATACAACCCACAGGCTGACATTTGGAGTTTCTTATCTTGTTTTCTGAGTATGATGTTTATTTTAATCAGATTCTATTTTTGTGCTCATATTCTGAGTTAGGGCAAGTTGGATTGATGGCTTATCTGATCTGCTATCCAAAATCTGGCTTTGGGGCCTGAGCTTTGCTAATACTGAGGGATGCTGTTTTAAGTTTAGCCAACTTTATATGAATTTTAAAGCAATATAATCACTCATTTAAGAATCTCTGATTAAAGAAAAATGACCAGGTGTTGCAGACACAATTAAAAAAAAAAGCCTGGCCATTCATAGAGAGGCAGATGTTAGTTGAACTCAATCTGCCTTAGCTCATAATAAACAGAATTGAAGTGTTACTGAATTTTACCACTTAATAAAGACTATTTTTTTTCTTCAAATTTTAGCATCAGGTTCCTTACCTGAATATAAACAGACTAGTGAATTTTCTATTAAAGGGACCAATCACCCACCAGAATGATTTAAGGATTACTTTAAAAACATCTGAACGAACAGCAGCCTTGGAAAGAAACCTTACCTAAACTTCCTTTACTGATTTAAGAGCTGTAATAACCCCTTGGATGGAGTTTCCTGTTCAGGAGGAGACTGATTCTTAGTCCTGGGATGTGAGAGTTCAGCTGCCTTAAACTCTCCTTTAGGGGAGCTTTCCATCCCATTGGAAAAGACCTTGATGCTGGGAAAGACTGAGTGTGGGAGAAAAGGTGACGGAGGATGAGACAGTTGGTTGGCATCACCGACTCAAGAACATGAGTTTGAACAAACTCCAGGAGATGAGGAAGGACAGGGAGACCTGGCATGCTGCAGTTCATGGGGTTGCAAAGACTCAGGCACAATTAGTGACTGAACAACCAGCAACCATCCCAGAAGAGCACCATCCCTAGCACCTGGATGGACAATTGTGTAAACAAACCTGATAGAACCTTCTGTACTTTCCCACTGAAGCTCCTACTGATCCTGCTTTTGTTAAGCTGGTCTTGAAACCATGATCTTTGGCAATTTGGGGAGCCCTTCCCTCTCACTTCACGTGGACTATTCTCCTATGTGATGTTTAATTTTATGTGTCAAATCGACTGGACTGCAGAGTGCCCAGACATTTTGTGAAACATTCTTCTGGGTGTTTCTGGATTAGTCTGATATTTGAATTGATGACTCCTCAGTAAAGCAGACTGCTTTCCCTAACGTTGGTTATCCTCAAGCAATCTGAGGACTACAGTCCTGAGTGGAACAAAAGGTTGACTTCTCCCTGGAGAAGTGGAAACTCTTCTGCATGGTTGTTTTCAACTTGGAACACTGGGTTTTGAATGTCCTTCAGACTGGAAACATACCCCTGACTCTCCTGATTCTCAGGCATTCAGAGGTGGACTGGAACTACATCCCTGGATCCCTGGGTTTCCAGCTTGCTTACTGCAGATCTTGTCAGCCTCCATATCATGTGAGAAAATTCCTGACAATCAATCTATTAATCTGTCAACCAATCCTATTGGTTCTGCTTCTCCAGAGAACTCTAACACATCTTGTTGATCTGTATGTTGTTAATTAGTTCACAGGTCCCCAGCCACTTGGATACAAGTTGATTGAGGAAAAGTTTTGCTCCCAAGAGTTTTGATAGTGAGGATGGGGTATTCAGGACTCCCCACTCACTCTGGAGGGTGCAGTGATTTTGAAACCTGCAACAGAGCCAGAGAAAGTCAACTTTCTTACCAGTCTGACTCTTGGGTCTCTGCCACATGTTCAATTAAATGAGGGTGATAAGAAATTTCCCTTTTTAAAAATGGAAACACTCATAGTTTAGATATACAAGAAAAATTTGGGGCTAGAACTAGTTCTTTAGGTATTGTGATTCTTGGTTTAAATTAGTCCTTCCCAGAGATAACAGATTTTCCTGGTGGCTCAGATGGTAAAGAATCTACCTGCAAAGTAAGAGACCCAGGTTTGAACCTTTATTCAGGAAGATTCTCTGGAGAAGGGAATGGTGACCCACTCCAGTATTATTGCCCGGAGAATCCCAGGGACGGGGGAGCCTGGTGGGCTGCCATCTATGGGGTCACACAGAGTCGGACATGACTGAAGCGACTTAGCAGCAGCCAGTATTATTGCCTAGAAAATCCATCAGGAAAAGGAGCCTAGGGGACAAAGATTTGAACACGACTATATACCTAACACCTTCACTTTTCCAGAGATAGTCATTGTGTCCATTTGTCCTTGTCTTTTGTGTTATTGTTTTGTATTGTGCTGTCTGTTTTTCATAAGAATGAGAATCATAAGGTAGACAGAATATACAGGAATAGGTTCTATATATCTGTTGTTTGAATTGGCCTCAGAGACCAGTGAATTTGAGATTCTCACTGGACTGCTGTTCGCTTGAACAAACTTTGTTGTGAGTCACCTATAAAACTGAATGAGGCGCTTCATTCATCTTGATTTTTTAAATTGTTTTTTTAAATTTTTAATTGCATTTTGAATTTTTTTGTATTTTTAATTGGTAATTGCTTTACAATATTGCATTGGTGTCTGTCATATATCAACATGAATCAGCTGCAAGTATACATATAGCCCCTCCCTCTTGAACTTCTCCCACATCCCACCCTATCCCAGCCCTCTAGGTTGGCACAGAACACCTGTTTCAGTCCCTCTGTCACAGAGCAAATTCCCACTATTTTACATAAGCTAATGTATGTTTCCATGCTACTCTCTTCATTCCTCCCACCCTCTCCTTCCTCCACTGTCTATAAGTCTGTTCTCTATGTCTGTCCAGACTCATCACTTCATGGCAAATAGATGGGGGAAACAATGGAAACAGTGAGAGATTTTATTTTTGGGCAGCTCCAAAATCACTACAGATGGTAACTGCAGCCATGAAATTAAAAGACATTTGCTCCTTGGAAGAAAAGCTATGACCAACCTAGACAGCATATTCAAAAGCAGAGACATTACTTTGCCAACAAATGTCCGTCTAGTCAAGGCTCTGGTTTTTCCAGTGGTCATGTATGGATGTGAGAGTTGGACTATAAAGAAAGCTGAGCACCAAAGAATTGATGCTTTTGAACTGTGATGTTGAAGACTCTTGAGAGTCCCTTGGACTGCAAGGAGATCCAACCAGTCCATCCTAAAGAAAATCAGTCCTGAATATTCACTGGAAGGACTGATGCTGAAGTTGAAACTCCAATACTTTGGCCACCTGATGTGAAGAACTAACTCACTGGAAAAGACCCTGATGCTGGGAAAGAGAAGGCAGGAGGAAAAGGGGACGACAGAGGATGAGATGGTTGGATGGCACCACTGACTCAATGGGCATGGGTTTGGGTAGGTTCCAGGAGTTGGTGATGGACAGGGAGGCCTGGCGTGCTGCAGTCCATGGGGTCACAAAGAGTCAGACATGACTGAACGACTGAACTGAACTATGTCTGTGTCTCCATTGAAAGCGAAGTTACTCAGTCGTGTCCGACTCTTTGTGACCCCATGGACTGTAGCCCACCAGGCTCCTCCATCCATGGGATTCTCCAGGCAAGAATACTGGAGTGGGTTGCCATTTCCTTCTCCAGGGGATCTTCCTGACCCAGGTATCAAACCCAGGTCTCCTGCATTGCAGGCAGATGCTTTAACCTCTGAGCCACCAGGGAAGCTCCATTGCTGGCCTGCAAATAGGTTCATCAGTATCATCTTTCTAGCTTCCATATATATGCATTAATATGTGATTTCTGTTTTTCTCTTCTGAGAATGCTGTTGAACTCCTTCTAACACCATACATAAAGATAAACTCAAAATGGGTTAAAGACCTAAAAGTAAGGCCAGAAACTATAAAACTCTTAGAATTTAGGCAGAACACTCTATGGCATAAATCACAGCAAGATCCTTTATGACCCACCTCCTAGAGTAATGGAAATAAAAACAAAAATAAGCAAATGGGACCTAATTCAACTTAAAGCTTTTGCACAGCAAAATAAACTATAAACAAGGTGAAAAGACAACCATCTTGATTTTGGTTTCTGAGAGCTTGGCTTAGCTGCAGAAAGAGCATCCTCTCCCGTTTTCTGCCGATTGGGGGTGCAGATCGTAGGGTCTGTGCCTGGATGAGGCCGGCTGTCAGGTCAAGGTTCTGAGACATGAAAAACCATTATTGGCTCTCAGGGGACTGCCTTAATCCACAACCCTTCCTGTCTCACTATCTTTGTAGTGTTGAGAATTTCTTTCTTAGTATTGTCCACCAGGAATCATAGATTAGATGGGAGATACATTAGATGGATTGTGGGAGACTGGAGTACCATCCTCACTGCCTGTGACAACTTGTTCTCCTTTTCAGCTATCTGTGGGAGTTCCTTTGGATTATGGAGGCTGCATTTTCTGTGTCCTCTTCAGGGACACCTCTCATGCACATAGTTAAATTATATTCTAAGCCTGGAAGTTTACCTCCAGGTCTTCCCCCAAAGAGACAATAGTTTGTGTTACATTTGAATAGATATACTCATGCAGATCCTAATTGTGAAAGGCCAGACAATGGGTCATATAATTTATAAAAGCTTTTATATTTAAGGGACTTATAGAATACTCTCATCCTACACAAATACCCTCTTGGTACTCTGGGAGGATCAGATAGAAAGAAGGGCACAAACATATTAAAACTGGCCTAAAATGTTCCCTTGGGTTTCCCAGCTGCTAAAGAATCTGCCTGTATGGACACTTTGATCCTTGGGTTGGCAAGATCTTCTGGATAAAGAAATGGCAACTCACCCCAGTATTCTTGCCTGGGGAAATCTCATCGACAGTTCATGGGGTTGCAAAAGAGTCAGACACAACTGAGCGAATGAGTGACTAAACAAGAAAGTATTTCCTTAACAAAATTCAAGAGCAGAAGTCAGACTTAGAACAAAAATTTGATTTACTGTAAATTCTCCTCTGCCTCCTTCTTATACTCACCTTTACCTCCAGCTCCTTATTCCCAACTCCCCAGAAGATCTTTTAGATCCACCTTCTCCGAATCCACCTCCATTTCCTCAACTAATTCTTTAAATCTCCCAAACTTCTATGGCTTCCCCAGAAAATCTCTTGACCACCTAACCACCTGCTTTAACCTCCCTTTCTTTACAATAATTACAAGAGGCTTTTAAAAAACTGACTTTAAAACATAAGGTAGTCGTCATTCATATGAGTGTTGTCAACCAAGTCTCCTGCATTGCAGGCAGATTCTTTACCAACTGAGCTACCAGAGAAGACACCAGTGTAAGTACGTGAATTTGTCTTTTGGTTGGTTGACTTGGTAAAGTTGATATCCAGGTAATTCCAGCCTCTGATGAAAGAAATTGCAAGAATTCCTTGCATTTTGAAGATTTTAACTCATGTAACAATGTTTCAAGATAATTTTCTTAACCTGGTACTTGTTAAGATATTTCTTATGTGTATATATTTCCTATAATGCCAATTACAATGAAATAATCTGGGGCTTAGGAAATTTGCAAGGTGTAAGAATTGAAGAAAATGCAGAGGTGAAGTTAATGTGTTTTAGACATATATCACTTCCTATTTACATAGAAAGATACTTTCCCTTTTGTATGACTCTAAATCGCGAAAGTGTTAATTTAAAAAAGGTCAGCATTTTTAGTTTGAATATTCAGCAATATGAAGTTATATAAATCAAGCTACATTAAGCAGAATTTACGTTTTCACATTTGTCAGATTAAAACAGACTAATATTTACATTTAAAACATGACTATTGTATAATCATAACCAGAAGTTAAATTCAGCTATTACTTTTGCTAAAAATATTTTATTAATAATAAATATCTATAAGGTGCTATGCAATACACAAAAGAAATATCAAAGAATGGTTAAAATTGGGTGGTTAGCTCCTAATGAAGCTGTGTGATCCTTTCAATTGGATTCAATAAATAAATATTTTCAGCATTCTAGTTTATGGTAAGCTACAAAGTTAACAAGATTGTCCAAATAAATCATTAATTTTACATGTAGTCTGTTTATCCCTGCAAATAAATGGTCCAGAAATAGTAAAGCTGATTTTATGACAAACATTAAATATCATAGAATAGTGAAATTTTCTATTGAAATTATTGTTCATTATAAAGATCTAAATGTGTCTGATATATGCTTTCCAACCCGGATGGCAAAAGAGGTGGACAATAAATACTGACAGAGCCAACTAATTTTTATAAAATACAATTAATAAGTAGGAAGTTAAGAGGCACGTATTCCTATTTATATATAATCATATGAAAAGGGAAGGAACCAAAAGCTAGCCACACGATAATCATCTTTCCTTTGGTATCACTGTTGTATATCCTTGTTTTATGAAGTAAATATGTATGAGAGTAAGGCTGAGACAAGATATTTAGACATAAAGTATTAGTAATAAAGGAAACTAAACTCTGCTTATTCTCTCTTCTTAGAAAAACATACAACTCAAAGATTTGTATTAGTTTCATTCAGAAAACTGACCATTCCACTTCTAACTTTAGCTGAAGTTATAGGCAACAATGTAGGAGATCATGGTGCTGTTCTCCATGAGTGCTCAGTAAATGACTTTTGATTAATGGTTTAGTGTAGTAAGTTCATCATTGATACTAAAACATAACAACTCAGAGTGTATTTCTTGTTAACAATACCATTACAAATACAAAAAGCACATTATATTGTTTTTAAGAGTTTGTCATTCAAGACAAAAATTAAATACAAATCAGATATGATATTGTTATATATTTCAAAGAAGACAAGAAAGCCATGGAATTGGTCCTTTAGTAGAATACAGATTTTTCTTTTAAGAGAATGAAGACTAGTAGAGATACATTTCATTTGAATGGAAATACTAGTATCTTTTTTTCTTACACTTTTGGAACTTTGGGCTATATTCATTTCCTCTACTGTTTTCTGTGCTACTATCGCTATCACTGCTTTGTTTCTGCCTCTTTCGTTTATTTGTCTGATAAAGGTCTGAGTCACTTGGCTGCTGGTGAGTCCATTCATAAGAGCTGGGCCCAGCCTCCAGATCTGAAACATGATTCAGTGAGGAAGATGCAGAAGTGCTATTAGGAAGTGGTGCTGTCATCTCATAGTAAGGGAGCTGCAGTGCTGGGTTATACGTAGGCCACTGCTGTGGGAAAAACCCACACATATTCACCTACCAAAACAAGCCCACAAACAAAAAAAAGAGAAACAGTTAGAGTTTACATTTACTATATAAATAACTACGAGCAAACCAAACCACGTGTCAGTAAGGACAGGGATGCACTGGTTTCCTTAAATGATTAACAAAGATTCCAGCTGGTGTATAGTGCACTACAGTACAGATTAGTGCCGTCCTATAGAAATATAATGTAAGCCACATGGGTAGTTTTAAATCTTCTAATAGTCACAGGATGAAAATAACAATGAAACAGGTGCAATTTTAAATAATGTATCTTGTGTGTGTGCTCATTTGCTCAGTTGTGTCTGATTCTTTGCCATCCCACAGACCGTAGCCCACCAGGCTTCTCTGTCCATCGAATTTCCCAGGCAAAAATAGTGGAGTGAGTTGCCATTTCCTTCTCCAGGGGGTCTTCCTGACCCAGGGGTCGAGCCCACATCTCCTGTGTCTCCTGCGTTGGCAGGTGGATTATTTATCATTGAGTCACTTGGGAAGCCCTTATATATTTTATTCACCCCCAAATGTCCAAAATATTGTCATTTCAACATGTAACCAATATAAAAATTATTCATGAGATATTTTACTTTTTTATACTAAGTCTTTAAAATCTGATGTGCCTTTTATACTTATGGGTGTGGTTTAGTAGCTAAGTTGTGTCTGACTTTTGTGACCCCATGGACGGTAGCCCATCAGGCTCCTCTGTCCACAGGATTTCCCAGGCAAGAATACTGGAGTGGGCTGAGTTTTTCTTTTTCCAGGGGATCTTCCCAACCCAGGGGTTGAATCTGGGCCTCTTGCACTACAGGTAGATTCTTTACTGACTGAACTACCAGGGAAAGAAAAAGAAAGTGAAGTCGCCCAGTCATGTCTGATTCTTTGCAACCCCATAGACTGTATGCAGCCTACTAGGCTCCTCCATCCATGGGGTTTTCCAGGCAAGAGTACTGGAGTGGGTTGCCATTTCCTTCTCCAAGGGAGCTACCAGGGAAGCCCTATATATTTATATATTTATACTTATATTCAAAAGCATATTCAATTTGGATACTAACTTTTCATGGAAAATATTTAATCAGAATTTAGATTATATAAAATTTAGCTGAAATAGTAGATACACACACCCAAGTTTTTTTGCAAACATACTTCAAAGTTTTGCAATAACTGCATCAAGTTTCTGTTCCTAAACTTAAACTTTAATTAAGTAAAATGAAAATAATCACTCCTTATGGATGGCTGATAGTCACCATATTTTACAGCACAGCAGTCAATTCTTAAGATAGATTAACTCAAATTTCTAGCTATTCAAAGTAGATTAAGGACCTATTTGCAGGGCAGACACAGACACAGAGAGCAGACCTGTGGACATGTCAGAAGAAGGAGAGGGTGGGACAAATTGAGAAAGTCGCAGAAAAAAATACATTACCATGTGTAAGCTAGACAGCTAGAGGGAAGCTGCTACAAAACACAGGGAGGTGTGTTCACCTCAGTGCTCTGTGATGACCTAGAGGGCTCGGATTCGGTGGACAGGAGAGAGGCTCAAGAGGCAGGGCGTATATGTAGACTTAGGACTGATTCATGTCGTTGTACAGCAGAAACCAACACAACATTGTTAAGCAATTTTCCTCCAATTAAAAATAAAAAATAAAATTAGTACCCAGTAATGCTGAACGGGGCGACATTAATACTTATTAATGTTTTTGAGTGAAAGTATACATAGTATAAATTGTCCACTGACTGTGGACAATGTGATCATAAAGTTATTTACTTCCATTAAAAAAGATTAATAGGGAAAACAAGCTCTCGTGTGTGCATATGTGTATGTATGTATTGCTCATCTCATCAAAGAGAAAAATAATGCCACAAAGAAGATATTGATGGTTTTAGATGAGAACTGGCTGTTTATTACTATCTCACCATAAACAAGAAAAGGGCTTTCCTGACGGCTCAGTGGGTAAAGATTCTGCCTGTAATGCAGGAGACTTGGGTTTGATCCCTGGGTTGGGAAGATCCTCTGGAGAAGGAAACGGCTACCTACTCCAGTATCCTTGCCTGGGAAATCCCATGGACAGAGAAGCCTGGTGTGCTACAGTCCACAGGGTCACAAACGAGTCAGACACAACTAAGCACAGGCCTAAAAAAACTAAGAAAAGTTTTTTCCAAAAATTAAATTATCAACTTTCATTATGTTTACAAAGTGAAAATGGCTATTTGAAAAATCTGAAGATCATATGTATGTTGGATGTTTGCAAGAAATCTCATGTTAATCAGAATACCTGTGTTACAGTCCCACAGCTGTCATTAACAAGTTGTATAATCTTGGGCTTGCTGATTAATCTCTGAACCTCAATTTTATTATGTATAAAATGAGAAGTTAGAAGAAAACATTTCCTAAGTTCCCCTTTAACAATATAGTCCACCACTGCGATTTCTAGGCCAGAACCACATTTTTCAGAGTCTTTGGAAAAAAGGTCATTTACTCTACCAACTGAGAAACTTTGCCTTTAGTTAAAATAAAAATCTATGCACAAAAGCAGTATATGGTGATTGATGACTACATTCTATCAAAATGCTTCAGTAAATAGTATTCAATTCTAGAAACATACCTTTTAAATTTTAAAAAATATAGTCATTTAAGTGATTCAAATTTTACTTTACCACAGTGCATTATCACTTGCATCTGCCATTTTCCATTCATACACTGGATGTTTGTGGAGATAACATGAGTGGGATTTCAGATGATCGATTTCAGATAAAAGAGCAGATAGCCACTGGGGCACAATGCTCAAGGCATATTCTGCCTTCACTGTAGGCTTAGAGTTGAGCTTAAGTTCCAAGCAGTTTTCATATCCTTTCTAGTCTGTATTATCATGTGACATTTTCAACCAAAGGCATATCAAACTTACCATCTTCTGAAAGAGAAAATATTCTTGAGATAAAGATGCATTATTAATTGGAGAGAACTGCATAGAAAAGGAAGATCTGCCCATGGCCTCTTCATTTCTTGAGAGAGGTAAAAAAGTAATATGAAGTTAAAGTTCCTATGGACAGAGGTACTCTAGTCTTAAAAAAATACAGCTTCATCATTAAAAAACTTCTCTCAAAGCTCAATTAAGATAAATTTAACTTTAAACATATTACACTAATAATGTAGTGACATAGCAGTATCTCAAGTCTTATTAATTACCACATACTGAAATCTCAATATTTAGAGGCACATTTGGCTTTCTGATAGGAAAATGTTAATCAGTGTTATAGCTGTATAAAGGCATAGAATACTCAGATATGAAGAAAGCAAAGTAAGTCAATAATCACCAAGTGTACACTCAATCTTCTACCAATAAAAAAAAAGGTGAAAGAAAAATAGGAATTTTTTCAATTCATTTTTGAAGGTACTTTCACTGTTTAACTAAAAATAATTATGCTCTTTGTTAAACAGGCTGTTGATATGAGCATGAACACATATTTGCTGATTTCTTCTGCACGGTGATAGTGGTAAAGAACCCGCCTGCCAATGCAGAAGATGTGAGAGACTCGGGTTCGATTCCTGGGTTGGGAAAACCCCCAGAGGAGGGTATGGCAACCCACTTCGGTATTCTTGCCTGGAGACTTCCATGGACAGAGGAGCCTGGGGGGTTATGGTTCATAGGGTTGCAAAGAGACAGACATGACTGAAGTGATTTTGCACACATGTACAATCCCTGATTAACATCAGAAGTGTCCAAAAATTTCATTTATATATGTAATGTTTGCATCTATGGAGATCTCTAATAAATCCCAATGTTATATGTACTGGCTGGATTCTTAGCTAGTCCTCATTATAGCTAGTTTTCAATTCTACTTGCTCCACAGTATCCCACAATTTTAACACTAATACTGCTAATCTTAGGACAGGAAGTTTACTATGGGAAGGGTGAATTAAAACAAGCAGATGGAGGCAAAGATAAGGGCAAGAGAACAACAAGAAGCTGTCAGACAGATAGGTGTCAGTTCATGGTGAGAGCAGGATCACAGAAGCCAGTGGGAAAGTGGGTTTCAGCAAGGAAATACTTAGACAGTGTTGGTGTTAGAGTAAACTGGATAAGCATCAGAGCTACTCTATCATTGATCAGAAGATTCCTGACAACAAACTGTTAAAAGAACAGCTTCCAAACAACAGTGGGGTTAATAAGTGAATAGGAAGTAAAGATGTGAAGGATAATTTTTCAGTGAGAAGAAGGGGAAAATAGACTGATTTGGAGACAAAGTTCAAGGAGACGTGAACATGTGTTTGCAGTAAATGATGGCAAAGAAACAAGATAAAAAGCACAGTGAGGTTACAGACTGGGGAAGATGTGACCCAGTAGCAGAGGTGGTGAGATTAGCATCATTATAAAAATAGCTGCAATATTTCTAAAACCACTATCTTTCCCATGAGAATTTCAGGGCGTGCATATGTTTCTCCATAGAGGAATCACATGTAAATTGGGAAGTCACAAGTTGAACTGTGTCAACTCAAAATTTATATGTTTAGTCCTAACCCCAAATAATTTAGAATATGACCTTACGTGTGAGAGTTAGACTATAAAGAAAGCTGAGCACCAAAGAATTGATGCTTTTGACTGTGGTGTTGGAGAAGACTCTTGAGAGTGTCTTGGACTGCAAGGAGATCCAACCAGTCCATCCTAAAGGAAATCAGTCCTAAATATACACTGGAAGGACTGACACTGAAGCTGAAACCCCAATACTTTGGCCACCTGATGTGAAGAAGTGACTCATTGGAAAAGACCCTGATGCTGGGAAAGATAGAAGGAGAAGGGGATGACAGAGGATGAGATGCTTGGATGGCATCACTGACTTGATGGACATGAGTTTGAGCAAGCTCTGGGAGTTAGTGATGGACCAACAGGGAAGCCTGGGGTGCTGCATTCCATGGGGTCACAAAGAGTCGGACATGACTGAGAGACTGAACTGAAGCGTGACCTTATTTGGAAACAGGGTTGCTGCAGAAGTAATTAACTAAGAGGAGGTCATACTGGAGTAGGATGTGCTAAACAGGTATCCTTCCTTACTATAGTCAAAGGGGAAACTTGTGGAGACAGATGCACACAGGGAGAACACCATATGGAGATGAAGGCAGAGAACTGGGTGATGCTTGTACATGTCAAGGAATATCAACGATTGCCAAAAAATCAGGGGAAGCTATGAGACAGGCACTGGCTTCCCTGGTGGTTCAAATGGTAAAGAATCCACCTGCAATGTGGGAGAACTGGGTTCAGTCCCCGGTTGGGATGATCCCCTGGAGGAGGACACGGCAACCCACTCTAGTATCCTTGTCTGGAGAATCCCATGGACAGAGAAGCCTGGTGGGCTACAGTCTATGGGGTTGCAGAGGGTCGAACATGACCGAGCAACTAAGCACAGCACAGCATACACGAGAGAGCACAGAACAGATTCTTTCTCATCGCCCTCCAAAGGAACTCTAGCAGACACCTTGATTTTGGACTTTGAGCTGTGAGACAATACATTTCTGTGTTTAACTTCGTTTGTGATACTTTTTATGGTGGCCTTAGCACTGAGAAGCTAAAGGCAAAGGAGAAAAGGAAAGATATACCCATTTGAATGCAGAGTTCCAAAGAATAGCAAGGGGAGATGAGAAAGCCTTCCTCAGTGATCAGTGCAAAGAAATAGAGAACAATAGAATGGGAAAGACTAGAGATCTCTTCAAGAAAATTAGAGATACCAAGGGAACATTTCATGCAAAGATGGGCACAATAAATGGCAGAGATCGTATGGACCTAGCAGAAGCAGAAGATATTAAGAAGTGGCAAGAATACACAGAAGAACTATACAAAAAAGATCTGCATGACCCAGATAATCACGGTGGTGTGATCACTCACCTAGAGCCAGACATCTTGGAATGTGAAGTCAAGTGGGCCTTAGGAAGCATCACTACAGACAAAGCTAGTGGAGGTGATGGAATTCTAATTGAGCTATTTCAAATCCTAAAAGATGATGCTGTGAAAATGCTGCAATCAATATGCCAGCAAATTTAAAAAACTCAGCAGTGGCCATAGAACTGGAAAATGTCAGTTTTCAATCCCAAAGAAAGGCAATGCCAAAGAATATTCAAACTACCGCACAGCTGCACTCATCTCACATGTTAGCAATGCTCAAAATTCTCCAATACAGGATTCAACAGTACATGAATCGTGAACTTCCCGATGTTCAAGCTGGTTTTAGAAAAGGCAGAGGAGCCAGAGATCAAACTGCCAACATCTGTTGGATTATCAAAAAAGCAAGAGAGTTCCCGAAAAACATCTACTTCTGCTTTATTGACTATGCCAAAGCCTTTGACTGTTTGGATCACAACAAACTGTGGAAAATTCTCAAAGAGATGGGAATACCAGACCACCTTACCTGCCTCCCGAGAAATCTGTATGTAGGACAAGAAGCAAGTTAGAACTGTACATGGAACAACAGGCTGGCTCCTAATCGGGAAAGGTGTACGTCAAGGCTGTATGTTGTCACTCTGCTTATTTAACTTATATGCAAAATACATCATGAGAAACGCTGGCCTGGATGAAGCACAAGCTGGAATCAAATTGCCAGGAGAAATATCGATAACCTCAGACATGCAGATAACACCACCCTTATGGTAGAAAGTGAAGAACAACTAAAGAGCCTCTGGATGAAAGTGAAAGAGGAGAGAGAGAAAGTTGGTTTAAAACTCAACATTCAGAAATCTCATGGCTTCTGGTCCCGTCACTTCATGGAAAATAGAGGGGGAAACAATGGTAACAGTGACCGACTTTATTTTCTGGGGCTCCAAAATCACTGCAGATGGTGACTGCAGCCATGAAATTAAAAGGCACTTGCTCCTTGGAAGAAAAGCTATGATCAATTTAGATAGCATATTAAAAAGCAGAGATATTACTTTGTCAGCAAAGGTCCATATAGTCAAAGCTATGGTTTTTCCAGTAGTCATGTATGGATGTGAGAGTTGGACTATAAAGAAAGCTGAGCACTGAAGAATTGATGCTTTTGAGCTGTGGTGTTGGAGAAGACTCTTGAGAGTCCCTTGGAATGCAAGGAGATCAAACCAGTCCATCCTAAAGGAAATCAGTCCTTAATATTCATTGGAAGGACTGATGCTGAAGCGGAAACTCTGGCCACCTGATGTGAAGAACTGACTCACTGGAAAAGATCCTGATGCTGGGAAAGACTGAAGGCAGGTGGAGAAGGGGATGACAGAGGACGAGATGGTTGGAAGGCATCACTGACTTGATGGACATGAGTTTGAGCAAGCTCCAGGAGTTGATGATGGACAGGAAAGCCTGGCATGCTTCAGTCCATGGGCTTGCAAAGAGTTGGACACTACTGAGTGACTGAACTGAACTGAACTAGCACTGGTGGCTGAGATGGTAAAGAATCTGCTTGCAAGGCCGGAGACCAGGTTTTGATTCTTGGGTTGGAAAGATCCCCTGGAGAAGGGAAGAGCAACACATTCCAGTATTTTTTTCTGAAGAATCCCATGGACAGAGAAGCCTGGAGGGCAACAGTCCATGGGGTTGCAAAGAGTTCAACACAACTGAGTGACTAACACAAGCACACTAATACAGGAACTATTTACTAAAATTAGAAAGTATAAGAGGTAATAACAAGCACAAAAACACATTTCCAGGGAAGACTAGTGAGAGACTAGGGTATAACAAGAGCAGCATTCTCTGTCCAACACTTCTAGGACACTATGACCTTTTGTCATTCTTCCTTTATAATGCAGCACATACTAAAGAATAAGATATTACCAGTGAAGTGGAGTATCATGGAATATATACCTATCTCTGATCTTTTAGCCTAGAATTTGTGATAATTAAATGTATATCAAATAGAAGTAGAACATGTATGAGTTACTGCTGTCTTCTAGCAGTTTATCTAGTTTTCTGCCCCACACCTAGCAATACCTTGTTTTCCTCCAAACTCATAAGGAAAAAGAGCTATCTTTTCCCACTGGAAGAAGAGGGGAAGTAACCTAAGTGGCTCAACTCATGAGTCCACAGTTCCTTTCATACCAAGGAAGTGAATCACCACCACCTCCTGCCAACATTTGCTGAAAGTACTCACTGGATACTTGCTGTATGCCCACTATTTTAAATACCTTGAAACTATAAAATTTAGCTCTGACAATAATTATCCTCATTGTAGATATGAGGCACAGTGTGATCATCTGTCCAGGGTTATACTGTTAATAAAGTGACAGAGGCAGGATTCAGATAGTCTGATTTCAGCACCTACTTTGTCCCGATTTCACTGATTTAGAAATGCGGGGGACAATGAGGACGTGGAGCACACTGTGTTATGCGTGGGGCGCAGTACTTCTCCAAAAGATGAGTCTGGGTAACTGCCAGTCCTAAGAGGTCACTCTTCTATGCTTAGGAGGGTAGATATAATTAGCAGGCATGGGAGGTTCAATGCTGTTAGTTTACTTGAGAACATTCAGTTCTGCTACAGAAAGCAAGAAAACAACCAGCATGGATAAAGCTCAGAAGAAAAGCCTATGGTAGCCTTTACGAAAGATACACTGATGAGTCTGATGCAACAGCAGAGAGAAACAGGGGCTATGAACACTGGTGTAGCTAGAACTCAGCTAATACAGATTTATGAGATAGTGATGATACTGTAATTAGAATAAGCAAGTGACTTGGAAGACATAGGCAGAATTCAAAACATATATTAAATATTCAAAATAAATAATTTAGTATGTGTTAAGAGATGCCATGGATAGATTCAGTAGAAAATACGATGGAACAAATAAGACTGTTAGTCATGGGTAGAAAGGGAAGGAAAGACCAAGTCATTATCATGGCGCCTCTGGGCTTAGTTATGCTGTTCTTGTGTCTGCTCTGCCTAAGAAACTCAGGTAGATCTTGTGGGTATGTAGCTCCTTCTGTGGCCAGGTATATCTGCCCCTCTGTCTCTTTGAGAAAGCAAGTAAGTGAAATTAGCTCTAGGAAATTTCTATCTGAATGGAATCTCTTACTCTAACCTCAACTCTAATGCTCGTGCGTGCATGCTTGCTAAGTTGCTTCCGGTGTGTCTGATTCTGTGCGACCCTATGGACTATAGCCTGCCAGGCTTGTAGCCTGTCCAGAGATTCTCCAAGCAAGAATACTGGAGTGGGTTGCCATGCCTTCTCCAGGGGATCTTCCTGACATAGGGATGGAACCTGCATCTCTTTAAGTCTCCTGCATTGGGAGATGGTTCTTTACCACTACAGGCACCTGGGAACCCCACTCTAGGGCTAATAACCACACAATCAGTGGGGAAGGCTGATGCAATAGAGAGAGAAACAGGTCGTATGAATATCATTGTAACCAGAACTCGGCTAGTAGGGTCCTCTGCGTACTTGTAGCCTATCCTCCAAATGTTAAATTATCCAATACCCAAAGCTTTCCTTTTGCTTTTCACTGTATCTTTTAAATTGGTTTAATAAATGCTGTGATTTGAGAATCTTAATCTGGTTTGGGAGACTTTCTGTCCCATGACCTTTGGTATAGCTAAACTTAGAGTGTCCCTGCAGGCTATGGTTGCATCAGGAAATAAGCCTACATCAAATATGAGAATATTTTGAAAATTACCATAAAGAAATTCTAAAAAGTAGTAAAATAAATAGTAGAGTGACTTAATGTTCAAAGGCTTAATTTCAAGCCTAGAAACTATCACCGTTTCATCTTTGTGCCTTTGGCAATTAGTTAACTTTTACATCTCTATATTTATTCAAGTATAAAATATGGATAATACTATTTCTATGATCCATCACAGTGAGACTTTGCACTTAAGTGATTTCACAGTAATGAAAAGTACATGGTAATCTATAAACAATGCTACAAATATAAATCTCTCCCACCTACTGCAGAAAATATTGACTGAATTTTAAATGAAAATACTTTCTGTCACTTTTCATGGCTTCAGGAAAAATGAATTCTTTAATATTAACCTATGTCTAAATAGAAAGGTTTTATAGAATATATGAAAACCCTTCCTGGTATTAAGACTATATTTATTTGCCTTACCTTTATGAAAAAAAAATATTTTTAATTACCTGTAGCTGTGTGAATTTATCTTAACACAGCTTTCAAAACTTTGGTTAGCAGGTTCACAAGAGCGAGAGCTCCCTTCAAAAGAAAAAGAATAACAGATTATTTCATGGTACATCTTTTTGGAGTTCTCACATTAAGCCATTCTCAAACACTCCATATAAAATACACAAGATGTTTCTGACCTCCCAAGTACTGTCTACAAGGTTGCTTATATCACTATAAGCGCCTGAATTATAACCAAACTTTGTCCAAAGCAATGACTGTAGAAAAGAATTAGGCTGACATGGGGCCATACAAAGTATATAATGCTGCTTGCTAATACATACCTGCAAACTAAAGATGGCAAATGATCAGTGTTATCTGCCTTCTGTGTGGAAGGTGTGAGTTCTCTGAACTGCACTGACAAGTGTGAACGTAACGTGACAGGGGCCACTGAGCAGCTGGCTGGGGATATGTCAGAACACGATACGGCCCGGCCTGTTTTACTGTCAGTATGAGTTAACAGGATGGTACTTGAGAGCCTGATGCAGCCAATTAATTATCTTTGTTAAGACAAAATAAAATGAAATGTGAAGTGGCCCTTTCCCTTTGCAACAAGACAGCAGTGTTTTCCTATTCTTATGTCTTTTTCAGTACAGCAAGAAGCATAAAAACCAAACAGGGGGTACATTCATAAACCTGAATCACTGAGGAAGGAAGAAACGTAAGTGCCATAAGCATTGCAACGTAAGTATAAGCACTGCCTCCTTGAGTCCCTCAAACTATAAAAGGGCTAGAGTGATAGTGCCATGTTCTCTGGGCATCTAATCAATGATGAACAGTGTTGATGTGTAGCAGGAGAAGGTGTCCGAGGCCATTCATGTCAGGAAGCTTTTCTCTGTGGCTATGAAGGGTCAGTCTTTGGCCAGCTGCTTTTACAGGGCTCAGATCCAGGGTGATATGTGTAACATGGTAAACCCAGGACAAAGACTAAGGCCACCCTATCTTCCAAATGGTAGATATTTGATACCATTGACAAGAAGATCAGCAAATAGCCTTGCTGCATAAAAGCTAGAGTTGGGTATCCCCAGTTCACTTAGATTTGTTTAATTTTTAACAGGCAGTAGCAACCATCATGGCTATTTGCTGGCTGACATTAAAAGAGACCACTTTAAATTTTAATATAGAAACGATGCTATGGATTTGGCAATGTTATTGGTAGTATTAACTAATCACATAACATTATGAACGTGTTCTGAGAAAGTTTAAGGGGCTACAGGAGCACTTTTTTGGTCTTAGGCTATAACATAAAAAACATAGGAGAAAAAAAAAAAAGTTTACACCTCTGGAAACAACACCACCAACAAAACACACTTGGAAGATTTCATCAGTGAGAGAACCTACCAAATCGATACTGCACATTAATTGGTCTTCCATATAAACGAATTCCATTCAGCAGAGCTATGGCATAAGATACCGATTCTGGGTGTTTAAAGCAGACAAATCCAAAGGATTTCGGCTTTCCTTCTCTGTCTTTGCATATAGTCACTTTGGTTAATGGCCCAGCCTGCAAGAAACTTAAAAATTATTTTGTCATAAATCTAAATATTTTTTTACACTCAGAAAATCAACTATATTCAATTTAGGCTAAAATTCCAATTCTGTTAGCAATAACAGCTTTACATAGTTCTCTTGATCATGTATTTTCCTAACAATAAATATCATACTTCATCACACTTTCTTGGCATTTTCTGGCTCATCAAAAAACATTTATGTTGTTAAGGTCAGGATATTTTAGGTAATAGTTCCAAATCTTAAAAGGAGAGATAGGCCTAACAAAACAATTTAGAGTACATTTAAATCTAAGATTAAAATACTACTTTGCCTCCACACATATAAACCATGTTTAAACTCAAAAATAATTGAAATGATAAACCCAGCATTCCTTGAGATGTTGGGTTTATGTTACCATAAAGAAACTGGTAACATCACATCAAAGCCTATTTTTTTTTTTTTCTGACAGGATTAAAACATTTTCACAAGAGAAATTAAATTTCTCATCTATACAGAAACTGTATTTTAATATGGTAAGCCCATTTGGTAAATATTCTCAAAGGGAAAAGTGTTTTAATATGTTTAATACTTTTAAGTAGGCGCACTATTTGTAAGAATGAAAAATTAGTAAGGGTCTAAGTCTAACAACTGGGGAATGTTATTCCATGGTATATTATTAAAATAGGATAAAATAAAATTGAAAATATTCAGATTTTATTGTGATTAAAACCTATAATTAGCAATACAGAGTACAAAAGCAGAATCAAATATTGTAAAAGAGTGCTAATTACACCCTCAAATGTCACATTTCCATCATGACAATGATTAGAGGAAGTACTTACCAAGCCTCATATAGATTTAAAGGTAGATGGCTCATACTTTTTCATTGCACTTTAATGACTGTTTGCTTTTCTCTGTTGAGTTTGATAAATATATTAAGGAATTGTTTTTAATCTAAAGAAAAATGTTAATTATCATCTTTAAAATGATACTATATTTTAAGATTCAATCTTTCTTTCTTTATTCTCTACTTTCCCAGGGAATAGCTCATCCTCCCTTCTGGCTTCAAGAACCACCTTATCAATGAATCTATTTTTTTCCCACTCATGCCTCCTTCATGCAGTCTCCTTGAGACCTCCACGTGATTATATTTCAAACTCAACGCATTTGAAACTAAATTCATTATCTTTCCCCTTGAGATCTCTGTACTGTCCTGTGATTTGTCTCTCAGTTGTGAGACTGTGATCCTTTGGACTATAGTCTGCCAGGCTCTTCTGTCCACGGGATTTTTCAGGCAAGAATACTGGAGTGGATTGCTATTTCCTTCTCCAGGGGATCTTCATGGTCCAGATTTCTTGGTTAAACGTACAAAGATACTAAACCTGATTTTCACTCTTCTAAGGATAATCAGAAATTTGAAAGAAACTAGTAAAAAGGAGAACCATATAGTAATAAAACAAATCAATTTTAATCAGTGTTTCTCCACAAGTGATATTAAATATATGAAATCACAAATGGACAGAATATGCTGACATGCTTTGAATTTTACAAATTCAAAAATACATCCATGCATTTTAAAAGATGAAATTCAACAAGAAGACTTGCTGGTAGTAAAAATCACATCATAAGTTTTTAGTATTTTTAAACCAGAGTCAAACACATAAATAGTGCTGCCAGTTGTCAAGATTTGCTAAGTTTTGCTGGGTAGAGACCTTTCTAAAAGACACCTCACTTTAGTAAATCCTCCCAGATTACAGAAGAACATAGGCAAAAATAAAAACAAATGCTTTGCTGCCTGATCTAATACAGATGAACATTTAGCTAGAAATTATAAAAAAAAATGAGACTATCTATCAATCTATCTAATGTATCTTGTAGTTTCACATACAACTGATACAGATCCAGTTCCTATTGACTAGAGATAATATATGTGCATGGGGGCATTCAGGTCTATCCATCCCATTGACCTCATCATTCTCACCCCCCTATTTTTTGTTGACTCAACATGAGAGAAGCTTTCTGGAGAAAAAGAACTATAAATTTTCTTTCTACCTCCCTCCATCCCTCCTTTTCTTTCCTTCTTTTTTATTTTTTTAAGTTAGAATAATAAATTCCAAATAATACTATGATGAAAAATAACTGCAAGAAAAGACAAAGTATTAGAGGAGATTAAAAATGGCAGGTTTAAAAGGATGGCAAGTTAGAAGAATAAGCATTAAAGCCTTAAAATCAGTAATATTTTTCAAGTAACGTTTTATGTCCAGGAAATGAAACTGTGTTCCTGGAGAACATTCTAACAAATTCTGTGCATCTGTTGGTGGCTCAGATGGTAAAGAGTCTGCCTGCAATGCAGGAGACCCAGGTTTGATCCCTGGGTTGGGAAGATCCCCTGGAGAAGGAAATGTCAACCCACTCCAGTGTTCTTGCCTAGAGAATCCTATGGACAGAGGAGCCTTGTGGGCTACCCTCTACGGTGTTGCAAAGAGTCAGACAGGGCGGAGCAACTAACACTTCCACTTTCCTTTCGTAATTAATAGAGGGGCACTTTAGTTCAGACACAAATGTAGAGCCTTTCAGAAACCACATAAAGAACTTCTTTCACCTCTGGTACTCATGCTTCAGTTCAGTCAGTTCAGTCGCTCAGTCGAGTCCGACTCTTTGGTATTTAGTTTTGCTATTGTCTCCCTTGGAACTTGCTCTTATTCTGATAGAGGAAAGTCACTTTTGATTTCTCTTGATACAAGCATCAGTACTATTATCAATAGTAATAGTGGTACTATTTAGCAGTAGCAGCAGCAGCAAAAACTTAGGAAGTACCAGGTTCAGTTCTGTCTGATCTGGATGAGTTTACTCCATCTTCACACCACATCATACTGTAGATACTATGACTCCCACTGACATTTGAGGAAATTGTGGTGCTGAGCTATTTATGTACTTGGCCAAAATCACATTGCAGATATCAGATTTCACACTTGAAACAACTTTGCCGTACTAAATGTCCCTCTTTTTGCACATTATTTTAAAACATGATAATTAATTTTAAATTTCTCCTTTTAGAAAGACCAAGGACTGTCTCAAATGTGTATGCCTGGCACCTTACTTACTGTCATTGTAATTATAGATCATTAAACGGTTAAATGAACGGCCGAATGTGGATATCTCTTTAGCATGTAAGATCTATGTGTATACAGTAGGTGCACACAGGAGATATAAGTTATCAGGTCTGAAAAAGTTTTCGTAAGATCCTCTTGGTATGAAATAAAGGGAACTAGTCAGGGTATCAATCGGTCTCAGTCATGATTTGGCTGCCCAAATTATGCAGAAATCTCATTTATTCTGGAGTAAAATCATCTCCTGTATAAAAGGGCTTGGGGGAGTAAGTAACGTATACGGAAGCATTTTAAAATATATTCCTCTCATTTCGCGGGAGGTAGGGCGTCAGGATGCTTATTATCTGGAGGAAGACAGTGACAGAGCCGTTTTCTGTTTTGCCTGAGCACACCAAGGCCCAGGCAGCCTCTGCAAAGCCCTGACTCAGGCTGGGGGTTGGGGGCATCCCAGTCACTGCACACCCCAGCACTCTGCAATGGGGATGGGAAGGGGAAGGGTTGGAAATGAGGTGCACTTTTTGTCACTTCACTACCCACTTGCTAACCTGGAGACAGCTGAGCCAAAGCGGAACTAAAGTAAAACCAGAGCAAAGGATGCGGAGGGAAAGGGAGCAGGACTCCGGGTGGTTCAGGTGCGCCCCGCCCCTCCTGCTGCGCTTCCGGCTCGACGCGCTCCGCCCCTCTGATATCCCTTCCCTGCCGACTGTACCTGAAGGAACAGCTCGTAAAGAATCTCTTCCCGCACTCGAGCCTCCAAATTTCCCACAAACACCGTCCTGTTGGCTTCCTCCTGAGCAGGCAACATCCCTCCGGCTCGACCCCAGAATGGAGGAGGCTCCGAGGCCACGCCCTCTCTCCTTGCTGGCGGAGCCAACGAGGAGCGTAAGAGCGCCAGGGGCGGAGCGAGGCTGCGGGGCCACGCCCCCAACACCCCGTGGTAACCGCCCACCGCGCCTTCGCCATGTCCCGTATCCGACCAGGAGGACCATGGGAGAGTGACTGAGACTAAGTAAGATTAGTCTGCAAGGGGCCTTGACATCTTGCTTGTGGAGATCCGTTCATTTCTTCAGGGCACGACATTATTAATTCATTTTGGATGTGTTCAACAAACATTTAAAATAAAATGACTATAGAGATGATTTAAGACATACTAACTTCATTACCGAAGCTCACAGGCTAATGGGGGAAGACTAATTTCTTTGTTTCCAAAGAGTAAACGAATAAATCATTGGGGTTTAAAATTGGTGTTTTTCATAAAACTCGTTTTGAAAGAATGAGTGCATACGTGCATGAATGTGGATAGAGTATTAGAATTAATTTAGCCAGGCAATGTTCCCTAGTGAGGTCTTTGAAAATGGACACAGGTTTTAGGTAGACTGCAGAAGGCATTTGAACTTGAGAAAATAGACTATACCAAAGGATCCTGGAAAGATTATGGCAAGTTTTGTTACTGAAGACAGAATTTTTGAGGATGGCTGCTGGGTGACTGTGGGCTTCCCACCTGGCTCAGTGGGTAAAGTATCTGCCTGTAGTGCAGGAGACACAGGAGACAGGAGGTGGGTCCCTGGTTTGGGAAGATCCCTTGGAGGAGGCCGTGGCAACCCACTGGCGTATTCTTTCTTGAAGAATCCCGTGAATAGAGGAGACTGGTGGGTTACAGTCCATAGTGTCGCAGAGACTCTGATAGGACTGAAGTGATTGAGCACACACGCATGCTGGGTGACTGTAGTAGGATCTAATGTTTGTATTTTATATCAGGGCTGAACTTTGTAAACTGTGGACCAAGGTGAAGAATAAATTCTTACTTGAGGAGGACTGGAAAAAAAAAAATTCCTGAAAGGAGGAAGAAAACTTACTCAGAATCTCAATATTTTGATAAATTAATCAAAATATTGTCAACTGTTAACTTGGCTTCCTTTCTGATACCTGATGTCTACATAGAAATGTGGTGATAGTTCATTTGAGTTGAAAAAGTATTATTTTACATGGACCAAAGAAAAGTATTCTTTTACATGGTTACTGGAACAAAGAAATCATCTTTTTTGATGGAAAGGACACATCTTTGGAATCCAGATTTCTAACTGAATTCTGACATTACTTAATTTTATAACTTTAAGTAATTTCACTTTTTAGAATTCAAGATCTATTTCTTAAGGATTGTATTGGACTAATATTATCTCATTTAATAGAGATTTTTCTGAGTGCTCACTATGTGCCAGGCACTCTTTTTAATCCTTGGGAAACAAAGGTGCCTATAAAGATATGCCCTTCTAAATCACCTTAGAGCATAATGGGAGAAGCAGATTTCTTGAATGTGTAAATAGAAAATTATGTGTCAATGACTTCAGTAGTTCCCCTCGGTTGATATATCATAAGTCTTTAAGTCCTGTCTCCATTTCTTCTTTCTTCTTTCATCAGTATTGTAATATAGTAGGAGGGGCTTGTGAAAATATGCACATTGTATGTGTGTGTGTGCTCAGTTGCTCAGTCATGTCAGACTCTGCGACCCCATGAACTGTAGAGCCTGCAAGGCTCCTCTGTCCATGGGAATTCTCCAGCAAGAATACCGAAGTGAGTTGCCATTACCTCCTCCAGGGGATCTTCCCAACCCAGGGATAGAACCCAGGTCTCTCACATTGCAGGCAGATTTTTTACTGTCTGAGCCACGAGGGAAACCCTGCACATTACAAGCAGATAGCAAATATATATTGATCAAATAAGTGGATACTTGCAGGTTTCTATTATGAGTAGATCTATTCATTTACCTCCAAATTTTTATCCAAACCAAGATATTTTCTCTTTAACTCCTCAGACATTGCTTATCTGGTAGCTGTAACTTCAGGTTTGACTGTAAAATATGCAGTGCATATAAGTCATCATGTTTTCTTGCTGGACTGAAATTTGCATCTTTTTTTTTTTTTTTTGTCCACAGTGTGTATGATTTTGGTGTTCTTATCACATCTTTTTGAAAGTACATAAGTTTATGGCATGTGTACCTCTAGAATAATTATTTAATGTTTTAAGGTCTGAAAGTCAGCTCAAAGCAGTTAGCTGTTTGCTCAGAATTTGGCCTCTCTCTCTTTGTATTTCCTAATTGATACTGAGTGAATGAATGGTGATAAACCTGCTGCTGCTACTGCTGCTAAGTTGCTTTGACTCTGTGTGACCCCAGAGATGGCAGCCCACCAGGCTCCCCCATCCCTGGGATTCTCCAGGCAAGAACACTGGAGTGGGTTGCCATTTCCTTCTCCAATGCATGAAAGTGAAGTTGCTCAGTCATGTCCGACTCCTAGCGACCCCATGGACTGCAGCCCACCAGGCTCCTCTGTCCATGGGATTTGCCAGGCAAGAGTACTGGAGTGGGGTGCCATTGCCTTCTCTGGTAATAAACCTAGTGGTAGCTTAAAAAGAATCCACTTTATACTCACCATTTCTTGCACCATCAGTCACATATAATCACATATAACGTCTAATAGGTTAGATGCATGGATTAATAATTAGTCTTTTTTCACTCATATCAGGATTCCTTACACCCCTAACTGCATGAAGACATCAAAAATGTGTGTGTGTGTGCGTGTGTGCGTGTGTGTGTGCACACACGCACACACTTCCCTGATGGCTTAGCAGTAAAGAATCTGCCTGCAATGAAGGAGATGCCAATTTGATCCCTGGGTCGGGAAGATCACCTGGAGGAGGGTACAGGCAGCCCACCTCAGTATTCTTGCCTGGAGAATCCCATGGACTGAGGAGCCGGATGGGCTACGGTCCATAGCGTCGCACAGATTGCGGCACAATGAAGCGACTAAGCAGGCACACATGCTCACATATATATGGTGTGGTGGTTTAGTTGCTAAGTCTTGAGACCTCGACTGTAGCCCACCAGGCTCCTCTGTCCATGGAATTTCCCAGGCAAGAATACTGGAGTGGGTTGCCATTTCCTTTCCCAGGAGATCTTCCCAACCTAGGGATTGAATTCATGTCTCCTGCATTGACAGGCAGATTCCTTCCTGCTGAGCCACCAGGGAAGCCCATATATGTATATATATAACTAGAGCTCCAGAGTTCCTTTCTCCCCTTCTTTGTCCAGATGACTTATTCTCTTTTGTAGTTCAGCCCAAATTGCATTTCTTGCAAGGCTTGCCATTCAGCACTGTGGATTAGCTGGTTGCTCCACCTGTGTGGTTCCATAGTTTTCTAGATATACCTTTTCCAATCCCTCCGCTCTGTGAAATACTATAAGGCAATATATTTCGGTGTCTAGAACAATCCCTGATAACCTCTGTAGATATATCATAAATAGTTGCTTAAATCATACAGTTTGACTAAATGAATGTCTCTACTTTGTATGTTCAACAACCAAGTTAAACCTGGAACTGAGTAGATGCTTAATAAGAGTTGCATAAATGAATGAACACATGAATGAGTGAATGGAGAAACTTGGGAAATTAATGTTAAGGGTGTGCAGTGGATATCTTTGAAAAATTAACCTCACCTATCTTCATTATTTTTCTTACTCTCACTTTTTCTTTGTTTTGATTTCCTGAATCATATTTGTCCCAAGTAAATATAACTTGTTGTGTTGTTTTGCTTGCATTAGATGTTTATTAAAAGAAATATTTGTAATATTAAAGAGATAACTAAGAGAGTAAATTCATCAAAGAGTCTACCATGCAGATATAAATATTCTGGAGGAAAACCTTCCTAACATACATATATACAAGTCAGGATATATGTCCTTTTCCCAGGAGAACCCACTCCTGTGATGTTCACCAGGTCTACCCAGGAGAGCTGGTCAGGCTGGTCCCCCTTGGAGCAGGGATTGAGTGCCCACACATGTGTGGCGTTGGAGCGGTGTGCAGAGCTGGCATGCCTGGGTGTGTGTCCGCTTCTGCAGCCAAGAGTGTCCTGAGAAGAGGCCTGCATTTGTAGATAGCTCTGTGATTTTAGAGAACTTCCCAGGGCGCTAGTGGTAAAGAGCCCACCTGCCAATGCAGGAGATATAAGAGATGCATGTTTGATCCTTCAGTTGGGAAGATCTCCTGGAGGAGGAAATGGTAACCCACTCCAGTATTTTTGCCTGGGGAATCCCGTGGACAGAGGATCTTGGCAAGTTATAGTCCATAGGGTCAAAAAGAGTCGGACACTACTAAAGTGACTTACCATATACATAACATAAAACATATTTTAGGAAAATACATGTGTATCTTACTATGTACCTTACTATACATTTTACCTTTAGCTTGCCTTTTATCAAAATGCCAGCATCTGTTGGATCATAGAAAAAGCAAGAGAATTCCAGAAAAAACATCTATTTCTGCTTCATTGACTATGCTAAAGCCTTTGACTGTATGGATCACAACAAACTGGAAAATTCTTAAAGACATGGGAATACGAGACTACCTTACCTGCCTCCTGAGAAATCTGTATGCAGGTCAAGAAGCAACAGTTAGAACCAGACATGGAACAGTGGACTGGTTCCAAATTGGGAAAGGAGTACGTCAGGTCTATATTGTCACCCTGCTTGTTTGACTTATATGCAGAGTACATCATGCGAAATGCCACGCTTGATGAAGCAAAAGCCGCAATCAAGATTGGTGAAAGAAATATCAATGACCTCACATATGCAGATAGCACCACCCTTATGGCAGAAAGTAAAGAGGAAATAAAGAGCCTCTTGATGAAACTAAAAGAGGAGAGGGAAAAAGCTGGCTTTAAACTCAACATTCAAGAAACTAGGATCAAGTGAAACTAAGATCATCACTTCAGGGCAAATAGGCGGGGAAACAATGGAAACAGTGACAGACTCTATTTTCTTGGGCTCCAGAATCACTGCAGATGGTGACTGCAGCCATGAAATTAAAAGACGCTTGCTCCTTGGAAGAAAAGCTATGATAAGCCTAGACAGCATATTTAAAAGCAGAGACATTACTTTGCCACAGAGGTCCATATAGTCAAGGCTATGGTTTTTGCAGTAGTCATGTATGGATGTGAGTGAAAGTGAAAGTGAAAGTCACTCAGCTGTGTCCTACTCTTTGTGACCCCATGGGCTATACAGTCCACGGAATTCTCCAGGCCAGAATACTGGAGTGGGTAGCCTTTCCTTTCTCCAGGGGATTTTCCCAATCCAGGGATCAAACCCAGGTCTTCCACATTGCAGGCAGATTCTTTACCAGCTGAGCCACAAGGGAAGCCCAAAAATACTGGAGTGGGTAGCCTATCCCTTCTTCAGCAGATCTTCGCGACCCAGGAATTGAACCAGGGTCTCCTGCATTGCAGGCAGATTGTTTACCAACTGAGCTATGAGGGAGGTGTTTAACCATAAAGAAAGCTGAGCACTGAAGAACTGATGCTTTTGAACTGTGGTGTTGGAGAAGACTCTTGAGAGTCCCTTGGACTGCAAGGAGATCCAACCAGTCCATTCTGAAGGAGATCAGCCCTGGGATTTCTTTGGAAGGAATGATGCTAAAGCTGAAACTCCAGTACTTTGGCCACCTCATGCAAAGAGTTGACTCATTGGAAAAGACTCTGATGCTGGGAGGGATTGGGGGCAGGAAGAGAAGGGGACAACAGAGGATGAGATGGCTGGATGGCATCACTGACTCAATGGACATCAGTATGAGCAAGCTCCAAGGGTTGGTGATGGACAGCGAAGCCTTTTGTGCCATCTATGGGGTTGCAAAGAGTTGGATACGACTGAGCGACTGAACTGAACTTATCACCCCACAACCATATAATGAAGGCTTTCTACACCAATAAATGTTGATTTCTCTGCATCATTAATTTTAATTCACAGTATGTATTAATATATAATTCGCTAGTGGCTCAGTGATAAAGAACCCCTGCCAATGCAGAAGACATAGGTTCTCTCCCTGGGTTGGGAAGATACCCTGGGGAAGGAAGTGGCAACCCACTTCAGTATTCTTGCCTGGGAAATCCCATGGACAGAGGATTCTGGTGGATTACAGTTTATGGGATTACAAAGAATCAACAGAATTTAGCAACTAAACAAACAGCAACACAATGTGTATAATTAGATGAATCCCCCACTGTTCAGCATTTGTGTTGTTTCCACTTTTTTTGGCTATTAGAAATATACTGAGATGAACTTTCTGGCTCATATATCTTTGTGCATGGGTCTGATTGTACTTCTTTGGCAAAGTATCTGGGATATTTAATTATAGAACCAAAGGGTGAGAACATTAAGCATTTTGGCACATATTGCTAAATTACACAACTTTTTGTCCCAAAATATATTCTGACAAAAAATGACCCCATCTCAATAAGTCTACTCAACTACCTTCTATAACTAACTATAACATGCCTGGAAATTTGGTGTATATGGCTTCATCAATTTTATATCTTCTTCATCATCATCCTCATTTTCACACTTATAGTATGATTTATACTGTGTACATGTCTGGAAGATCTTAAAATCATTATTTTAAATACAAGGAGACTAATTAGTACATATATATTGTCATAGTAAACTATACTCCTTTTATATAGTATTTCACCTTCCTTCTAGTTTTGCTATTTAATGTAGTAGACATTACTGGTCTCAACTTTCTCACAATTTACAGTAAGTGAAATATATGAAAATGAAGTATAATTTTATATTTTGAAATTTGGCCATGAATTGTTTTGTCCTAAATGCCAACTTGATATTTTCAATATGAGCTCTTTAGGATTGTTACGATGAAAATAATGTGCGGGATTCATACTAAAGTATGACATCAAAAGCACAGAGCAAAAGGAAAACGATATGTGAAGAAAGACTTATCTGTTAATTTGACTATAAACTTGTTTAGAGTTTCTCTTAAATGTATGACATTTATCTTTCTTCCCACATTCTGAAAATATGTAGTTTACTTATATCTTTATTAGAAAGATACACTGGTTACAGCTAAATGATTATTTGTTGGTCTCCAGTCAAATTATCATGTAGGCACCCTTTTAAAACTGAAGTCTCACATAAAATTCCCAGAGACCAAATAGGTCAAAATAATGATGACATCTCAGCATCAGTTACATTTTTCATGATTTTTAAATGAATACGTCATTTTGTTTGTGGTTCCTCTGAAACACCTCCCCAGACCTCAGCATAGTTTGTACTGATTGATGTGAATTAAACAGGTCTGTTCTTAAAGTATCTCTTGAAATTTACAGAGACTTGAATTTCCAAACAAATTTAATTTTTGAACTTACAATGCATGTACATAGAGAATAGCGATTCTCTTTTCCTTGCCTACCAACATCCATTTTTAGAAAGAAAATAAGGGAAAAATGAAGTAAATAGTTGAAATCTTGTAATAATTTTAAAATGTTTGCATGTTAAAAACAAAAATATTTTTTAAATCTTCAAAATTTTTGAAATATTTTTTGTTTATTACAAGATTTCAACTGTTTACTTCATTTTTCCCTTATTTTCCTTCTGACAATGGATGTTGGTAGGCAAGGAAAAGAGAGAATCGCTATTCTCTATGTACATGCATTGTAAGTTCAAAAATTAAATTTGTTTGGAAATTCAAGTCTCTGTAAATTTCAAAAGATACTTTAAGAACAGACCTGTTTAATTCACATCAATCAGTACAAACTATGCTGAGGTCTGGGGAGGTGTTTCAGAGGAACCACAAACAAAATGACGTATTCATTTAAAAATCATGAAAAATGTAACTGCTGCTGAGATGTCAGATGCTGAGCTTCCCTGGTAGCTCAGATAGTAAAGCATCTGCCTACAATGTGGGAGACCTGGGTTCGATCCCTGGGTTTGGAAGATCCCTGGAGAAGGAAATGGCAACCCACTCCAGTACTCTTGCCTGGAAAATCCCATGGACAGAGGAGCCTGGTAGGCTACGGTCCATGGGGTCGCAAAGAGTCGGACACGACTGAGCAACTTAAAGAAAAAAAGAAAGATTTTAAAAACAAAAATATTTTTGAAATCTTCAAATAGTAGATCTCAAGAGACAGGCTAGCATTTTCAATTTTAAAATAGCCACTGAGTTTGGGTTGCAAAATGATATATATATATAAAGGCCATATTTTATACTTGGAAACTTGGTGGATATGAATTTTATTACTGATTTCATGATTATAAAGACAACTTAGCTTGTAATCAGAATAAACATAAACCACAACTTTTTCTGACTCTCTTTATTTCTAGCATTTTCTAACATCACATTTGCTTTAAGGTTTCAACAAACATCTTCTTCCCAACCACTTCTGAAATCCTGAGGTTAAGAGGAATAAAGAAAGATATAATTATCTTTTTCTTTCCCCCAAATTCAGCTCGTGTAGCTGAATGTTTGTGACTTATTACAGTGTTTAACTTATAAAACCTTCTCACAAGTACAAGCTAAATGGGAGAAAACGAACTGCCTCACCTTTTCAACAAACAGGGAGGAGCAAAAGCCAAGGATATTTTACATTAAAACCTACCAGACTGTGACAGTCCTACCAAAGAGAAACCTTAATGAATTTTAGAATTTCTTTTTTGGTGAATCTGAGTGCTTCTTTTACTTTTATCAGATTCCAAATGAGAGTATACATTTTTCTCTGTTTGATGTGCTGGGCAAGATCTGGTAAGAACTGATAATATGATTTATATTAAAATATGTATTAAATATTCAGCATGATTTGAATTCTTGGATAAAGAATGATATAACATTATGGTATAAAAATACACTGTAATTATGGGTATTCATGTGCAAACAGATTATTATGAAGAACATTTGTGTGTGTGTGTGTTTGGTACATTGTATGTTCTGTATTTTATTTTACTTACTATAATTTTTTTTTCAAGGAGATATAAATAGAACAAATACAAATATTCAAGAGAAATTTAGACTAATTTAGTACTAGAGAATTTTCTTCAGTATTGGAAATCATGGCTTGATAAACATCTTGGTGTTTTTTTTTTTCATTTGTTTAAATAACCCTACTTTTGAGGACATTTTTTTCATAGGTAAATTGTCAGTTGCAAAAGAAACAATAGAAACATATTCCTCAATGTTTTGTTTTGTCTTATCACATTACAGCAAAACAGAAACCAGAACAAGTTTATGATAATAATGTTGAACTTGATTGTCCTGGTTTACTGGCTTACGGTTAAAAATTTACTAATTTAAGTAATATCATTTACTACCTTATGGTAATAAATAGTTCAGTAGAACTACTTGTTCTACTTTATGATAATAAGTAGCAATTTTATAATCATAATGAATAGTTTTCTGTAGAGATTTTGCAAAAGGCCATTTCCTTTGTTTAAAAATCTTTTAAAAAATTTCTTGAATGCATACTTGAATAACCTTAAAATATCAACTAAAAATTCAAATTATTTCTTGTTTCTTTTCAATTGTATATGTGAACTTAATAAATTATGGAAATGTTTGTTTTATATTCAAATACAGACTTTGAATGGTAATAATATGCAGTTCATCATTTATATTTTACTTACTTGGAATTCTATTGATAGGTATTTTATGTGTTTGTAATGTACAGTGAATGTGAACGTGAAAGTCACTCATGTCCTAGTCTTTGTGGCCCTGTGGACTATACAGTCCGTGGAATTCTCTAGGCCAGAATACTGAAGTGGGTAATCTTTCCCTTCTTCATGGGATCTTCCCTACCCAGGGATTGAACTCAGGTTTCCCTAATCGCAGGAGAGCCAGCTAAGCCACAATGTACAGCAGTTGTACCTTAATTTGAAAGAATTCTAAAGTATAGACTCCTATCCTTTGTGTTATATCATAGTTGACATCATTCTACATCAATATCATGATAGACTTTCTCAAACTGTTGCTTTGATTAGTAGATAGGAAGTTGTTCTCAATTGAGAAAACACAGATATAATTATAAAGTGTGTTTCTGGCTCTGTTGACAGAAATAAAATATCAGACTTTTTAGATATTAATAACAATAAATAAATAAGAAAAATTAAAAGATTTGCTAAGTATTAGAATCATACTTAACTCATGCAAGTGTTCTCTCATTTTACATAAGTTCTTACATACCTACGATATTTTGTTGAAATTTCAGCAATTTATTTCAGATAAATATGTTTTTATTCAATTATGCATGCTCTTCCCTTCTCCACTAGAGGTTCTGAAATATATTTTTCAGAGAGTATTTCTTACACTCAACATGAGAATCATTACATCTGCCTTCAGAAATGGAAAAACATCCTGAAAAACTGGGATTAGTCAGATCATTTCAAAACTTTTAAATAGAATCAAATAGAAGTAGAGAAGTAGCTGAACAAACTACTGTATATACAAATATATATGTATATGCATATACATTTAAATTATATGCACATGTGTTCTTAGTACACTTTTGAGTCCTAATATCTGCTGAAATGGTGGTTGTGGCTGTTACCATTATTACTATAGCAAGTATCAGCAAATATTTCTGTAAAGGGCCAGAGAGTGAATGTTTTAGGATTTGAGGGCCCTACAGTCTTGATTACATCCTTTCAACCCTGCTATCATGGCATGAAAATAGCCATAGACAGTTCATAGGCCAATGAGTCTGGCTGTGTTCTAACTTAAATGTATTAACAGACACTAAGGGCTTCCCAAGTGGCTCAGTGGGTAAAGAATTTGCCTGCAATGCAGGAGATGCAGAAGGCACAGTTTTGATCTCTGGGTTGGGAAGATCCCCTGGGAGGAGGGCATGGCAACCCATTCCGGTATTCTTGCCTGGAGAATCCCATGGGCAGAGGAGTCTGGCGGGCTACAGTCCACGGGGTCACAAAGAGTTGAACACGACTGAAGTGACTGAGCACGTATGCACAATGGACACTAAAAGTTGAATTACCAAAATTTTCATGTCACAAAATATTCTTTTTTAATTTTTTAAAATTGTAAAATCATTCTCAGCTTGCTGGTCAGATTTAGCCGACAGGCCATAGTTTGTCAACTCCTATGCTCCAGTAAGTAACTAACAGAAGAGCTGTTAAAGATAGGTTAGTTCATCTTTCTCATTTCACAGGTCAGGAAAATTGAGATTCGGAAAGATGGAGTCGTTTTGTTAAGATGATAGAATTTACAGCCCTGGACTCCTGGACTCCTGGGCATTGTATTTAAAAATGCAGATTCTTCTTCACAGGATGGAGGGCGAAGCCCAAGATTCTGCAATTTTAATTCAATCCCAGCTGATGCCCATATGTATGCAGACCACATTTTTAGTAGTAAGAGTATATTTGTAGAACCTTACTGAGTGGACTGTCTACAGGGCAATAGTCATTCCAAAAGCCATGGAATTCTGAGCCCACTGACTCAACAAAGTCATCATTATTTTTCTCTAAACTTTATAAAAATCTTTCTGATGTGACTAGTAATCTATTTCTATTCATTTACTAACATCAAATCTCCACAAACAACTTTGTAAATTATTGTACCAAAGTTTCTTTCAGGGTGTTATGAAAGAAGCTGGGATTTACAGTTAAAAGACTCAGATTCAAGTCTGGTGGCTGTTCTCACAGGCCTAATCATTTAACCTCCCTGAGCATCAGTTTCTTCATTTTTAAGTGGAAGTAAAATTTATAATACCATTTCAGTGCGTTTTCAGGCTCAAAGGAGATAACATAAATGAGTGATTTGGTCAATTATAAAGCAATATAAATTAGGTTAGAGTAATCCACTGTTTTCTTCCAGATGCATTTTCTCTTTAATTCTCTAAGATTGATTTCCAGCTGTAGGACTTCAAGCTGTATCTACCCATGTACAGTTATGGTAGACTTGTATGTACTACGTATATCAGAATTCCCTGAGTTGTGCCTTTAAAAATGTAGATGTACCTTCCAAATCAGAATCTCTGGGCATGGCTCAAGAAACCACATTTGAATAAACTCTCCTTGTCATTTTTTATACCCATTTTTAAACTCATGCTTAAGAATTCCTGATCAAAGACTTATCAGTCACCTACTATATTTTGCTTGTTTGGTCAACTGTTAGTGTATTTTCAACAGCTTTTCAAATATTTGCACAGTTGAAAAGTTACTGATTGAATATCTTGATTTCTTATTACATGTTAAATAAATGTATTTTCAAAATGTGCTTTGTTTGTTCCATAATCATAAAATTAAGCATGCTATGGCACTCTCTCCTGGAAGCCTTCAGGGGTTTTAAAGTTCTGCCTAAAATTTTGTGTCTCAACTGGCTCTATAGCCATGTAAACCTCTGACTTCAGTTTGGTCAATTGGCTCATAGTATCAAGTTGGTGGTCAGTCATTTGTATCTGGAATTCTACTGGCCCCTGAAAGCCTTCATTCTTATCACACATGAATAAATAATCAAGCTAGTGAATTCCTGGTAGAGTTTTATTTATGTTGCTCAACAGTTTACATAATAACTTACACCATAAATAAGCTTATGCTTTTCAGATCTCTCCCACAAATGTTGTGTTTCTTCTGTATATTTGTAGTATATATACAAATTTATATTTGTATATAACCTTCCACAGGTTATTTAATCTTTTAAAATTTCACTTTCTTGAGGAAAAGGATAGCAAATATAAAATAGTACAGTGCCTGACATGGAGTGATTGCTAAATAACCATAAACCATCATTGATATTATTGATGTTATTGCTGTTAAGAAGTACAGTTTTGCTTTTAGAAATGAAGAAAGAGAAGGAAGTACATTTTTCTTTTAGAAATGAAGAAAGGGAAGGAAGGAGGTTTTCATGCAGGCTTTTTGGGATGAATGTGGGTTTCAGAGGATTATCAGAGGAAGAAGTAAATCTTTACAGAGTGTGTTAGGATTGGTAATTTTTTATGACTGGGTTTTGAGGACTCTCTGTTATTCATTTTGTCAGTGCTTAAAGTAGCAAGACAGACGAATTTGTGTGCAAGTGGGTTTGAAATCAAAGAATATTAGAATAATAGAAGTCATAGGGGACCATTTATTTCAACTCCGTTCATTTAAAGAAACCAAGGCCTATAAATGAGAGTAGAAAAACATTTGCTCAGATTCACAAGAGAAGTTTGAAAGAAATTGAAGACATTTGGGTCTCTGTGGTCCATGTCCAAGGTGTTGTTCTCACCTCTGAACTCTGTTGGTTTGGATCTCCTTGTTCTCTTCTTCACAACCATTGCAACTATAATGGAAATATACTTCAGTTAGAGCTGAACAGCCTAGAATCACTATTCCTGATGTCATATGTCTTTGATATTTTTAAACAATTTACTGCTTCTATAATTTGAAACCTAGGAAGATTTTCAGAATTCTTTCTCAGTGCACTGCTCTGTTGAGATTATTGCTAGAGTCATTATCTTTCTACATATTTGATAATGAAATCCAGTATTGTGCCCTTGCTACTGAATTTCTAATCAGAGTAATTTGGACTAGTCCCAAGAACCTCAATTTGTTAAATTGTCAAACAACCTCAATACTTATTTTTCTGTTCTAAATATCTTTTATCTTTCAGCCAATAACATTATTTGTTATCATTTTTTTAATCAACTCAAGTCTATTTAAACCATTTTTCCTCCTTATAACTCTCACAAATAAGTATGTTAGATTTAAGACATTGAGAAAATATTAAAATTCAGGAGGGAGAAACAGAGAAAATATAAAAAGATAGACAAAAATTCTAATATTACCATCACCACAAACTACAGTTATGATAGTGGTTTATTTCCTACCAGTTCTAATACAATAAATATGTGTGTATGTGCACAAATGTAAGAGTTTACTGCATATATAGTATGTATTATAGCTAAAATTAGGACTATATGTATATATTTATAGACTATATAGATTTCTTACTTGCTGCATTACTATGGATACATCATAATTTATAGACTCTGCCATGTATTTAGTTGATTCCTGAATAACCACTTTAAAAATGATGTGATATATATCAGTGTTAATGGTCATGGTATAATGGTAAAAATGATACAGTGATGTTATTTGAATTAATCTTTACTAGTTTTTAAGAATATTGAGCACATTTTGATGCATTTATGTTTGAATATTTAATTTTGTAAAATGTCTTTATATTCTTCACTTGGTGTTCACTTGGGGCATTCTTTTTCTTCAGTAATAGTTCTTTACGTATATTAATTCCTCTTCTACTTTGTATTGAAAATATTGTCCTAAGTGTTTTTTTTTTTCATGTGGCTAGTTTATAGTGTTTATGATGTTGTTGTTGTTTAGTTGCTGAGTCATGTCCAACTCTGTTGTGACCCCACAAACTATAGCCTGCGCAGCTTCTCTCTCCATGGGGTTCTCCAGGCAAGAATGCTGTCATGGGTTGCTGTTTTCTTCTCCAGGGGCTCTTCCTGACTCAGGGATCACATCTGCATCTCCTACACTGGCAGGTGGATTCTTTACCCCTGAAGCACCAGGGAAACCCGTAGTGTTTATGTACAGAATCTTTAAATTCACCTGCTGTGAAATCTGTTGGTCTGATACTTTATGGTTTCTTCCTTTTTTTAATGCTAAAAAGTCATTCCTCAATCTGAGACGATATATGTATACATTAATTGTATTCTTCTTCTAGTTCACATAATTTTACTTTTAAATAGAATGTTTTAATATAACTCAAATCAAATAATTATTGTAGTAGTTATTATATTTAAAAATCCATTACCTTTGACTACTAATGATGTTGAACATCAGTTTTGAGCCTAGTGGCCATTAGACCACTCTTTTTGTGAAGTGCCTTCAATTCTTTTGTCATTTTTTTAAAAGTAACTTTTTAATTTTACATATATGTATATGTGTACTGGAGAAGGAAATGGCAACCCACTTCAGTATTCTTGCCTGGAAGATCCCATGCATGGAGGAGCCTGGTGGGCTGCAGTCCATGGGGTCGCAGAGTCGGACACGATTCTCTGTGTGTATACAGGGCTTCCTAGGTGGTTCAGTGGTAAAGAATCTGCCTGCCAATGCAGGAGACACAAGAGATGCAGTTTCGATCCTTGGGTAGGGAAGATCCCCTGGAGTAGAAAATGGCAACCCACTTCAGGATTCCTGCCTGGAAAATTCCATGGACAGAGGAGCCTGGCGAGCTACAGATCATGGGGTTGCAAAAAGTCCAATATGACTGAGTGACTGAGCACACACAGCACATGTGTGTATACATACATAAAACATATGCACATAATATATATAATATATATATACACACACATACATACACATATATATTTGGGATATAGGTACTTTTTCATATGTACATTTTGCAAACCTGAACATTCACATTCTTATCTGTTTTTTTTAGGAGCAGACATTTTTCACTATGGCAGTTTCCAATTTATTATCTTTATGTTGCATGCTTACTGTATCATATCTGAAAAGTCTTTGCTTACCTCAAAATTGTTAATATTGTCTCTCAATATTTCACATATGTTGTCTGCCAGAGAATGAAGCCAAATCAAAGCAAGCAGAGCTGAGAGAATGCGAGGATGGGCCTTAGTTCTTTTTTACTCTAGAGCTAGTTTAGCTCCATTGCTGTAAAGTCTGACCCTTCTAGAGTCTCCACTGAATGTATGTGATGTTCATTAAGTTTTATCTACTCTGGCTGGTCAGAACTGCAGTGCCTCCTAGCAGGCTGTGGCCTTTGAAGTTGTTGAGCTTACCGCTCTTTGTGGAGTTTCACCCTATGCAGGCATAAGTTTGTCTTCAGCAGTAGATTCGAAGGGACTCCTCTCAGAGTTTGGAGCTCAGCCTCTGCATAGCCCCCTCCTTTGTGGTACAGTGTGATACAAATTCTAGTTCAGTTCAGTTCAGTCACTCAGTCGTGTCCGACTCTTTGTGACCCCATGAATCGCAGCACCCCAGGCCTCCCTGTCCATCACCAACTCCCGGAGTTCACTCAGACTCATGTCCATCGAGTCAGTGATGCCATCCAGCCATCTCATCCTCTGTCGTCCCCTTCTCCTCCTGCCCCCAATCCCTCCCAGCATCAGAGTCTTTTCCAATGAGTCAACTCTTTGCATGAGGTGGCCAAAGTACTGGAGTTTCAGCTTTAGCATCATTCCTTCAAAAGAACACCCAGGGCTGATCTTCAGAATGGACTGGTTTGATCTCCTTGCAGTCCAAGGGACTCTCAAGAGTCTTCTTCAACACCACAGTTCAAAAGCATCAATTCTTCAGAGCTCAGCCTTCTTCACAGTCCAACTCTCACATCCATACATGACCAATGGAAAAACCATAGCCTTGACTAGATGGACCTTATTCGGCAAAGTAATGTCTCTGCTTTTGAATATGCTATCTAGGTTGGTCATAACTTTTCTTCCAAGGAGTAAGCGTCTTTTAATTTCATGACTGCAATCACCATCTGCAATGATTTTGGAGCCAATTCTAGTAGATTCAACTTTTTCAAACTCCAGTCTTTTTCCCCAACTTGGCAAAACCGCCGTGTTTTGTTGGGTTCAGCCCTCCTGCACTGAAGTCTGGAAACTGCCTCCAGGTAGAAAAGTATTAGATATAGGGTTCAAATCATTTGTTTACCTTTGTAAAGATACCATAGCTGTATGCTTTTTGTTGTCCAATGTGTAAACTTTTTTTTCAGATATTTTGTCAAGTGTTCTAGTTGTTTACAGAGGTAAAGTAAGTCTGGAATCAGATATCCATAATATAATGATGGGAACTGGATTCTGTAAAATGTTTTTGTTTTATTGTTGTGTGTGTGTGTGTGGTCACATAGTCATGTCCAACTCATTGTAATCCCATGGTAGGTCACTCATTGTGACCCTATTGGGCTTCATTGACCCCAATGTAGCCCTCCAGGCTCCTCTGTTCATGGGATTTCCCAGGCAGGAATGCTGGAATGGGTTGCCATTTCCTTCTCCAGGGAATCTTCCCAACCTAGGGATCAAACCCAGGTCTCCTACATGGGAGGCATATTCTTTACTATCTGAGATACGAGTGAAGACTTTTCTATTTTGGTAAGACATATTAGAAATTGCCATTTTAAGTGTATAGCTCAGTGTTATTAAGTGTATTCACACTGTTGTGCTACCATCACCATCACCCATCTCTAGAACATTTTCATGTTTCCAAACTGAAAATCTGCACCCCATCAACTCCACATTTACCACTTTTTTCCCAGCCCTTGGCAACCATTGTTCAACTTTATGCCTTGATAAATTTGACTCCTTAGGTACCTCATTTTAATGAACCATATAGCATTTATCTTAGTATTTTTGTGACTATCTTATTTCATGTAATATAACATATCTAAAGTTCTTCCATGTTGTTTCATGTATAAGATTTTCCTTCCTTTGAAAGGCTGCATAATATTCCACTGGATATATACATCAGGTTTTGTTTATCCATTCACCTTTACTGGATACTTGGGTTGGTTCTGCCTTTTGGCTTTTGTGAATAATGCTGCAGTGAACACAGCAGCTGCAGCTTTCAGCAGTGCACACAAGTTCCAATTTCTCTACATTCTTGTCAACAATTATTTCCTGTTTTTCGTTGTTTTTTTTTCAATAGTAGCCATCCAAATGGGTTTGAAGTGTCATGTCTTCCTTTGTTTTTAGTTGATTGTTTTGTGCTGACACATTTTGATCTCTTTATCTTTTTTTGCTATATATTCTATATATTGTATTTATCACAGGGATTATGTATAACATCTGAAGTTATGACTATCTTAAATTGATACTAATTTAGCTCCGATAATGGCAATAAAGACTTCAGTAAAAACTTTCACTTAAAATTCTCTACTCCATTAAGCTCTACTTCACTTATTTTATGTTATCAATGACACAGTTATATCTTTATACATTGCATACACATTGACATAGATTTGGAATTATTTCTATGCATTTGTCTTTTAAATCCTATGGAAAATAAAAAGTGGAGTTACAAATCAAAATTTCAATAGTATTTTTTATATTTGTTCATAATTTGCCTTTACCAGAAAATTTTACATTTTATATGATTTCAAGTTATTGTATAACACTCTTTCATTTCAACTTGAAGGGCTCCCATTTGCACTTCATATAAAGCAGTTATAGTGTTAATGAATTCTCTCAGCTCTTGTTTGTCTCATTCACACAAAAAATGTGTTAGTCGCTCAGTCGTGTCTGACTCTTTGCAACCCCATGGGCAGTAGCCCACCAGGCTCCTTTGTCCATGGAATTCTCCAGGCAAAAATATTGGGGATCTTATTTTGGGAAGAGGATCTTCCCCACCCAGGGGTCAAACCCCCGGGTCTTCTGCATTACTGGCAGATGCTTTAATGTCTGAGCCACCAGGGATGTGTGTCTGGGGATGTCTTAATTTCTCTCTCATTTTTGAAGAACAGTTTTGCCTGATACAGAACTCTCAGAAAGTTTTCCTCTTTAACCACTCTACATATATTATCTTACTGCCTTTTGGTTTGCAAAGTTTCTGCTGAGAAATCTAATTTTATTGAGAATCCCTATAAGTATTACCTTACCGACAAAGGTCTGTCTAGTCAAAGCTGTGGTTTTTCCAGTAGTCATGTATGGATATCAGAGTTGGACCATAAAGAAAGCTGAGCATTAAAGAATTGATGCTTTTGAACTGTGGTGCTGGAGAAGACTCTTGAGAGTTGCTTGGACTGCAAGGAGATCCTACCAGTCCATCCTAAAGGAAATCAGTCCTGAATATTCATTGGAAGGACTGACACTGAAGCCGAAACTCCATTGGCCACCTGATGTGAAGAACTGACTCATTGGAAAAGACCCTGATGCTGGGAAAGATTGAAGGCAGGAGAAGGGGATGACAGAGGATGAGATGGTTGGATGGTATCACTGACTGGATGGACATGAGTTCAAGCAAGCTCCAGGAATTGGTGATAGACAGGGAAGCCTGGCATACTGCAGTCCATGGGGTCGCAAAGAGTTGGACACGACTGAGCAACTGAACTGAACTGAACCGTTAAGTATTTGATTTCTAAAACTTTAATTTTTTTTCTTTTCCTATAATCTACCAGAGTTGAGTCAGTTTGATATTCTTTAAGAGCTTTACAGTACACTAGTTTGACTTTTTTGTATCATTTGAAAATTTTTGTTTTTCTTTATCTGATGTTAATATTATTAATGAAATTGACTATGTGTGCCTATATGTTGAGTTGCTTCAGTTGTGTCTGGCTCTTTACAACCTTATGGACAGTTACCTGCCAGGCTCCTCTGTCCATGGAATTCTCCAAGCAAGAATACTGGAGTGGGTTGCCATGCCCTCCTCCCTGGGATCTTACCAACCCAGGGATCGAACCAGCCTGTCTTATGTCTCCTACATTGGCAAGCAGATTATTTACCACTAGCGCCACCTGGGAAGCCCAAAATTGACTATACAATGTCACAAAAAAGCTAAACAAAACAAAATGAAAAACACAGACCCTCAGTGGTTAATGTAATGTAGCTGCTACATTTATAGATTCAGGTGGGAATTGTATAGGCAGTGCTCTTTTTTGTTGGGTTTGCTGGCATGTTTGGCTTTTAATTGGGTGTCAATCAACTAGGGAGACTAGTACAACTTAGCTCTTTTACTCCTGTCTCTCCTTTTCCAGCAGGCCAGACCTGGGGTATTCTCACTGTGGTGGCAGAAGTGTGGGATGCCCAGCTCTAACGTGCAAGCCGAGTTCAGCATCTGTTTGCATTACATCACCAAGGTCCTACTTTCCAATATTATAAGCTGTAATGCTTGTATCCATATCAAAAATTGGGGCAAGTCATCCCACTTGTGATGGGAGAATACCTCAGAGTTACAAGCCGAATGACATAGATTCAGGAAACAGTGATGTTTTGAAGCCATGATTGCATCTCGTATATCAACCTAGTTTGTCTTTATTTTACTTGTGTGGAATATACCTACCTATCCATTTATTTAAAATTTCCTGTGCACTCCTTTATTTTATAGCTAAGTTTCTTTTTTATGAAGCTGATTTTTTGAATAGGAAGACTTTATTACAGTTACATAACTTTATCTTTTGTGTAAGTTTATCATTTTGTTTTGTGCTTTCTACTTTCTATATTTTTCATTTTCTTTGTATCTTTTGTATATATACACATTTGCTATACTTTCATATGTTTTAGTGTGTAGAAAGTCATGTCTATTGTTTGACATAATATAATGGTTAACTGTTAAGATAATCGATACTTTTTAAAACCCATACTTACCTATTTATTAACATTTTTTAAATTGACATATTCTGAATCCCCCAGTTAAGGAATTTTCGTACCACTTTATCTATACCCCTTTTAACCTAAATTCCAATCTTACATTAGTATACGTTGAGGCTTCCCTGGGGCTCACACAGTAAAGAATTTTCCTGCATTGCAGGAGACCCACATTCAATCCCTGGGTCAGGAAGATCCCCTGAAGAGAAGGCTTCCTACTCCAATTTTCTTGCCTACAGAATTCCATGGAGAGAGGAACCATCTTATTAGTATATATTGACTTATACTAAACATTCTTATTAAACATTTGAATAAAAATCATTTCTGATATTGCATTTATGTTTTACTCAGCTTTATACTGTTTACACTTAACTGGTATCTAACTCGTTTCTATGCTCCCTTTCTTTTTTACTGTGAGTTTCTATGGATTTTGTCTTCAATATATCTCTCATTTATTTAATAGTGATGATGTCAGCAACTTTACTTAGTCAACTTTGGGTGGTGTACTTTAGGAAAAATATAAAATTATTGGGCCACAAACTTTTGCACTTATAGTCTTCATTTATTATACTTTTATATGTCCGATGTATTATTTTGGAAGACAAATCTGAAGTCATCATAAATTCATTCTTCTATCTGTAACCTGGATTTTCTGTCTTAATATGTTTAGGATATTTTTCTTTTTCATTGAAACCAAAACTGATTCTAGGAGGTCTCTTAGTGAGTCTGATGAACTGAATTTCTCCAGATACTGGTGAACATTTTTCAGTTTGCATACCCTGGTATGCCGTTATTTCCTTAGTTGTTTTAACTGCTACCCCCCTCTCCTCATTTCCTCCCTACCTGCCAACGGAATGATGATTTTTAATTTGAATCTTTATTTTCTATCCCATGTCTATGTTTACCTTCATAATTTAAATATCTTTTCTCCTTCATGTCTTACTATATATAAGGTGAGATTTTCATGTTTTTGCATCTGTAAAATGAATTTTTATTCTGCAGTTGCATTTTTCCTTTTTGTGAATTGGAGTATATTTTTATTCCATTTTAACCTTAAGCTGTTGTTTTTGCCTCAGTAAATTTTCTCTTAATACCCTCCTGTTTTTGAGATGTGTTTTTTCCTTGTATTCTAATGAGAGTTCTAAAGAGTTTCCTGCAATTACTTCTGCATCTGGTAATAGACAATAGACTTTTCTGTTATTTGTTTTAGGTGATTTCTTTCCCTTATTTCATCACAGGGATTTTGTTTATTCATTACTCATTCTAGGGCCAGGTAAAATCTACCTTGGCTTTTAGTGGGCCAGCAGTTTGGATATATCAGTTGCATTTTGAATTCTTAGAGTTCCAGCTGGTGGGAAGGTGGATAAGCACAATTGTCTACCCTATTTGTACTCTGTTAAGCATTGATATTGCCTTGAATTTTAATTTATTCATCCTCTCCACTTCCTCATTCCTTTGTATTTAGAACAAATGAGGTATCAAAGTTTTTCAGCTGTTAATCTGGGAATTCAATTTCACTTCCTTCCTTCTTTGTCTTCTTCTGAACTATTATGATAATATCACATATATAATCTCCCAACAAGAATGATTGCAACTAGTGCATATTATTATGTCTTTTCCAAATATATTTGTGTATAAATAGATGTATCATTTTAAATGTGTATTTATAAATGTTAAAAGAGATACTTAAATTTATCAAATACATATAAATGTATGTAATGACTTGAGCACATTATTTCTGGGCATTTAAATTACCTCTATTTCTCTAATATTCAAATAATACATATTCATTTTTTATATATTTTCAGACTATTGGTGTAAATTCTTAGAAGTGTAATTACTACATAAACTTTTCTAACACTTTTGTGAATTTTTGCTATGTATTGACAAATTTTTTTCCAACTCTTCTTACCAAGTTAAATTTCCATAAGTAGTATAAGCATATGCTGTCATTAAAAAATATTTTGAGATTGTATCCTCATTTTTAAAAAATGACTATTCTTAAAAATTATGAAAAGATAAAACAACCATGTTTCACTGCCTGGTAATGACCATTGCATTGGTTTGGCTTAGATATTTCATTTTCTGCTCTGCTTTCGTCTAGGATGGATGGCTGGATAGATAGATATGTAGGTATATAGATGATAGATAAATAGGATGCACACATTGATAAAATTACATATGATGATGACTAAGGTGTTTTAAATTTTTGTGTGATTATGCATAACCCCATAATTAATATATTTATATTTAACAGAGTGCTCATTTCATTAGTGTAACTCTAGCAAGAAAATCTGGAGAAGGCAATGGCACCCCACTCCAGTATTCTTGCCTGGAAAATCCCATGGATGGAGGAGCCTGGTAGGCTGCAATCCATGGGGTCGCTAGTAGTCAGACATGACTGAGCGACTTCACTTTCACTTTTCACTTTCATGCGTTGGAGAAGGAAATGGCAGCCCACTCCAGTGTTCTTGCCTGGAGAATCCCAGGGACGGGGGAGCCTGGTGGGCAGCCGTCTATGGGGTCGGAAAGAGTCGGACACGACTGAAGCAACTTAGCAGCAGCAGCAGCAGCAGCAGCAAGAAAATCAGGAAGATTAAATATTTTTAATATTTTGTATGTGTGGTATACACATACACACATATACAATTTCAAAATGAAGTATCAACTTTTTCTCTGAGCATCCATATATATGAATCTTTGTTACATTTACCCTTATAAATATTACATATTAAAAGGATTTTTTCATTGTGTTTAATTTGATAGGAAGAAATTGATATATTTTTGTTTTTATTTGATCACTATTCAGGTAAAGTATATTTTTCCTGATGCTTATTATCTATATCTTGATATTCTTCTGCAAAACTGTTAAAGTTCATAATCAACTTGTGGACTTTTACTGGTGTGTGTAACACTTTCCTTATTAACAATATTAATGATTTCAATCACATCATTGCTATTTTGTACTGATAAAACTAATTCTTAATTTTTAGCCAGCCACATTCATTTCTATATTTTATTGTAATTTTTGAATACATCTACTTCAAAAAGTCTACTTAAGTAATCAGTGAATTACTTTCAACATTGCAGATGCTCAATACGTTAACTGCTAATAAAATAAAATCCCCCACACCCTCCAAGTTCAATTATTTCCTTTGCAGCAGTGACAAGAATAGAATCAAATAAATACTATCCCAATACTCAGCTTGACTGACTTTTTTTTTTTTTAATTTCAGAGAATAAGGCACCATGCCTTGAATTCTCTCATCTAAGTTTAAAGGATTCCTTCAGAGATCTATTTAATCCTAAAATGGAGATATCTTTGATGTTGTATACAAGGAACAACCCAACTTGTGCTGAATCACTGTTTGAGAAGAATGATGCACTTAACGTTAATTTCAACACAAGCAAGAAAGTAGTCTGGCTGATTCATGGATACAGACCACTGGGCTCCACTCCTTCATGGCTTCAGAACTTTGTGAGGATTTTGTTGAACCAAGATGACATGAATATAATTGTAGTAGACTGGAACCGAGGAGCTACAACTTTTCTTTACAATAGAGCAGTTAAAAATACCAGGAAAGTTGCTGCCAGTGTGAGCAGGTACATTCAGAATCTTTTGGTAAGTCTGGAATTTTATGGGTTATATATGTTATACAATAAATGGTGGTTTTATAATACTGCAAAATGGTGATAAAGTAAATACTATTTACTTCATTCTTTATTGAGACTTTGTTAATCAAGACTTACTGCACAAGTGTGAAGAATTACTGTGTTGATGTGCTTCACATATGCAGCCATTTTTCTTTTGTGTTAATGGATAATTCTATACCTAGACATGACCTATCTTTTTTTTAAAGTTATCTTAAAGACTCAATTTTCATATTTTATCTTAAAATATCTTAAGATTTTTTTTTTTTAACTCTGCCTATGCTGACTTCAGGATTAGTTAGTGATTTTATGTGGAGAGAGGAAATAAACTATTTAATTATTAGACTTTTTAGATATATTTTCTAGGATATGTCTAAAATGACAAAATGTATATTGGTCAAAATGTAAAACAACTTGAAAAGTAGCATACTTTTGCCACCTTGGAGGCAGGTCTCACTTCCTTTTAGTCTTAACCAGTTTAAATGAAGTCCAGTTAAATAAATTCAGGCCAGTTCTAGGTTCATCTGTGTTTCAAATGATCTTTAAGTCAATGTATATGGAGATCTAGAGATCTATGTCTGTTCTAGAGAGAGGTCATAGTAATGGTGCTCAAGAGAAAGAAAGGTGATAAAAGAGTTGGGGTCATTCTTGAGCTTGAAGTCCACCTTCGAGTTGTATTTGCTGAACTTCCAAGCCTCTGCTGAAATTCAGCAAGCATCATAGATCCAAGAAACAGTTGTATGTAGTTGTTAGAAGTCAAATTAGAGGGATTCAAAGACCACCATATCCACACCATCAGTGTGAGTCTGAGCAATAGCTTAACCATTCTGCTTCATTTCTGTCTATTCATTTGGGATAACAAAACTTTATAACAATATTTTATTTAAGTGTTATGAAAATTAATTCTTAACCAGTGCTTGTTATGTAATAACCATTAAATGAAATCAGCTATCATTATTATTTTTACATCCACAAATTTGGACAAAACCAAACCATCCCTCTGGAGACAGAAGACTATTGATTCACTTGTTCTTACTGATAGCCTGAAAATTGCATAATTAGTTTTTACTTTTTGCAGTGGTCTTTTCTATACTTAATACATATGTACTTCAAAGTGTGGAACTTGTGAATATTAAATACAGAAGTTTAGGAAAAGTCTAATATTAGATAAATTTCTAACAGTGCTTTTCCTTGCAATGGCTCCATATTAATAAGGAAGGATAAAAAATTCAGTAGCACTAAAGTTGAGAGTAATATTCCCTGGAGGTTGCAGGTACTAGTCTGAGAAATGTTGAAGAAAATTATCACCCCATGCCTGGGAAATCAGAATCTAGTTTCTCATTAGAATAAATGTTCCACATCTTTCTATCAGCCATCAGATGTGTGACTGTGTAGACTGGACCATGACCTGCTTCCTGAGAGTGTAAGAGAATATAATAAGAGAAATTCTCCCTTGTTTAAGCTCCTAATGTCCCCATACCCCTCTCCTGGGCTGCGAGTCTAGGAGGTGATCAAAACTTGGGCTTTAAAAATTAGACTCCATTGCTCTCCAGTTTGTAATCAGGCTAAGTCACTTAAAATCCCTGCATCTCATTTTATCATCTCTAAAGTAAGGGTGGATATTCACATTGTTCAGTCTTCTTCAAGTTTTTGACACAATTTACAGATAAAACAAAGAAGCAGGTTAGTTTATATTTTGAAGTTAAATAGACCTGGACTTGAAGTCTATCTTTTTCCCTTAGTCAGTTCAGTTCAGTTGCTCAGTCGTGTCCTACTCTTTGCAACCCCATGAATTGCAGCATGCCAGGCCTCCCTGTCCATCACCAACTCCCGGACTTCACTCAGACTCACATCCATTGAGTCAGTGATGCCATCCAGCCATCTCATCCTCTGTCGTCCCCTTCTTCTCCTGCCCCCAATCCCTCCCAGCATCAGAGTCTTTTCCAATGAGTCAACTCTTCGCATGAGGTGGCCAAAGTACTGGAGTTTCAGCTTTAGCGTCATTCCTTCCAAAGAATCCCAGGGCTGATCTCCTTCAAAATGGACTGGTTGGATCTCCTTGCAGTCCAAGGGACTCTCAAGAGTCTTCTCCAACACCACAGTTCAAAAGCATCAATTCTTTGGCACTCAGCCTTCTTCACAGTCCAACTCTCACATCCATACATGACCACTGGAAAAACCATAGCCTTGACTAAACGGACCTTAGTCGGCAAAGTAATGTCTCTGTAGTAATAAGTATATATGACTTTGGGCAACTCACTATAAAACCATATTTATTAAGCATTTAATAGGTGCCAGGGAAAGTTTTAGGCAATGGATAAAAATAAATAGCTCATAGGACTTTGTGAATATTAAGTTGAGATTTATAAAGCACTTATCAAGATCACTAGCACAAAGTATTCAAATATGTTTTATTTTTATTATTACAAAATACTTAATTAAATATATTATTTTACATCTGCTTTTCTAGATAAAAATTTAATGGTATTAATATGTAAAGAAAAATCAGATATTTTATGAAAAAAGTTGAACGAAGATATGGTTGTTTGAAATTATAAAATTGTATTCCCTGTCTCCCAGAAGTGGACTAAACCAGAAAAAATAATGATTTTTAGAACACTGATGCAACGAGGCATAATTTGTGACTTTCTGAAGTGAAAATTGTAACACTGCATTTTGAATTGCAGAAGCATGGAGCATCTCTTGATAATTTTCATTTCATAGGTGTGAGCTTAGGGGCTCATATTAGTGGATTTGTTGGAAAGATATTTCATGGTCGAGTTGGAAGAATAACAGGTAAAATATTTTAAAATTATATTTATTTATTTTAAATATTTTTGATAAAATTAATGTTTTAGTATACTTTTAAGTTTCAGAAATTGTTACTTTATTTAACAGGGGCAATATTTAAGCAATGGAAACAATGCACAAACGTTCATCATTTTTCTATATTATATTCAAAGGCTGTTCTTTGTTTTAGTTAGACTCTTAAGTCTTACTTATTTCTTAACCAAACTTAAGTTACCCATATAGAAATGGAAGGGAAATGATTTATTTTTGCATGTGAATTAATTTGCATGTGAATTTTAAGGAGACCTTATTGTAACAATCCTGAGGAAAGTTTTACCCATTAGACCTTTTACACATGCAAAACTTTTTTCATGTATTAACCAATAATATAACCTGTTATCATATATTTAATTTTTAGAAACTTTGATATAATTTAATTCTTCTGAATTTTTTTTTTCATTTTTTAAATTGAACACCTGAAGAGAAAATCAGGAATTGGTGTTTATACCTGGGAGATTCTGGACCCCAGTTCTCACTGTATTTCCTTAACAAAGTTATTGCCTTCACAAAGTTTAGTAAACAAATAATGCTGACATGGATTTTCAGGCCTCCCTTTAGGAACGGCAGTGATTTAAAACTAGAAGGATAATATCCTTTCCCAGTTAATTTAGCTTTCTAGATTTATTGAGATCTATTCGAAGAATTATAATAATTTCAAATGTTAATACTAGAGTCTTAAGCAAAGGGGGAGGGGAGAAGTAAATAAATTGTTTATAGATATTTTACTGCAGCCATGAAATTAAAAGACACTTACTGCTTGGAAGAAAAGTTATGACCAGCCTAGATAGCATATTGAAAAGCAGAGACATTACTTTGCCAACAAAGGTCTGTGTAGCCAAGGCTATGGTTTTTCCAGTGGTCATGTATGGATGTGAGAGTTGGACTGTGAAGAAGGCTGGGCGCCAAAGAATTGATGCTTTTGAACTGTGGTGTTGGAGAAGACTCTTGAGAGTCCCTTGGAGTGCAAGGAGATCCAACCAGTCCGTTCTGAAGGATATCAGCCCTGGGATATCTTTGGAAGGAATGATGCTAAAGCTGAAACTCCAGTACTTTGGCCACATCATGCGAAGAGTTGACTCATTGGAAAAGCCTCTGATGCTGGGAAGGATTGGGGGCAGGAGGAGAAGGGGACAACTGAGGATGAGATGCCTGGATGCCCATCACTGACTCGATGGACATGAGTCTGAGTGAACTCTAGGAGTTGGTGATGGACAGGGAGGCCTGGCGTGCTGCGATTCACGGGGTCACAAAGAGTCAGACATGACTGAGCTACTGAACTGAACTGAACTGAGAGTCTTTAAAGAACTTAAGTATACCTTACTTGCTTTGATCAGTCTTAATTTTATCTTCCTTATAAAGGATGTGAAAATTGAGGTTAACTGAATAAATTCAGGAAGGTCAAGAATTTAGTAACATCTAAGCCAGGACTTGTACAAAGATCTCTGGCATCCAAAGCCTATTCTGTTTCAACCGCCATACTAGCGCAGTTTGAACAGTTGGTTAGCCTACTTTATTTTAAGATGTGTTTATTCACATATTAGACTAGTTAGAATGGCTTCACATGCCAAGCAATCATCAGGGTTTAAAAGCCAGCAAATGTGTTGGATCTACATCAGGGCAATTTACAGGAAGAGAGAAATTTCTGCTTCATTCAGTCATGTCGGATTTAACAACCATTGGATCATAGAAAAAGCAAGAGAATTCCAGGAAAACATCTACTTCTGCTTCACTGAATATGCAAAAGCCTTTTTCTGGATGGACACAATAAACTGTGGAAAATTCTTAAAGAGATGGGAATACCAGACCACCTTACCTGCCTCTTGTGAAACCTGTATGCAAGTCAAGAAGCAACAGTTAAAACAAGACATGGAACAACAGACTGGTTCAAAAGTGGGAAAGGAGTACGTAAAGGCTGCATATGGTCACCCTGCTTATTTAACTTATATGCAGAGTACATCATACAAAATGCCAGGCTGAATGAATCACAAGGTGGAATCAAGATTTCCATGAGAAATATCAACAACCTCAGATATGCAGATGACACTACCCTTATGGCAGAAGGCAAAGAGGAAGTAAAGAGCCATTGATAAAGGTGAAAGAGGAGAGTGAAAAAGCTGGCTTAAAACTCAACATTCAAAAAACTAAGATTCAAAGATGGAGAAGCTCTATACAGTCAGCAAAAACAAGACTGGGAGCTGACTGTGGCTCTGATCATGAATTCCATATTACCAAATTCAGACTTAAATTGAAGAAAGTGGGGAAAACCACGAGACCATTCAGGTATGACCTAAATCAAATCCCTTATGATTTACAATGAAAGTGAGAAATAGATTTAAGGGACTAGATCTGATAGACAGAGTGCCTGATGAACTATGGACAGAGGTTTGTGACATTGTACAGGAGACAGGTATCAAGACCATCCCCATGGAAGAGAAATGCAAAAAATCAAAACGGCTATCTGAAGAGGCCTTACAAATAGCTGTGAAAAGAAGAGAAGTGAAAAGCAAAGGAGAAAAGAAAAGATATAAGCATCTGAATACAGAGTTCCAAAGAATAGCAAGGAGAGATAAGAAAGCCTTCCTCAGCAGTCAATGCAAAGAAATAGAGGAAAACAACCGAATGGGAAAGACTAGAAATCTCTTCAAGAAAATTAGAGATACCAAGGAAACATTTCATGGAAAGATGGGCTCGATAAAGGACAGAAATGGTATGGACCTAACAGAAGCAGAAGATATTAAGAAGAGGTGGCAAGAATACACAGAACTGTACAAAAAAGATCTTCATGACCCAGATAATCACGATGGTGTGATCATTCACCTAGAGCCAGACATTCTAGATTGTGAAGTCAAGTGGGCCTTAGAAAGCATCACTACAAACAAAGCTAGTGGAGGTGATGGAATTCCAGTTGAGCTATTTCAAATCCTCAAAGATGATGCTGTGAAAGTGCTGCACTCAATATGCCAGCAAATTTGGAAAACTCAGCAGTGGCCACAGGACTGGAAAAGATCCATTTTCATTCCAATCCCAAAGAAAGGCAATGCCAAAGAATGCTCAAACTATCACACAATTGCATTCATCTCACACGCTAGTAAAGTAATGCTTAAAATTCTCCAAGCCAGGCTTCAGCAATACGTGAACCGTGAATTGGTTTTAGAAAAGGCAGAGGAACCAGAGATCAAATTACCAACATGTACTGGATCATGGAAAATGCAAGAGAGTTCCAGAAAAACATCTATTTCTGCTTTATTGACTATGCCAAAGCCTTTGACTGTGTGGATCACAATAAACTGTGGAAAATTCTTCAAGAGATGGGAATACCAGACCACCTGACCTGCCTCTTGAGGAACCTGTATGCAGGTCAAGAAGCAACAGTTAGAACTGGACATGGAACAATAAACTGGTTCCAACTAGGAAAAGGAGTATGTCAAGGCTGTATATTGTCACCCTGCTTATTTAACTTATATGCAGAGTACATCATGAGCAATGCTGGACTGGAAGAAGCACAAGGTGGAATCAAGATTGCCAGGAAAAATATCAATAACCTCAAATATGCAGATGACACCACCCTTATGGCAGAAAGTGAACAGGAACTAAAAAGCCTCTTGATGAAAGTGAAAGAGGACAGTGAAAAAGTTGGCTTAAAGCTCAACATTCAGAAAACGAAGATCATGGCATCCGGTCCTGTCACTTCATGGGAAATAGATGGGGAAACAGTGGAAACAGTGTCAGACTTTATTTTTCTGGGCTCCAAAATCACTGCAGATGGTGACTGCAGCCATGAAATTAAAAGACTCTTACTCCTTGGAAGGAAAGTTATACCAACCTAGATAGTATATTCAAAAGCAGAGATATTACTTTGCCAACAAAGGTCTGTCTAGTCAAGGCTATGGTTTTTCCAGTGGTCATGTATGGATGTGAGAGTTGGACTGTGAAGAAAGCTGAGTGCTGAAGAATTGGTGCTTTTGAACTGTAGTGTTGGAGAAGACTCTTGAGAGTCCCTTGGACTGCAAGGAGATCCAACCAGTCCATTTTGAAGGAGATCAGTCCTGGGTATTCATTGGAAGGACTTATGCTGAAGCTGAAACTCCAATACTTTGGCCACCTCTTGTGAAGTGTTGACTCATTGGAAAAGACCCTGATGCTGGGAGGGATTGGGGGCAGGAGGAGAAGGAGATGACAGAGCATGAGATGGCTGGATGGCATCACCGACTTGATGGACATGAGTTTGAGTGTACTCCAGGTGTTGGTGTTGGTCAGGGAGGCCTGGCTTGTTGCGATTCATGGGTTGCAAAGAGTTGGACACGACTGAGCGACTGAACTGAACTGACTTATGGCATCTGGTCCCATCAGTTCAGTTCAGTTCAGTTGCTTAGTTATGTCTGACTCTTTGTGACCCCATGGACTGAAGCACGCCAGGCCTCCCTGTCCATCACCAACTTCTAGAGTTTGCTCAAACCCATGCCCATCAAGTCGGTGATACCATCCAACCATCCTATCCTGTCATCCCATCCTATCCCCTTCTCCTCCCTCCTTCAGTCTTTGCCAGCATCAGGGTTTTTTTCCAGTGAGTCAGTTCTTCACATCAGGTGGCCAAAGTATTGGAGTTTCAGCTTCAGCATCAGTCCTTCCAATGAATATTGAGGGTTGGTTACCTTTAGGATTGACTGCTTTGATCTCCTTGCAGTCCAAGGGACTCTCAAGAGTTTTCTCCAACACCACAGTTCAAAAGCATCAATTCTTCAACACTCAGCTTTCTTTATAGTCCAACTCTCACATCCATACATGACTAGTCGAAAAACTATAGCTTTGACTAGAGACCTTGGTCAGCAAAGTAATGTCTCTGCTTTTTAAAAGGCTGTTTAGGTTGGTCACAGCTTTTCTTTCAAGGAGCAAGCATCTTTTAATTTCATGGCTGCAGTCCCCATCTGCAGTGATTTTGGAGACCCCAAAATAAAATCTTTCACTGTTTCTCATCACTTCCTGTGATCTGGTCGCATTACTTCATGGCAAATAGATGGGGAAACAATGGAAACAGAGACTTTATTTTGTGATTTCCTAAAGGAAATCAACCCTCAATATTCATTGGAAAGACTGATGCTGAAGCTGAAGCTCCAATACTTTGGCCACATGATGTGAAGAGCTGACTCATTAGAAAAGATCCCGATGCTGGAAAAGATTGAGGGCAAGAGGAGAAGGGGATGACAGAGGACCGGATGGTTGGATTGCATCACCTACTCGATGAACATGAGTTTGAGAAAACTCCCAGAGATGATGAAGGACAGGGATGCCTACTGTGCTGCAATCCATTTTGTCTCAGAGTTGGACATGACTGAGTGACTGAGCAACAACAACTATTCAATCATGAGGGCCAAATAAACTAGGGTTAATAGAAGATTGAGATAAGCAACGTTATATTTTATTTTTAAAATATCTTTTTAAGATAATTATTGCCCTATTGAATAGATGTTCTCAAGGCATTTAATTTCATCTCTTCCTCAGCATTTTTTGATACTCTGCAGCAGACCATGAGCTTAGAATTTTATTTAGAATTCTGAATACACTAGAAATAATATTATCTTTTATAACACTTTTAATATATTTTTTCTTCTTTGTGTGCAGTAAATTTTTCCAAGAAATGAATAATAAGCTAATAATAAATATGTTTTATCCCACAGCTTAAATTGCACTTAAAATCATTTTAAACCTTTCAATAGACCCAGGATGAGCTGGTATGGAATGAGGTTGAAGATAGGATCAGGATAATATTTATTATTTTTCCCCCTTCAGGAGGAGTAGTAGTTACTTTCTATTAAATAGAATTTTACTACCAGCATATTTGTAATTACTTGTTAAATGAATGCCCTAAAGAAAGCCACAATATTTTGTCAAGGTATGTGTAGTGTGGCTTGACACTGCATCATTGATAAACTCAAGATTGGGAATAATGTTATTCAAATAAAACAGATACTTGCTATTCATCTAATTTAATTTATCTTTAGATATGTTTTTTGACAGGTTTAAACTTATTATGTTTATAATTAATAATAATGCAAGTGTGTGGTAATAACTCTGTAATATAACTTGATTAATATATTAATAATTTCTTTCTTGAATCTCAGGTCTTGATCCTGCTGGGCCACAGTTCTCTGGAAAACCTTCACACGGCAGATTAGATTACACTGATGCAAATTTTGTGGATGTCATCCATACTGATATCAATGGTAACAATGCAGGATTTATTTTTTACTTATTTGAAAATGCAAAAAGTGATGTGGACACTGGGGAAGAGGAAAAGGAAACAGTAGTGGATGAAGGGTTAAGTCTGAAATTATATGATTATTATATTTCCCACAAGCAACATTTCTTAGAGTTAGTTTACTCTGTGGTGTAAAATGACACTCTGCCCTTAGTTTTTAGGAACTGTCAGATCATCCTAAAAAACGGAAACTTGATAAAAAATTATACTTCATCCTTTCATTCTATTAACAATTTTATTGATTTGATCACAATTTCCCCCATGCTTAATATACCTGATATATTTAGGTTACTCTTCTCTCTTCTCATTTTATCACTTTGTTGTATAATAACTCAAACTGAGCACATATATTGAAGCACAGAGAAACAATAATTTTCCCTAAAGATTTTAAATTATCTTCCTCTAAAGGTCTAACTCACTATTGATAGTTTTGGCCAGAGTACCTTGGACAAACACTTTCCAGAAATATTTTAGATGGCCCTGATCTCCTTCGTGTATTGAAACTGATATTGAGTACTTCCTATACACTAATCACTTTAAATTATTAATGTGGATTAATTTTGGAATGCTCCTAAATCCCCATGAAATAAGTAAACATTCCTCTTTCTGCTGATGGAGAGGCTCGGGTCTAAGTGACAAAGTCAGTAAGAGGCAGTCACAATGTGAAATAGTGTCTTTTGATTCCAGTATCTTCACCTCACCAGTATGTTGCTCAGATTAACTAGTAATTTACATGTGTTATGGTTGGTGGCATGGGAAAGATACAGTGCCATGATACAGACAGGAGAAACTGACACAAAGATGGTTCCCAATTCCCTATTTCTTCAGGTCGATTTTATCTTTGACCCAGGTAATTTATTTGCTCCTATATTATCCTGAATTTACTCTGGGAGAATCGATCTCAATGATTTTGTGAGATATAAATACCATTAATGCAATAGGTGACAAGTTTTCAACTTCTATTCCTATATACCAGTGTGCTGAGCCTATAATCAGAAAAATTATGCTCTTTATTTGGAGAAGGCAATGGCACCCCACTCCAGTACTCTTGCTTGGAAAGTCGCATCGACGGGGGAGCCTGGTAGGCTGCAGTCCATGGGGTCACTAAGAGTTGGACACGGCTGAGCATCTTCACTTTTACTTTTCACTTTCATGCATTGGAGAAGGAAATGGCAATCCACTCCAGTGTTCTTGCCTGGAGAATCCCAGGGACGGGGGAGCCTGGTGGGCAGCCGCCTATGGGGTCGCACAGAGTCGGACACGACTGAAGCGGTTTAGCAGCAGCAGCAGCAGCAGCATGGTCTTTATGTGGAATGTAAGTTCATCTACATCATACAGAGTCATTGTCTAAAGTTTCATAATTCTAATCTGATACCCTCAGCCCTTTATGTCTTCCTAATCTCGAGCCCTTGATACCACCTTAACGTTTCCACACATGACCACACACCTAGTGTCCAGGTACTCTGCAGTTCTTTTGAAATTCCAGCTTCAGTTCTGCTTATGGCCTTTTGAATTAATGTTTCATACATTTTATTGCTTTTTGTTTGCATTTTTTAGTTTTCTTAATAAAATTTTGGATTGTCTTATATTCTTAATATCTTTTGATGACTCAGTTTATCAAATATGACTTGCCACTAGGTGCCATAAGTTGGCACCTTTAATTGATCTTTGTATGACTATCACCAATGAGGAACACAGATTTTTGATACTGCATATTCACTGGTTTCAAGGAATCCCTGAAAAAGATATTTGAGGTCAGCACATAAACCTGACAGATTTCTCTTTCCTGAAATACTAACCCACGAGTACATTTGCTACTTGCCAGTAATTCTTGTCTTTATTCAGATGTTTATGTTAAAGAAGCTATGTTGCCTTTCATAATTGTTGATTAGATAATCTGAATAAATATTCTTTCTGGGATATCAGAAAAAAAATTACCAGTTCAATATCCAGAACATTAAAAAAAAAAACACTCCAGGGAGGTGAACTGGTCATTTGGAGTCATTTGTCTCATGGATGGTTTTCTGATGTAGAGAGTATAAAAAGTGTTTTTGTAACCCTCATACGATGTTGTAAAACATCTTGTGCTAATTTTTTAGACCCCAAAGGGTAGCACTATATCAGTAACAATAAGCTTGAAACAAACCAGACTCTTTATAGTCTTTAGCAAGCTTTTAGTAATTCAGTGTTATCCAGAAAAAACTCACATATTAAGTTTTGTTTAAGTTCTTTCATTATCAGACCCTATAGGTATCTGATAGAAGCAAATGATAGTCCTTTATGTACAAGGATCTTATCATCTGTGGACTCAAATTATTTTTATAAATATATTTTAAAATGTCCAGCATCCATTGGAGATAGCCAGGTATACTTGAAGCAAGAAACACATATGAGAACCAAGAAACAATTGTCAATAGAAACAGACCCATAGGTCTCTGACTATGGGAATTATTGTACACCAGCTAAAAAGTGCTCATTATTTTCAAAGAGATAGATAAGATTGGAACTATCAGCAGAGAATGATATTTAAGTATAAATATGACCTATTCTATTTGATAAAAATAATAATAGTTCTTAACCTAAGAAGTAAGTTAATTGACAATTATTGAGTGGGTTTAACAAAAAATTTGAATCAGGTACAAAGAGACAGCATGTGACTTGGAAAATCGGTGATAGTCTATTTCTAGAATGAAGAAAAAAGATCTAATACAGAGCAAAAAGCAAATAAAATAGACAATACAAAGAGGTAAGAGGTTCATAGGATAAATAGCAAGAAGGTCAATCATATTTCATTCAGATTCCAAATAAAAAGAGAGAAAAATGGAACAGAAGTGATATTTAAGGATAATATCTCAGAATTTCTAAAAACTCAGGAATTATAATCAATCAAAAAATTGAAATGCACAGTTAATTCCAATGTGAATAAATAGACAACCTCGTTGAGACATATGATGATAAACTTACGGAAAAGACCACATCAAAGCATATAACATTAAATTAAATGAATAAAATGATCTAAATTACAACTAGTTTCTCAAGAGAAGCAATGAAAGTTAAGAAAGAATAGATATTTTCAATATGTTGAAAGAAAATAGCTTCCTAGTATTGCAGTGTGTTTCAGGAAAAAAATGAAACTATACAGTTTCAGACAAGTATACACTGAGAGAAATTATCATCAAAAGAAGGAAAATTATCCTTTTATGGCTATTCAGGAAGGAAGAGCACTGAAAATGGTAAAACACACTTCAGTTTAAATGAATATTGACAGCATAAAACATGGTAATTGTTTTATAGAATTTGGAATATATAGAGAATTAAAATACATTACAAAAATAGTATATTGTTAGGGCTGTTAAATGAAGTTCAAACATTCTTTGTTCCTTAATTATATGTAAGAAAGTTTAAAAGTAATTGTAATTAGCCTCCAATTAAAATAAATAAATTTAAATTTAAAAAAAGTAATTGTCAACGTTTGGTGTTCATAACCTTCAGCAATAAATGAACCATGAACTTCCAGATGTTCAAGCTGGTTTTAGAAAAGGCAGAGGAACCAGAGGTCAAATTGCCAACATCCACTGGATCATGGAAAAAGGAAGAGAGTTCCAGAAAAACATCTACTTCTACTTTATTGACTATGCCAAAGCCTTTGACTGTGTGGATCACAACAAACTGTGGAAAATTCTCAAAGAGTTGGGAATACCAGGCCACTTGACCTGCCTCTTGAGAAACCTGTATGCAGGTCAGGAAGCAACAGTTAGAACTGGACATGGAACAACAAACTGGTTCCAAATAGGAAAAGGAGTACATCAAGGCTGTATATTATCACCCTGCTTATTTAACTTCTATGCAGAGTACATCATGAGAAACGCTGGACTGGAAGAAACACAAGCTGGAATCAAGATTGCCGGGAGAAATATCAATAACCTCAGATATGCAGATGGCACCACCCTTTTGGCAGAAAGGGAAGAGGAATTAAAAAACCTCTTAATGAAAGTGAAAGAGGAGAGTGAAAAAGTTGGCTTAAAGCTCAACATTCAGAAAACGAAGATCATGGCATCCGGTCCCATTACTTCATGGGAAATAGATGGGGAAACAGTGGAAACAGTGTCAGACTTTATTTTTTAGGGCTCCAAAATCACTGCAGATGGTGACTGCAGCCATGAAATCAAAAGACACTTACTCCTTGGAAGGAAAGTTATGACCAACCTAGAGAGCATATTCAAAAGCAGAGACATTACTTTGCCAACAAATGTCTGTCTAGTCAAGGCTATGGTTTTTCCAGTGGTCATGTATGGATGTGAGAGTTGGACTGTGAAGAAGGCTGAGCGCCGAAGAATTGATGCTTTTGGACTGTGGTGTTGGAGAAGACTCTTGAGAGTCCCTTGGACTGCAAGGAGATCCAACCAGTCCATTCTAAAGGAGATCAATCCTGGGTGTTCGTTGGAAGGACTGGTGCTAAAGCTGAAACTCCAATACTTTGGCCACCTCATGCAAAGCGTTGACTCATTGGAAAAGACTCTGATGCTGGGAAGGATTGAGGGCAGGAGGAGAAGGGGATGACAGAGGATGAAATGGCTGGATGGCATCACCGACTCGATGGACATGAGTTTGGGTGAACTCTGGGAGTTGGTGATGGACAGGGAGGCCTGCTGTGCTGCAATTCATGGGGTCGCAAAGAGTCAGACATGACTGAGCGACTGAATGAACTGAACTGGTGTTCATAAATCAAGCTGCTGGTGCTGCTGCTAAACCGCTTCAGTCGTGTCTGACTCTGTGCGACCCCATAGACGGCAGCCCACCAGGTTCTCCCATCCCTGGTATTCTCCAGGCAAGAACACTGGAGTGGGTTGCCATTCCTTCTCTAATGCGGCTTTCTGTTAAATCTCTAAGTATTTTAAAAGATAAAAAAGTATATAAGAATACCTGACTTCCGTGCTAATGGAGGACAAAAATGAGTAGTTGTGTTTAAGTCCAAAAGAAGGCAAGGAGAGAAAGAATCACATAGAGCATACAAGTAAATAAAAGTAAATAATGGGAAAAATAAACCGAGCTATACCATTAAATGTAAATATTTCATGGAGGTGGAAGCATAAAGAGTAATATTCTCTATAATCAAAGAAATTAAACTACAAATAGTTAAGAAAAATATAAGTTGAAAATCCAAATATTTATAGAACATAGTTTTAGATAACTAATGAGGGAAGAAAAAATAATGATGGAAATATAAAATATTTTAATTCAATAGTATTAAAGTTACTACATTTTAAAACTTGTTGGAATCATGACTAGAAGTAAATGTCCAGCGCTTAATACAGATATTTTAAAAGACTAAAAAATCAATAATCTAAGCATCTATCAAACCTAGACTGTGTTAAAAAGCAGAGACATCACTTTGGTGACAAAGGCCCATATAGTCAAAGCTATGGTTTGTCCAGTAGTCATATATGGATGTGAGTGTTGGACTATAAGGAAGGCTGAGTGCCCAAGAATTGATGCTTTCCAAAGGTGGTGCTGGAGAAGATCTTAAGAGTTCTTTGAACAGCAAGGAGATCAGACTAGTGGATCCTAAGGGAAATCAAGCCTTAATATTCATTGGAAGGACTAATCCTGAAGCTGGAGCTTCAATACTTTGGCCACCTGATGGGAAGAGCTGACTCATTGAAAATGACCCTGATGCTGAGAAAGATTAAAGGCAAAAGGAGAAGGGGACAACAGATGTTTAGATAGCATCACTGACTCAATGGACATGAATCTGAGCAACCCTGGGAGATAGTGAAGGACAGGGAAGCCTGGCATGCTGCAGTCCATGGGGTTGCAGAGTTGGTCATGACTTAAAGACTGAACAACAACAACAAAAAGCGTCTATCTTCAGAAATTTAGAATTAATCAAATAGCACACCTATAGATATTGAGAAAGAAACTAATAAAAGTGTATAAAATGGAATAAAAAGTCAGTTAGAAGTGATTTAAAAAGCCAAAAATGTAAAAAAAAAAAAATAATAAAAAGCCAAAAATGTGTACTTTACTTCCAGATTAAGTGGTCCTTGTAGAGAAAAAATAGAAATGACAAGGAGAGAAAACACAGTATCTATATGAGTAAAGGAAATAGTGTTACAGATACCATAGGTATTAAAATCATTGTAATACAATATAATGAGCAATATTTACAGATAAATATGAAAATATATGACCATATGCTATGATATGTAAAGTAGAAAAATTCTTATGAAAAAGCAAAACCATTTTCTGACAAATGAAAAGGGAAAATTTGAGGAGTTTTATAATTATTGATGAAATAGACACTGCAATTTGAAGCCTTCCAACTAAATACCCAGGCAAATTTTTGTTCTCTACTAAGCAATTAAGTGATAAATAAGACCACTTTTACACACACTTTCAGGTAATAAAAAGTAAATAGGAAATGGTTTGTAAATGTTTGAGAAGGCCATCACAAACTTAATGTCAAAAGAAAGACACTGCAGAAAAGATAGTTTGCTGGATATTCTCTGTTAAAAACAAAGATGCAAAAATTCTGTATCAAGTATCACAATAGTAAACCAGCAACATATAAAGTTGGTATCAAATCACATCCAATTTGGATTTATTATTAAGAAGCAAATTTAGTTTACCATTCAAAAATCAACTTCTTAATTCATGTCATCAAAAGAAGAGAAAATTCATTTAGTGATCTCATGTAAACGCAGAAAAAGCTCTAGGGAGGATTTATGTATGGGAAAAATTGGCAAATTGGAAACAAAAGTAAAAGTCCACAATCTGATAAAACATATCTATCCAAAAATCAATAGAAAATGTCACATTGCCAATGGAATATGGAAGACTTTCTTTTTGAGACTGGGGACTGGACAAGGATACCCGTCCTTGTCATTCTACAGCAACATTTAACTGTATGCCTTCAGTACAGTAAGGGGAGAAATGTATTAAAAGATATGAGTATAACATCATTTTCAGATGATATGTTTGCATGAATATATAACCCCAAAGAATCTCCAGATAATTAATTAGAATTCACAGGAAAAATTAACAAGGTTGTTGAATATAAGTTATGTATACAAAATTCAATTCCTTCTAGAAACCAGCAATAGGACTTAGCAAATAAAATTCTAGAATTATTCCATTGTAATAAAATATAGCATACCTGGTAATAACGCAATAAAACAGCTTAAGCACATTATGCAGAAAACCGCTAAATATTGCAGACCAAAAACTGAGCAAAAGAAAGTAAACCACATCTTCAAACATGAATATTATATACATGTCAATTTTTTGCAAGCTAACCTGCAGCCCTAGTGCAATCTTTATTAAAAGCCAATCATTAAAAAAAAATAACCTCACAAGCTAATTATAAGATTAATGTGGAATGCAAAGGGTCAAGTACCATTGAAGTATTCTTGAAGAAAAAAAAAGCACAAAGACATGCCCTTCCAGTTATTAAATCTTACGGTAGTGATGAAGACAGTGTCATATTAGTGTAAGGGTAGACAAAAAAGTCAGTAAAACAAAATACAGAATTATGGAACTTATTAGATTTATTATGATTTTGATACTGCTGGACAGTATGAAAATGATTCTCATTTTTTCTGGGTTTCATTTTTTAAATTGAAGAATGGTTGATTTACAATATTGCATACGTTTTAGGTACACATCATAGTGTTTCTGTTTGTTTGTTTTACAGATTATATTCCACCATAGGTTATTACAAGATATTGGGTATCATTCCCCATGCTTTGCAATAAAGCCCTGTTGCTTGTCTGTTTAATGTATTAATCCCAGGCTCCTAGTTTGTCCCTCCCCCTATTTTCTCCCCTTTGGTAGCCCCTTTGGTAGTTTTGTTTTCTATATCTGTGACTCTGTTTCTGTTTTTTATATACATTTATTTGTATTATATTTTAGATTGCACATATAAGCGATATCATACAGTATTTGTTTTTCTTTGACTTATTTCACTATGCATATTCTCTAGATCTATCCACGTTGCTGCAGATGGCAATATTTCACTTTATGGCTGTATAATATTCCATTCACTTCTTAATCCAGTAGTCTGTTGATGGGCACTTGGGTTGCTTCCTGTCATGGCTCTTGTACATAGTACTACTGTGAACACTAGAGAGCATGTATCTTTTTAAATTAGTATTTTCATTTACTCCAGATATATACCCAGGAGTGGAACTGCTGGATCAATGGTAGTTCTGTTTTTAGTTTTTTTTAAGGAACTTCCATACTGTTTTCCTTAGTGGCTGCACCAATTTATATTCCCATCAATAGTGTATGAGGGTTCCCTTTTCTTAACGTCATCTCCAACATTTGTTATTTATAGACTTTTTGGTCAGTGGTTCTGTGTCAGTCAACTGAAAACTCTAAATGAAATAATACATCTCTAATGCCCATAAAACACAAAATAGGAAAATATAGGAACTATATAGGAAAATTCTTTTCCTATGGTGAAAGGAAAAGCAATAAACATATTATGAGCTCTTATTTTAAAAATATTTGTAACATAACATTTTTCTAAAGTGTACATGAAAATCCATAACCTAAATTGAAACATTAAGATGTCTGATTGTATTAAAATTAAGAACTCATTAAAGAACCTCATGAAAGCTAACAGCAAGCCAAAACAGGAAAACAGGTAAGTAAGTCCTATGCATCAGTAATAAAGAAAAATGGAACTTAATTAAATCAAGACTTGATCAGAATTTTACAAAAAGGGAATTCCAACTAGGCACTGGAAAGTTCTTAAAATCTTCAGTAAGCAGAAACATGTAAATTAAAACCTCGTGTAATACCACATGCCTACCAGAATGACTAAAATTAAAAAGCCTGACAAGACCATCTATTGGAGGTATGTAAAACAGCAGAGATACTTGTATGTTGTTGGTAGTGGTATAAATTGGTACAACCTCTTTGGCAATTTATTTAGGATCATTTATTAAAATTGAATATGCTCACATTCTATAACAGCAATTCTATTCCTAGGTATGTGACCAACACTTATGCTTTCAAGTATGCATTAATGTATGTGTTCAAGGATGTTTATAAGGTGAAGTCGCTCAGTCATGTCCGACTCTTTGTGACCCCGTGGACTGTAGCCTACCAGGGTCCTCCGTCCATGGGATTCTCCAGGCAAGAATACTGGAGTAGGTTGCCATTTCCTTCTCCAGGGGATCTTCCCAACCCAGGGATCGAACCCAGGTCTCCCGCATTGGAGGCAGACACTTTAAGCTCTGAGCCGCCAGGGAAGCCCAGTATTAACATATATTAACCTTAAATTTGAAACAACATATGTCCATCAACAGAAGAATGGATAAATAAGTTGTGGTAGGTGTGTCAATGAAATACTGTATAGCAATGAATTATTGCAAATGAGTGACTACATTTATACCTGACAATGTGGTCTAATATCACAAATATATTGATAATTAAAAAAAGCCAGACACAAAAGCATGCTTGAAATATGAGTCAATTTATACATATTTCCACAATGAGCTAATATAAAATATATTGTTTTGGAAGCATCCTTATAAGGTAAAGAATAGAAGTAGGAAAAAGTATGAAAAGAAAAAGTGGTTTTTATTTTTATAGAAAAGTAAGGTGCTGGTTATTGGTTTATTTCCTGACATTGGTTTGGTAGCTAAGTGGCTGTTGGCTTTATATTCATTAATTAATCTTTAGTTTTATGTCTTATGTTCTTTTCTGCATGTGTTATATTTTACAATAAAAAGAAAATTTAAAAAACCATATCTGCTCTCCCCACCCTTCTTGAAACCAAGAGAATGAATGGCCCAAGCAGGCTCAACTGCCCTGCCCCTTCCATCCGATAAAAGGGAAATCACATGCCTGAATCAAGGGCTACTTGTAAGTTAATAATAAATATCTTTTGCTTCTTCCTGGTTCCTGAGCAGTCTTCTTAGTTTTGATTCTACTTCAGATGCAGATTGGAGAAAATGATGGCTCTAAACCTGAAACCCCCTAGTTTTAGAACTCTTATGATGAGTTCAAATGTGAATAATTTTTAAAGAGCTCCAAAATTATTGGGCTTCATGGGGGTTACATTTAGAAGACTGTTCTTCCTTACTAAAATTCCACAAGCTAAGTGGGGGATGGAATGGAAGGAGGAGTTGGTTAGTTTAGCCTCACCACTGACACAATCACACCCTGCATGCACTTCCCTGGATTCCAGGGCATTCTGAGGAAGTCACTCAAGTTGCCTTTTGTCTCTCCTTAGACCCTGTATCCCCTTCCCTGTAATGCTCATGCCCAGTGTCCCCAAGCCCTGGTAATGCAGGGCTGTTATCTTATTCTGATACTAACTAGAACTAAATCAAGGAGCTGCATCTTGGTCCTTACTGTCAGACCCAAGCATTTATCTTTGCTGTGCTCAATCTATTGCTGATCTCTCCGAAGAGTTCATTATGTTGTAGGAAATTTCTTGAAACCCAAGCCAAAAGCATTGTTATCTTACTTGGCAGTTAGATCAGTCCCAAATATTCTGAGCTTGCTACCTTTTTTTTTTTTAGTTTCTATGGCTCCCCTAGGTTACAGATCCCATATTGGTTAATGTACCTAGAAATTGCACCTCCCCTAATGTCCCGGAGGGTCTACAGATACAGTTAGCTGTCCATATGCATGAATGTGGAACTTGTGGGCAAGGGGGGATGACTGTGCTGTACCACTTTATATAACGGACTTGAGCATCCTCAAATTTTCGTGTCTCTGTGGGAGAGTGGGAGATGGAGGGGAGTTCCTATACCCCATGGATGCCAATGGATGAGTGTATACAGAAGTTCTTAAATCATAGCTACATGTTTCATGTCACTCTGGCCCAACTTGTTCCAGTTGAAGTAGCATCTTTTGATTTTTCCAGTTAGTGAGTCTAGCATCAGATGCTATGCATTATTATCCAGAATGAGAGTGAATGATCACCCCTAAAAAGTCCCAAATGACTTAGCTTCATTTCCTTCAGTGCTCTCTCTCACATGTTATACCAGATAAACTGGATTCTTTAAATAGCCCATATGCACACAGATATCTGCTTGATTCTGCCTCACTTACATCCTTCACACTTCACATCTTTGTTCAGTTCTCACCTCATCAGTAAGAAATTTCCCAGACTATTTAAAAGCCCAACCTACCACATTCACTGTCCCTTATTCTGCTTAATTTTTCTCTGCAGCACTTATTATTATCTGACATACTGCATTTTTACTTGTTTATGATGTCTTTCTTCCACTAGGATGTAATTTCCACTACAATGAGTATTTTTTGTTCTTCCTTGTTCCATTGTATCGATATATTCATAACACAAAGAACTGTTATGGGCCCATAATACACTGATCACATGTAAATGTATTAAATTAATGAAATGTAATTTGCATGAGCAGTTAAATTTAGGAAATAATAGCAAAAAAGGTCATCTTTTGAAAAAGAGAATTTTATTTTCAATTCACATTTTGAGTTACTGTCAATGAATTTTATAGGAAACTTTGTTTTATATGTGTTGCTGAACTGATTATATATACTTTGTGATTCTTGGGTATTTTCTTCTCAGGTTTAGGCATTAAACAACCCTTGGGACATATCGATTTTTATCCAAATGGAGGGAAAAAGCAACCTGGCTGTCCTAAATCAATTTTTTCAGGTATGCAAAAAATATTTTAGAATAAATTGTGCATGCTTCAAAAGAATGAAAGAAAATCCGTTTTCTTCCTTTTTTATCTGTGGTCAACAGTTTTTCACCACTGCTCATCATTCAGGAGTTACTGGTGGAAATGGTCTAATTTGATCCTTCTGAGTTCATAAATGTTAACAGTAGACATCTCATTTGATTATGGATGAAACCTATTATAGTCTCAACATTTTTAGTTCATCAGTTTAAACATTAGAAATTATGTCAGTGAAGAAGCATGTGTAGCCAAAGTATCATATAACACACGGTTGGTTTCAGGATTTAATTTTTACCATTGTTGTTTAGTTGCTAAGTTGTGACTGACTGTTTTCTGACTACATAGACTCTAACCCACCAGGCTGCTCTGTCCACGGGGTTTCCCAGGCAAGAATACTGGAGTGGGTTGCCCTTTTCTTCTCCAACCATTACCATAGTTTTATTGTGTGTTATTCACAGATTGTGAACTTTTGCACTTGGTCATTCTGTACCTAAAGAGCTAAACAACTGCTCTCTGTGCGGAATTTGGCTTACTTCAGAGCCACAGTGAGAAATGTCCTGAGATCTATAGTGGGAACTGGTCAAGAACCACACATTTAAAGGCCACAAAAACTAGAGTAGTTTAATCAAAGGAACAGGAATGTGAGAAGTTAGGAAAGGAAAGGGGGACATGATAAATCTTTAATGTCACCTGTTTGCAAAGGTGTCTTTGACACTGAGTAGGAATGTTAGGGGTGAGAGTTTAGAAGGGAGTGATGTGTACACTAATAATTACATATGGTAGCACTGTGTGTGTAATTTGTCAAAGTACTGAAATTAAACATTTTTGCTACTTTAATTAACTTTATTTATTTTTTTTTTACTTTAATTAACTTTAGAAAATTTTCTTATATATCTTATGTAAAAGGCATACTATATTTAAGCTTTCAATGGTACCATTTATTAAGTTGCCTGAGATAAAACTGCATTGTAGTCAGCATTGTGATATTCCTACAGTGCACAGAATTAGGTAGAATTTAATCTTTAATTTTTTTTTCTAATTTACTTGAACTTGATCTAACTGCTTGGTTTTTAACACTTAAGGACTTGAATTTATTAAGTGCGACCACCAGAGAGCAGTTTACTTATTCATGGCAGCTTTGGAAACGAGCTGCAATTTTATTTCATTTTCTTGTCGTTCATACAAAGATTATAAGACTGGTTTATGTGTGGATTGTGCTGACTTTAAGGAAAAATCGTGTCCTAAACTAGGTAAGAGAGATTGTTATAATTACTCTAATTCTTTGTGGAAAGTGAACAACATAATTGTGTTATTATTTTCTGCTGGAAGTTTTCATGTTTACTTGTTAATATAGTAACATTTTTTGGAAAAGTCTTCTGTAGCACAGAGAAAATAATTCATTAAATGTTTTTAAGGTTCTTGGTGAGAGGAACTTGGTCAACCTGTTTTCCACGCTGCATGTCGTGTATGCATGTGGTGGCCTTTTGATGATCCTTGTTCTTAATACACAGAAGGATCTATCATCCATCTATATTTCCACTAAAGAACGAAACTTATTCTTATTTAGTGATGCTGTTAGTTTGTATTTTTAAGGGAAGTCTTATGAAGTGAAGTGAAGAGGTATGAGCCATGGTTAGCTTTGCATTTGTTATTTAGCAAGTAGTACTTTCTAAATCAATAAACTTGGTAAGAACAGTTAAGTATTGCAACTTTTGACTAACTGAAGTCTGACTGTGGGAAATTATAGAGAAAAAAGAATCCACATAAAAATAGAATTTTAAAGCTGGAAATTAATCTCAGAGGCTGCGTGTTCAGTGTTTGCCAAAGACAATACCAGACCCCAAGTATGTCATGAGCATGTAGACCTCTAATTGTATCACGACAGGTCTACTAGAAATGTTTCCACAGCCAAGTAGCTTCAATTAAATGGGTAGCAATGACAAAGTCTGAATTAAACAGCCTCTTGTGATTTTCTTTCATAGGAGGTATATACTAACATATGTAGAGAATCACTAGAAGGGGCAAGCAATCTGCAGGCTTTGCTAGACTTATTTCCTCATAGATCCCTCTGTCTAGAATATATTTTAGTTTATATAATATATCTTAGTGGGATTGGTTTTCTTCAGCCCTCATGTTGGGGATTGCTTTTCTGGTCCTATTGCTTTTCCAGAGTAAATTGTGACCCAGTGTGAACATGTGGAATGCTTAAGGGCATGAGTGAAAACTAGAGTTAAATCTCTGAATTTTCAATTAAATATTCTGTCTACTGCATTCAGATTTCAAATTTGGAGGTAGCAATGTAGAAATAGACACATACATGAAGTAGGAAGCATCTTAGATATGTGTGTGTATATTACATATTCTATATGTACAAATAAGATTTATATCTGAAATATATATTATACATACAATATATAGTATTGTATATATATATATAGAGAGAGAGCAGAGATGATATATATATTTCACATATAATAGAGGTGATAGCTATACTATATACCTTGTATGTATAATGTGTACATATACATGCTGTATCAGCATGGATATGTATATAAGAGAATTGGAGGCTGTGCTCATGGAGTTAAATTTTATGTTCAAGTTTTATCTAATCAGTTTATTCTTCTGAATTCACTAAAAGGAGTTTCAAATAAAGTTACCAACTTATAAATAAAAACTTTGGTAAATGGACTTTAACCATATGGAGTATGCAAAGATCTGATATGATTTCCAGGGTGTAGATTTGTTTGTGAATCTTCAATGTGAGAGTTGTTCTGGTTGAAATAAATAGAATGTGAAATTATTTGAAAAGTGATTTTAAATTATAAAAATCCATAAATTGTAATTATTATTATAATACATTGATCCTTTAGTTCTTTTCAGTAATTAGATCTTTTTATATTTTATATTTGATTCAAGTTCAATGACTAATATTCTATTTCTCAAATCTCAGGTTATCAAACTGAGCTATGGAAAGATATTTTGAAAGAAAGGATAGAAAACACAACTCTCAGGACAACTGTATTTTTGGATACTGCTGGAACAAATCCATTCTGTAGTAAGTTAATATTTTTTAACAAATGAACTAATTATTAGTTTTTATATACTAATTTCAATTTTTATCCAAAATTAAAATTTCATTATGTGCTTTCAAGGAACTTTAAATTTGTTAGAGGGTCAGTTGTACAAATTCAAATAAAATAAGCATATGCTTTGGGTAATATTCTTCCACAAAACAAGCGATTTCTTTTGTTTTCCCCCTCAATTTCCATGATTATTCTCCCATGTTTAGTGTTATGTCAGCATATAACAACTCAGAGTTTAAGACATCTATCTACATTATTAGCTCCCCTTTGGAAACTGAAACCAAATTATATAAATACAAAATGTGCAAATAAATAATAATCTTCCCAATTTATTTAGAGTTAAATAAGAGAAAATTTGGAGAACAGGAGAAAACCTCAGAAACTTATTAAATAATTAGATTTATGAGGAAGTATTAAAAAAAGTAAAATTATTCTATTTAGCGATCAGGAGCTTAAAGTGGTTTAAATAAAGCAAACCCTATTATATGAAAATATTATGAAATACGTTTCCATAAGTTTGCCATTGATTCTGGTTCCTGAGGAATAAATATTTGAAATAGACCCAATAAGATATTTTTGGTCAATTATTGTAGATATTTTGCAGTCAAAGTTGTTATCAATTTTTAAGATATTCTTTAAATGTTTGTGAGGTGTCCTGTTATTCAGAATTGTTGTTCAGTCGCTAAGTCGTGTCCAACTCTGCAACCCTATGGGCTGCAGCATACCAGGCTTCCCTGTCTTTCACTATATCCTGGAGTTTGCTCAAACTCACGTCCATTGAATCAGTGATGCCATCCAACCATCTCATCCTTTGTCACCCCTTTCTCCTCCTACCCTCGATCTTTCCTAGCATCAGGATCTTTTCCAATGAGTTGGCTCTTCCCATCAGGTGGCCAAAGTACTGAAGCTTCATTTCATCATCAGTCCTTCTATGAATATTCAGGGTTGCTCTTCGTTATGACTGACTGGTTTGATATTCTTTCTGTACAAGGGCCTCTCCCAACACAAGAGTTCAAAAGTATCAATTCTTCAGCGATCAGCTTTCTTTATGGTGCAGCTCTCTCATCCAGACATGACTACTGGAAAAACCATAGCTTTGACTATGTGGAGCTTTGTCATCAATGAGGTCTTTGCTTTTTGATACGTTGTTAGGTTTGTCATAGCTTTTCTTCCAAAGAGCAAGTGTCTTTTAATTTTGTAGCTGCAGTCACTGTCAACAGTGATTTTGGAGCCCAAGAATATAAAGTCTGCCACTATTTCCACTTTTCTCTCATTTATATGCCATAAAGTGATGGGACCAAATGCCATGATCTTAGTTTTTCTGAATGTTGAAATTTAAGCCAGCTTTTTCACTTTCCTTTTCCGCCCTCAAGAGGCTCTTTCAGAATTCAGAATTGGGCTCATCCATTTTTTTCATTAAAATTTTTATTGAATTAAATTTAGATTCACATGCAGATGTAAGAACCAAGGCAGAGGGATACAGTGTACATTTTATTCAGTTGTAAAATTTTGTAACACTATAGAATAAATATAATATCACTCAGTTTAGTCGCTCAGTCATGTCCAACTATCACACAATATTGCTAAAATCCATCTATCTTATTTATATTTCCTCACTGGTGTGTGTGTGTGTGTGTGTGTGTCTAGTTCTCTATAACTTAATCATCGTATATAGAGCTCTGTATCTATCATCCCAGTGAAGATATTGAACTGTTCCATCACTATCAGACCTCTTGGGTGGCACTTTTATAGCTATATATATTAATACCACCTTCATAACCTGATGTTTCTAATCCTTGACATCCATTAATATATTCCTAAAAATCTGTCATTTTGAAAAATGTTATATAAACATTTAAACTCGCTATAAACTCGCTATGTTCAGAGAAGGCAATGGCAACCCACTCCAGTACTTTTGCCTGGAAAATCCCATGGACGGAGGAGCCTGGTAGGCTGCAGTCCATGGGGTTGCTAAGAGTTGGACATGATTGAGCAACTTCACTTTCACGTTTCACCTTCATGCATTGGAGAAGGAAATGGCAACCCACTCCAGGGTTCTTGCCTGGAGAATCCCAGGGACGGGGGAGCCTGGTGGGCTGCCATCTATGGGGTCGCACAGAGTCAGACACGACTGAAGCGACTTAGCAGCAGCAGCAGCAGCAGCATTCACTAAGTTACTTTTTAACTGGACTTTTTAAACTCAGCATAATTTCTGGAGGTTCATTTGTCTTGTGCCATGTATCAATAATTCATTCCTTTTTATTGCTAAATAGTATTCCATGGCATGTATGCACTAAAGTTTGTTTAATGATTCATATGTTGTAGAACATGAGGGATGTTTTTAGGTTGGGCTATTATATTAAAGCTACTTTGGCTATTTGTATACAAGTTTTCATGTGAACTTATCCTTTCTCTGGTATAAAGTCTCAGGAATATAAATACAGAATCAGAAGTTAAATTCGCATTTAGCCTTATAAGAAATTGAGAATTTTTTAGCGTGGCTGACCATCTTATATTACCCGCAGCAAAGTACGAGTGATCTAATGAGTGATTTCTTACTAGCATTTGGTGTTGTCATTATCTTGTTAAGTTTTCATTTTTGTCACCCTAAGGGCTTATGAGTTTACATATCTTCTCTGTATGGTGAACTGTGTTTGAGTCTTTTGCTCATTTTCCAATTGGATTTTTTAAACTATTGGCTTTTGAGGGTTCTTCATGTATTTTTATTGGTAGTCCTTCTTTCCTTGTTGAAGATTTGGTCTGCAAATATTTTTTCCTAGTTTGAAACTTGAGTGTCTTTTCATCTTCCTCACAAGGGCAAAAGGGTTTACTTTTGATGAAGTCTAATTTATCACTTTTTCTTTTCAAGGAACATTCTTTTGATATCTAAGAACTTTTTGATGAGCCCTCGATCCTGAAGATTTTCACTCAAATTTTTTTCTAACAGTTTTATAATTATATGTGTTCCTTTAAACATAGACAATCTTGTTTTAAATTTATATTGAAAAGCACTTATCTTAGAATATCTAAAATAATCATTACAAAGAAGAATAAAGAAGAAGCAATCACTTTGACCTTCCTGCTGCATTGCAACCCTTTTTCTGATTCTCTTCTGTCTTCCTCTTCCACCTTTAAGGCTTGGTGATTACAATCTTTGGAACTGTATTATGCCCACTTGGGTAATTCAAGATAACCTCTCTCTTCTAAGGGCAGCTTATTAGCAACCTTAATTCCATTTGCATTCTTAATTATTCTTTGCCATTTCAGGTAACATATTCACAGGTTCCAGAGATTAGGACATGGACATATTTGGGGAGGTCTACACTAAGAGTTGGACACGACTGAGCGACTTCACTTTCACTTTTCACTTTCATGCATTGGAGAAGGAAATGGCAACCCACTCCAGGGTTCTTGCCTGGAGAATCGCAGGGACGGGGGAGCCTGGTCTATGAGTTCACACAGAGTCAGACATGACTGAAGCGACTTAGCAGCAGCAGCAGCAACTACAGTTAAATATACATATGTGAGTTTTCACAGTCTACTGGTATCAATATTTACCACTTCAAGTGAAATGTGAGAACTTCACTTCCATTTAGGTTACTTTACATTTTCCACTTTTTAATATTATTATCTCAAATTATCATGTGATAATTTTTATTTCAAGTATCAAATATGATTTATAAATTCACAAGGGTAAGGATAATTTATTGTGAAAATGGTAGTCACTCAGTCCTCTGCGACCCCATGGTCTGTAGCCCACCAGGCTCCTCTGTCCATGGAATTCTCCAGGCAAGAATACTGAAGTGGGCTGCCATTCCCTTCTTCAGGGGATCTTCCCAATCCAGGGATTGAACCCAGGCCTCCCTCATTGCACAGATTCTTTACAGTCTGAGCTCCTAAGAAGCCCACTTTATTGTGTGTACCCATATTTTTTCTTTTCCCATTTTCCCCTTTTTGTTTCTGATACTCCAGAATTATTTACTTCATCAATTCCTCTGTGTTCTTTCTCACAATATGTAAGAATGAGTCTGCTAAAGAGAAATTCTTTGTTTTCTTTGAAAATGTCTCTATTCCTCCTTTATTCTCAAAGTATAGTTTTTCTGTGTATAAGAATTAGAGTTGAGTTCCTTCTTTTAGCACTTGAAAAGTGTTGTTATCACTTCTTTTTGGCCTCTGTGGTTTCAGATTCATTGTAACTCAATTGGTTGTTCTCCTGTAGATAACACATCATTTCTCTTTGGCCGCTTTCAGGATATTTTTCTGTTTTCTTTTAGTGTTCTGAAGCTTGATTATAATTTTTTTTGCTATAGTCTGACAGGTCCCTGGGGCTCTGTCCATTTTTTTCTCAGTCTGTTTTTTCTCTGTTTTCAGATTGAGCGGCAGATTGATCTGTCATCCAGTTCACTGATTTCTGTCCTCTATTATTTCCACTCTACTATTGAGACTATCCCATAAGTTCTGAGTCCATTATGGTAGTTGTCATTTATGTAATCTCTACTTTATTTTCTTTTATAGTGTCTATTTCTTGGCTGAGATTTTTCTATTCCTTCATCTTTTTTCAGCAGCCTCTGACTCTGAAGCATTTTTATGATGGTTCCTTTAAAATCCTTGTCAGATTTTCCCAGCATCTAATTCATCTCAGTGCTGGCATTAGTTATTGTCTTTTCTCACCAGAGTTGTGATTTTCTTTGTTCTTGGTATAACAGGTAATTTTCAGTCACATCTTGGACATTTTCTCTATGTGGCAATTCAAATGCTGTTTAAATCTTTTATTTTAACAGGAGTTACATTGTTTAGGTTTTAGCTTTATGTATTCTGAAGCTGTGAGTTTTAGCTATATAGTTTCAGGATTTTCATATTTTCCTGGTGACTTGCTTTTTTTTTTGCTTCATAATTAGAAATGCATCATTTTTTGCCTCACAGACATTTATCCGATTCTGACACAACAACAATTTGTTTCATAGAGACCTTAAATCTTGTGCCTTTTTTTCTATCTTTAATATTATATTCTGTAGTATTTTATTTCACTTATTTAACAAAGAATAATTATTATGAATATTATCATTAATCAGATGTTCACTTATATTTACCATTTTCAGTTTTTTACATTTTAACTTGTCCTTTTTTCCCTCCTCATCTCCTTCCTTTTGGACTTAATCTTTATCTTGCTAAAATAGATCCTTAATAACTTTTCACTAAGTAATGTCTCTCAGTTTGTTTCCCTGAAAATGTCCTTATTGTTTTCTTACTCTGGAGTGCAATTTTAGTCCAGAATAGACTTCTACACTGAAAGTCATTTTCATTGAGTACTTTAAAGATATTAATTCTCTTGTTTTAATATAAATTTATATTTTCATTTATTAGTAATCTAATGGAGATAATCTACAGTTTTATTCTTGTTAAACTTATATATGTATATATGTATTTATTAATCTGTTAATTTAAATAATCTATTGTTTTCTTCTGGTTAAACTTATATATGTGTATATATATTTATTTATTCATCTAATATTTAGTCATGATTTATTGTTATCATTTTCTAGTCTCAATGTTCAATCCAAGTCTCTATTAAAATTAAACGAAAAATGTTTGTGTTATTTCAAAATAAATATTCATGCCACATTTTATCATAGAAAACTCTCATCACTCTTCAAAATTCTCCCTTCAAAACAAGGTGGATTTTGTTTTTTCCAGAATTTATGTACCATAATCCTGGAGGATTTTTCATGTAAATTTATGGAGCTCCTTAACCAATAGGGACTTGTAAATTTAAATTATGTGTTACCTGGAGTTTATTTTAGTCTCAGGGAATTTTTTTTTCCACTTAAGACTAATACACAACCAGTAGGAAGAATTTTCCAAGTTTCTCTTTCAATGACAAAGTAGAGTTAAGGTCCCTGACTCTGTGCAGGGTTTTTCATTTCGGCTCCATCCCTCAGTGTTGCATGGAAGTTGACACTTCCGTCTCTTTCTCCATGCTACAACCAGTTCTCAAGTCCTTTAGAGACCCAGGGCTTCAGTTCCTGAGACTTGCCTTTAATTTCTCTTCATTGCTGCCTCCTAGTATTTGGTCTTTCTTCATCTGTGCTTGGTTATATATCTAATTTATAAATTTTAACCCAGAATTTCTATGTAATTATACCGGGAGTCAGGGTAATTATGTAACATCTCAATATATCATACTTCCAGGAATCATCTGAGCAATATGAGTACCCACTTTTTTGGGTGAGGGGACCAAGATATTTTATCTAATGCTGGGAAGTCACTGCAAAGTAAAAAGTGTTCCTTTATGTCTTTTGTGCTATCAATTGATAAGGGCCAATTACTTTGAGGTGTACTAAGGATCTAAGTACTCTTAGCTGTTTAATAGAAACATTTAACAGCTAACATGCACAATTTTTGTACATGTGTATCTCAGAAGAAAAGTTCATCTATTCCACATTCTGTTTATATACATTGTCTTCCAAGAGTTTTGCACAATACTTGGGAAAATTCACAGAGAGTAGGAAATTTCTGTGTAGCCCAGACAATAATGGGTAAAGGGATGAGTTCAGCATCTTTTCCTCTGAAAGTTATATCAATTTTTGTAATGACATTTTGAAAAAGAGATACTATAATCTCACTCTATATGATTGTCTAATTTTATTGTCTGGCTTCCCTGGTGGCTCAGTGGTAAAGAATCCATCTATCAGTGCAGGAGATGAGGGTTCCATCCCTGGCTTGGGAAGATCCCCTGGAGAATGAAATGGCAACTCACTCCAGTCTTCTTGCCTGGAAAATCCCATGGATAGAGGAGCCTGGCAGGCCATGGTCCATGGAGTCACAAAAGAATTGCACATGACTTAGTGAAGAAATGACAATTTTACTGTCATTCCTAAACAGCCAGTGAAATTAGGAATTATATTTGTCAAGCAAATATAGGTAGGACTATTAATCATATAATTAAGGAACCTTATAATACTTACCTTAGATGTACTGAGGGAGAAAAATTAATTGACCTAAATTCTGATATTTTTTGGTTTTGAGACCAGTTAGTATTTACTAATTATTTGACCAACTTTTCACCATATTCATGACTGACTGGCAAGTTTTCATTCCTCATTTTTTCAAGACTAGTGAAAATTTAACAAGAGGGAAAATCTATTACTTGTATACCAAATGAGTGCCTCTCAATATTATTTGCAGATATAATATGTGCCTAGATTATATAAATATATATTTACATGCATACCTGCACCAAAATAAAGTTTTAAAAATAACATGAATTGCATTCCACATCTTTGTTTTGTAGCCTATTATTTTGTTCTCAGTATAATTGTTCTGGATAAAAATATGAAGGATGGCTATGTTACATTTAAATTATTAAACCAACTTGGAATCGTTGAAGAGCCAAGGCTCTATGAGTAAGTATAATTTAGTGTCTCTTTCTTTTGTAAGATGTATTTTCTCAAGCATCCACTTTGCAAGATAATCCAAACAGTATAAATTTTCTATGCAGTGAGTCTTAAATTGTTAAATATTAAATGGATCTCTGGTTGTCATATTCTAATTCACTCATTCTATGAGTGGAGATACAAAATATGAAAGAAATGAAATAATTTGTTCATGTTATACATCTAGCTACTGCAAGAGTTAAAAGAAAAAAACTTTCCACCTAATTTTGAGCACTGGTAGGATTTGTTATAATAACTATTGATATTATTCCATAATATTGAGTTGGCCAAAAACGTTCTTCCAGATTTTTCTGTAACATCTTGTGGAAAAACCCAAATGAACTTTTTCGACCAACCCAATAGTTTATTACTTTAAATTGCTTTAAATTGTGTATATATGTATATACCCATGCACACATATATTTGTGATTCAATACTTATTCTTATCAGACACATGCTCTGTTAGCTTTTAAATTTACTTATTCAACAAGTGTTGTTTAGCACCAACCAAATGTATTCAGGTGTTTCACTAAATAATGGGGATCCAAACTGAAATAGCAATGTTACCATTCTCGGGGAGGTCACAGAATACTGAAGGAGACTAATACATAATTACAGGCTTCAGTAATGAGTCTTAGAGTAACAGAACACTCATGAGCTATCGGAGTCCAGAGGGAGAAGCAAAGAAATGTTCAAAAGGATGGTATTATCATCAGGGAATGGATGAGGGTGCTTTCAAAGGCATGCAGATAGAAAGTGGCTGAGTTCAGTAACAGCACACAGACTGCGGTCCTAGAGCAGTTGTTTAAGCTTGTTCAGGAGGCAAACACATTATGAGTCTTGATTTCAAAGAATCATGTTCTGTGCAGAATACTATTTTAAATACTGATGCATTTTATTCAAACACCTGATGAGTACATTTTTCATGAAAAATGTAAAAATATGAAACCTACACACAAGGTAAATTTGTCCATCTAAGCCTGACCAATGTCCTTCATGTTTTCCTATTAATAATTCTTTGCTAATAAATTTAGTCATGCTTTGGGATATTAACTGTTTTAGATGCCATGGGAGTAAGAAACTTTTAAATGATCTTTTACTTCCCTTTTCAAAATTAAAATAGGAGTATTTTCTTGCTGGAGAAAATGTGCTATACAGTAGAAAGGGAGAATAATCTATAATTACATCATGCAGGAATACTCCCATTTACCAGTTAGTTTATAACCATTCCTCCTTCTCCTTCTCCTCCTCCCCCTGTTTCTCCTTCCCTTCCACCCCAATCTCTTCCTTTTCCTCCTCTTTCTTACTCTTATACATGCCCCTGTGCATGCATATGTTATTTTTTCGCTTAGCAAAATTAGGATATTTTTGCAAATGTGTTCTGCTCTCTGATTTTTATACTGAATGATATAGCTTTTTTTTTTTTTTTTACCATGTCACTAAAAATCACTTACACATTGTAATATGATGCCAAATATATTGATATGCCAATATAGGATTTAAAACCGAGTGTCAATATTGTGTATTCAGGTTACATTGACTCCTCACATGATGAGTAATGGGGAGATTAGTGTGAAACAGGTGCAGAGTGGTGGCTATCATAATAATTTATATGAAAGATAATGGGGGCTTGGATCAAGTCAGTGGAAGTGGGATTTTAGGATTTAGAATACATTTGTTTTTGTGATTAATTAAATGTGAAAGTGAAGGGAACAGTGATTAGGAGTGACTTTGAGCTTTAAATCTGGTGCCTATTTGAATTATGGTGTCATTCACTGAGCTAGGAGATACAAGGAGAGGAACCAATATAACCATTCAATAGCATTTCTTGAACTATACTAGAAATTAAGGACAAATTTAGGGACAATTAGATTTCTGTTCCTTCATACTTTTAGTCTAGTGAGCAGATAGAGTTTACAAACACAGTAAGTTCACCACGTATGGATGAGTTCCATTCCGAGAGTGTGTTCATAAAGTCCAACAAAGTTAGCCTAGGTACCCAACTAACACAATTGGCTACCTAGTACTATACTGTAAGGTTTATAATACTTTTGACACAAATAATACATAAAACACAAACAGACAAAAAAAAATAAAATAAAAATATTTTTTATTAAAAAATAAAGACATTTTTAATCTTACAGTGCAGTACTTTGAAAAGTACAGTAGTACCAGCTACGTCTCTGCTGCCTTCACACTTGCTCTTACATCCTGCTTGAGATAACAACGCTGTGCTCCTGTGTTCTACACAGTGCTGTTGTGTACTTTATTGGGCACAGCTACTTGTAGAAGATTAATGCATGGGTCAGTGTACACCAGACACATGGACTAACATGTGACTGGACATGAGAACACATGGTCACATCTTTGAAACTTCACAACTTGAAGATTCGTATGTGGGGAACTTCCTGTACATAATACAAATAAAAATAATGATATTCACTATTTCTCTTTCCAAACAACTTTTAATATCTATACTGAGCTCTGGAGAAGGAAACGGCAACACACACCAGTATTCTTCCCTGGAGAATCCCATGGACTGAGGAGCCTGGTGGCTACAGTCCATGGGGTCACAAGAATTAGACGTGACTTAGTGACTAAATCACCACCACCATATTGAGCGAGGCCCTGTACTAGGAGCTGAATATGCTAGGATGAGAAAAACATGATACGACCCTCGTTAAATTTATAGTCTAATAAAGGATATCAAATAAACGAGCAGTGATAAAATTATGTAAATAAGATCTGTCTATGAAAAATGTCTAGAGGCAAACCATAGAACGTATGGGAACATGAAATAGTGGAGTCACTAAAGCTTTTTCTAAGGACTTTTTATATTTGTTGAGACAAAACTGAGGAGCAGAAGTTAATCTGCTCTGCTGATTCCAGGCAGAGGGGCCAACAAAGGCAAAACTCCTGAAGCAGGAGGAAGTGTAGTCCATTTCAGGAGCTGAAGGAACTTTAATATGTCTGAGAACAGAGGCAGGGAAAGGAAGAGAATGATGAGACAGAAAGCACCTAGATTTTGTAGGAATTAGAATTTGTAGGACATGTTCAAGGGTTTTTATTTTAGTCATTGAGCAAATGAAAACCAATAAAGTATTTGCTTTGGGGCAGTCTGGATAGAGCCAGGACTCGGGTTTTGTTTTGGAAAAACAGTTTGACCAGAGTGGATTGGAGAGTGAAAAGATAGGATGCTGTTGCAAGAATAAAGGCACAGAACAACGATGTCCTGAGATAAAGTGTTTTCAGTGGAAATGAAAAAATGAGGATGAGGATGGATGCAAAGAAGATTCAAGATATCCCATAGAGTGTAGGCACATAGGATAGATTAGATGTAGGAGTTGAAAGAGAGGATGATCTGAAGGGTGAAGTCTAGTTGTCTGGTATGGACAGTGCATTATAGGTCCATGTAAAATAAAAGGAAATTTCTAAGCTATAGGGTTTTTGGTGAGAGGTGAGTGTTGGGGAAGATGTCGTTAAATTTGAACTTACTGAGTTTTAGGCATTCTTGAGATATCCAAGTAGACATGGTGAATAACAGTTGTCTGGGTCTCATTAGACAGGGCTCAGCTGGAGGTAGAGACATGGTGATCAGGAGCAAACAGTCGGTATTTGGAGTGAATGGAGTAGATATGAGTTTTGTGGGGAAGATGACATGTTTCCATCTGGATATGCTGACTTTGAAGTATCTCTGAGAAATCTAGATAAGTTCTTGGACAGAAGTTAGAGATGTGACCAATGACATGTTCTGTGAAAGAGGAGGTAGTCACTCTGACAGGGGTGGGTTTTGAGGGGAGTGATAACAACCTTTGTGGGGTCTAGATGCTTTGGGGAATCCAAAGGAGAAGGCAACAGGCCGAATATAAGATGGCACAAGTGCTGGGTGTGCCGCTGGTTGCCCTTCAGCCATTCTGTGTGTGACGGTTGCCTCAAACAAAGAAATTATTTAACAGATTTTTTAAAAAATTTCCGGTCCTCTACTTTTCCTTTCCCTTCCCTGCTCCCCTTTTCCTTCTCTTGTCTCCTTCCTTCATTCCTTCCTTCTTTCCTTCATATCTCCCACCCATCCTCTCTCCCCTCCTCCTTCCCTTCCTTTCCTTCTCCTCTTCTTTCTTATTTTCCCTCCTCCTCCCTTGTTCTTTCCTTTAGAGGCAGGCAGACCCATGATATGATAAAGTGGCACAGAACAGGAAAGGATTATTATTTGTGGGTCCAGTCCATTCAACGAATGGTGATAGATGTTCAGGGGCTTATAAAAAGTAGCAAAATATGGATTCTCTAATCTTAGACAAGTGTAGAATCTAGACACTGAGGCAGAAAGACAAGATGTCCCAATTTTTTCTCCAAAATATTTTCCCCAAATATTTGAGTGTGGGAGTTACATACCTTTTTACTGTATCTTGTTTTTAATTAGTTTATATTATTTTAATAAATGTCACATATTTATTGTTTGGCCTTTTCACTGTAAGATTGGTATTTCTACCTAACACTGATAAGGTTATATTGATTTTAAAGTTATATTACATTTCAAATTACTAATATGATGAGATATCAAATTTTATATTTAGGAGGCACAAAATATTTTACAAACTTCAAGAATTCAAGATTCTTGGTCAGTTTTTAAATGATGTTGCAAATATTTCAAGCATTGGTTTGGCATATTTTCAAAGCTCAAATCAACAGTGTTCTGCGTGCAAATATACTATTCAGCTTCTCAAGCTAAAATCACTTACATATCCAGAAAGGTAAGAAAACTAAACTCTAATTCCAATGTTATCTTTTAAACTTGAAAATATTCCTTTGCTAAGGAGTGGTTTAAAAATTCATGTACTCAAATGTTTAGTGTATATTTTAGATTATATTTATAAGAACAGTAGACAATCTAAAAGGTATATAAAATTTTTTGGCTCAAATGAGATTTATTTTGGAATCACATTACCCAAGCAGAGAAAAAAGATATATAATTACTTCATGAGATACAGTAAACATGAAAAAAGTTAAACATATATCTGCCTTAGAATTTTAACAGTTATTTCAATAGGGTTCTGGATTGCTAAAAATGTCTCTTCCTTTGTTGACTGCAACACTTTCTCTTTATTTCTCTTTATGTTCCTATATTTATATACTTGATTTCCCAATTACCTTTTTGTGAATGTTGAACATAGTAAATAAGAAGTTTTGGAGAATAAAAATGATAAAAATGGTAAGTGGTAAGAATATTCATTTAGATGAGGTCTATATTCACAGAGGGGGGTTGGAAAATTCTTTGAAATAATTTATAAATTATTTTGTAAGCTTTTGGCATGAGAATATTTAGTCATTCTAAAGTTAATGAGTGAAAAGTTATTGTAATGGAAAAAAGCCAAAGGGTAATTTTACTTTTGCCATTGACTGAAATACTTACAAAAATATCAAATATATGGGCATCATCAGTTAGGAATATTAGCAACACCATTGCCTGACAAGTATATCAGAGACAGAAAGAAACTCTGGTGGCGGGGAGGGCAGTCATATATAAAGGACTAGGGCTGCAAGATTTTTAATCTTCAACTGATCTCTATATCTATTATTTTAACTATGTAAAGTCTATACTAAATATAAGAGTAGAAACTATATTTGTAGTGCTCAAAAAATAGATCTTAGAAAGGTCAAGTTTATTGCACCATCACATTCCCCTGGTCTCCTCCATTAATATCTCTCTGAGCCTCAGGATGGTAAATATAAATAAAGAAGTGTAGTTGTTGTAGTTTTACATGCTCTGTTTCTGGCACTTAACTGGTATCAATACACCCCCGCTGTACAGATTTCACCAAATAACTTGCTCATTAAAGATCTCCCACTCTTCAAAGGTAAAGCAAAAGGCCAGCTCCCTCCCTCTGCCCCCTTTGTCTAACTAACTTATTCATCGTTGTCATTGTGGTAAGAAAACTTCAAGTGAGATCTACTTTCTTGGCAAAATTTTAAGTGCACAATACAGTGTTTATAATGGGCATGAGGTTTACAGCAGGCAAAAACAAGCAGACGAAAACCTATACAGGGCTTTCCTGGCAGCTCAGTAGTAAAGCATCTGCCTACCAATGCAGGAGACCTGGGTTCAATCCCTGATCCCTGATCCCGTGGGATTCCACACGCCCTGGAGCAACTAAGTCTATATGCCACAACTACTGAGCTTGTGCCCTAGAGCTTAGGAGCCACAACCACTGAGCCCATGCAACTACTGAAGCCTGAAGCCCTGCAACAAGAGAAGCCACTGCAATCAAAAGCCTGCACAGGGCAACTAGAGAGTAGCCCGTGTTCACCGCAACTAGAGAAAAGCATGTGCAGTAACAAAGACCCAGCACAGACATTAGTAAATATGATTTTTTTTTTTTAAAAAAAAGACCGCACTCCCACTGTAGGGGGTGAGGGTTCAAAAAAAAAAAAGAAAAAAGAAACTTACAAAAGACAGAAAATCCAACCATGAATTCCTAAAGACAAAGGGGATATGTGCATGCTAAGTTGCTTCAGTCATGTCTGACTTTGTGACCCAGTGGACTGTAGCCAGCCAGGCTCCTCTGTTCATGGGATTCTCTAGGCAAGAACACTGGAGTGGGTTGCCGTTTTCTTCTCCAGGGTGTCTTCCTGACCCACTGATCAAACCTGCATCTCTTTTTTCTCCTGCATTGGTAGGTGAGTTCTTTATCACTAGGGCTGCCTGGGAAGCCCAAGGGGCTATCTAGCCAGTTGTAATAGAAAATCCCGTGGGAGATGTGGCTTCTGGCTTGGCTGCATTCAGAGGATGAAGGATTTTTGCATGGTATCTCTTGGCTCAGGCATTAACATTGCTTCATTCTCAGTCTTCACGGTATCAGGTCAGTTGCCCATACCTACTTGATTCCAAGTTCAAATCCCACAGGAAAAGAAATAAAGTTTTAAGACGCCACTGCATCTCACTGGTTTTCATTGAGCAAATTCATATCTCCGAACCTCACACTGTGATTCTTCTGATTGTCCAGGGAAATAAGTTCCTTCATTGGTTTACGCTTAACTTTGAGACAAGATGGGATCAAATTTATCCAAAGTTTATAGAAAGATGAGGGTATTGTTACATGAAAGGGATAGATAGTTGGTGACAAAAATCACAGGCCACTACGGAGAGACTGAAAATATTTTGATATCAGGCAAAACATTAATTAAACATAGATTGTCCTCCTTGTAATATATCCTGTGTGTGTGTTAGTCACTTAGCTGTGTCTGACTCTGCAACTTCATGGACTAGAGCCCACCAGGCTCCTCTGTCCATGGGATTTTCTAGGCAAGAATACTGTAGTGGGTTGCCATTCCCTTCTCCAGGGATCTTCCCAACCCAGGGATCAACTGAGGTCTCCTGTATTGCAGGCAGATTCTTTATCATCTGAGCTGCCAGGGAAGTCCAATATATCCTACTAAAGTTAAATATTGATTTTACTATAAACCATAATTTTGACTGGCTGACACAGTTAACTTGTAAATGAAAGCAATAAATGAATAGGTAAGCTAGAGAATGCAAATTAAGATCATTTAAGATCTGAGTACTTCAAACAGTTGGGGGTTAGTTTTCTTAAATAGGTATGTTTATGTTCCTGCATGGATATAATTTAATATTTTGACTGATAAGACAGGTAAGAATAAACATTGAAGTAACTCCTCAAATAATTTACTCCAGTGACATAGAGGGTTTATGTACAAATTTAGACATTTTTCTTTTATCAAATTAATTGAACATTTAAATCTCTAATTTTGTAGCTTTGGCCTCTATGTTTTACTTATTTTAGAATAACTTCTCTTGTTAATTCAGTATTGGTTTCATTAAATATTTTCAAAGTTCTTTTGAAAAATATAAAAATACTGAATTTATAATATTGAAAATGTTATAAATGAAGCTTAGATTTAATGAGATTAAGTATTTGGCTAAGAAGATCCAAAAACTATCTTTAGAGAGTAACCTCAGAAAACCAATTCACAGTTATGCTATTTGTGCTGAAGTCATTAACACTTCATTTTGTCTTTTAAACTTCCCAATTAAAAGTCCAAGGTACCCTGGGAGAATGTGGGAATTGAAACTCTAGAATTCTGAAGGGTGTTTAAAGGAAGCAATTTTGGCAAAACTATTTTACATTTTTAACAAAGCTTGTTCATTCATTCTGAGACTTGTCCACCATCTTCACTGTCCACACTCCATTTTCTTCTCGATCCTCAAATGATGTTTTAGGTCAGTGTAATGTTGACAGGTGATATAGATTAAGAACTCTAAACAGTGTCAACAGTGTGAACAGCCAGTGTGTGTTTCTATTTATATATGCAATGTAAGCTATGCCTCATTTATGAATTATGTGGTTTTAGGATGACTGGGAGAAGGCAATGGCAACCCACTCCAGTGTTCTTGCCTGGAGAATCCCAGGGACAGAGGAGCCTGTTGGGCTGCTGTCTATGGGGTCGCACAGAGTTGAACACAACTGACTCAACTTAGCAGCTGCAGCAGCGGCGGCGGCAGGATGACTGAATATGAGCTTTTTTATATACCATTAGAGTATTGAACATGATGGTTATTATACCTAAATGTTTTTCGAAATCCAGTATTTTAATTACCATATTAAGGGACAAGATATTATTTTCTACTTCTAAAATTGTTTTAGATTAAAGCTTTGTTGCGATTAAAAAAGTGTATATGACTTTTGAAAAAGTTTGATAATTAGGATAAGTGATTATCTTTTTAAATTGTCTAAAATTATGACATAATTTTACTTGATAATTGTATAATTGGATAATGTAAGCAGGAAGTTTCAGGTTAAAATTATTGTAAAGTAATTAGCCTCCAATTAAAATAAATAAATTTAAAAATTCTAAAAACTACAGCACATATATTTTCAGTAACTATGCTTAGCCAATGGCTCAGTAGGTAAAGAGTCCACTTGCAATATAGGAAACCTGGGTGACATAGGTTCAGTCCCTGGGTCAGGAAGATCCCCTGGAGGAGGGAATGGCAACCCACTGCAGTATTCTTGTCTGAAAAATCCCATGGACAGAGGAGCCTAGTGGGCTGTAATCCAAAGGGTAGCAAAGAGTTAGACACAACTGAGCAACGAAGCATGCAATGCTATAAGATGCAATTATATTTATATAAATACCAAGAAATCAATACATACCTTAACAAAGTTTGATTGAAAGTACATTATATAAATAAATATATAAATAAAATAGTAACTAAATATAAATGTATTTTACAATCAATCCTCATTCATAAAATAGTTGCTTTTTAAAAATATTTTTGCCTTGTAATATGTTCCATAGCTTTTCAGTGTCATTTGTAAAATATATATTTGACTCCTAGCAGATGCTTGACTGGGGGCTTCCCAGGTGGTGCTAGTGGTAAAGAACCTGCCTGGCAATATGCGCAAGATGCAGGTTCGATCCCTGGGTTGGGAAGAGCCCCTGTAGGAAGGCATGGAGAATTCAGTATTCTTTCCTGGAGAATCCCATGGACAGAGGAGCCTGGTGGGCTACATCCATAGGGTCACAAAGAGTCAGACACAACTGAAGTGACTTAGCACTCATGCATAGATGTTCAATTTATAGCAGTTCTTTCTTTTCATTTTCATTCCCTTCTCTTGTTGGTCCCCAATTTAACTTTTATTATACTCATTTTATCTATACACATATTTTTCAAGCAACAGACTGGACAAGTCAATAATTATATGAAAAATATTGGTCTGTTTTGCCAAAATAACTCACAATAAAATGCTTTGTTCCCCCAAATTCTGTGAAGCTATGTCTCATTCTGCAACCTCATAAACACCTCTGCTAAGTTGCTTCAGTCGTGTCTGACTCTGTGTGACCCCATAAATGGCAGCCCACCAGGCTCCCCTGTCCCTGGGATTCTCCAGGCAAGAACACTGGAGTGGGTTGCCATTTCCTTCTCCAATGATGAAAGTGAAAAGTGAAAGTGAAGCCGCTCAGTCGTGTCTGACTCGCAGGGACCCCAGGGACTGCAGCACCAGGCTCCTCCGTCCATGGGATTTTCCAGGCAAGAGTACTGGAGTGGGGTGCCATTGCCTTCTCCGATAAACACCTCTACCTTTTTGTAAAAGATTCATTCATTGGTAATTTGTAAACTTCTTATCCAAACACTATCACTTCTATCACACTTCTCGCTCTTTTAATTTAGTGATTGGAATAATCCTCATCCATCAGAGTTGTTGGGGATATAGGAAGACTCTGAGCAGAGTTAAGAACTTCAGAAAAAGAAATCTGCATTGATTGCAAATGTATCTGATAAAATGGAATTTATCTTGTGAGTTATTTGCCCTAAATTCAATTCAAGCTTCTCTTTTAGGGAACGAGTATTTTAAAAAGTGTTGGAGAAGACACTTGAGAGTCCCTTGAACTGCAAGGAGATCAAATCAGTCACTCCTAAAGGAAATTAGTCCTGAATATTCATTGGAAAGACTGATGCTAAAGCTGAAACTCCAATACTTCGGCCACCTGATGCGAAAAACTGATTCCTTGGAGACCCTGATGCCGGGAAAGACTGAAGGCAGAGGGGAGAAGGAGACAACAGAGGATGAGATGGACAGGTTGGCATCACCAACTTGATGGACATGAGTTTGAGCAAGCTCTGGGAGTTGGTGATGGACAGGGATGCCTGGTGTGCTGCAGTCCATGGGGTACCAAAGAGTTGGACATGACTGAGCAACTGAACTGAATTGATATAAGAAAGATTTTTTATTTTTTTACCAAGGTGTATTTTTTGGATGATGTATATGATTTAAGGAAAAATTATTGTATATAAAGGACTGATGACTTAATTGAAGATTTAAGCATTAAAGGGAATCCCAGAGAAGTTTGACTTGTTTTACTATTAGTGAACTTCTTATAAGGTGAATAATAGTGGTTAAATTTATTTTGAGTTGTTGTTCAGTCTCTCAGTCCTTGTGACCCCATGGACTGCAGCATGCCAGGCTTCCCTGTCTTCCATCATCTCCCAGAGCTTGTTCAAACTCATGTCCATTGAGTCAGTGATACCATCCAACCCTCTTGTCTCTGTCGTCCCCTTCTCCTCCAGCCTTCAGTCTTTCCCAGCATCAGGGTCTTTTCCAGTGAGTCAGCTCTTCCCTTCAGGTGGCCCAAGAATTGGAGCTTCAGCTTCAGCATCAGTCCTCCTAATGAATATTCAGAGTTGATTTCCTTTAGGATGGACTGGTTGGATCTCCTCTCAAGAGCCTTTTCCAACACCATAGTTCAAAGCATTAATTCTTCAGCGTTCAGTCTTCTATAAATTTATTTAGCATCTACTACACCTCAAATACTATTTTTACAATCTTTGCAACAACTCTATGAGTTAAGCGTTTTCTTTGTTTTGTTAGTGAAGGAACAGAAACTCAGAGGTTTAAAATAACAGGTCTAAGGTCTCTTAGCTGAGAATTGCCTTCGTCATGACAGGAAGCCAAACTTTTCTTGGTTTTTTTCATTTGTTGTTTCCTTCATTTTTAGTTGCTGCTATTTTTATAGGAATAGAGTTTTTCACTAATTAATACAGTCAGTTATTCTCATTGCGGGACATTTGGGAAATTAATTTACATGTAGTCCTATAACTAGGAGATAACACCGTTAATATTTTGTCACCTTTACTTATAATCACACATGCTACGGTTGAATCATGAATCTAATTATTTGATTCACTGTCTTCTTAATCCTGTTTTACATAGACAAGTGTTACATACAACTCCATCGCTGGTTAAGTAGAAATAGGGTAAAGTCACTGGGATATGCCACAGGGGAAAAAATAAGCATGTGTGTCATTTTAATTTTTATGTAAAAATCTAATCTTTTTTTTTACATAAAAATTTATTTTTTATGTAAAATCTAAATAATTTTAATTTTTATGTAAAATCTAAAATCTACACTCTAAATAGTGTCATTTTAAGTTTTATGTAAATTCTAAACAGAAAGTCATTAGGATATGTCACAGAGGAAAAAAATAAGCATGTGTGTCATTTTAATTTTTATGTAAAATCTAAGCAGAATTTTTATGTAAAATTTATCTAAATAGATAGACTATGAAAATTTGCTAAATTTATAAAATTTAGATGCAGTTACTTGTACTCAGGGAAAAAACTAAAATACATTTTGTGGGTGGTTAACAGAACTCTTAACATTCCCTGTTGGCTGTGGATGCTAACAGATGCTTGAATGAAATGCATGCTTTAAGTTTAATTATCTAGATAATTGCAGTAACCATTTAGTTGCTTTTCCTGTTTGGATCTGTCCATACAGATAACGTGCAATTAATGAGAATTAGCACTGCCAAACTATTGGGAGTATGAGTGATAAAAATGTGATGCCTTATGGTCCAGAATAAACTGTGTATCTAACTCAGTCAATAATTAGCTGTCTGTAACAAACAATGATGGAGACTACACAAACAATATAGTTCTTCTGAGCATTTCCAGTAGACTAGCCTTTCAAACTTAGGGACTGAGAGGAATATTTGTAGTGGAGGTATCTGGGTGACTTCCTGAGAAAAGTTGAATTAAATCTACTTTAAAAATGTTTCCTTAAGGAGTAAAATGTACTCTTTTTGGCATATAGTTCTATGAGTGTTAGTAAGCATATAGAGTCATGTAACAACCACCACAATTAATATACAGAACATTTTCATCAGTCACAAAAACTGCCTTGTACTGTCCCTTTGTCCCTTTATTTCCAACTCCCCACACCTACTCTCTGGCAACCTCTGCACCTAGATTTGCCTTTTCCAGAACTTTATATTGCCTTTTAAATATCGCTTATTTCACTTAGCTTTAGACATTTAAAAGTCACCCATGTTGTTGCTTATATCAATGGAATGTTATTGATACATAGTATTTCATTGTATGTATATACCACAGTTCCTTTATCCTAGTTGGAGCAAAAATATAATTTGTTCATAATTTTTTATATCTGTCCAGGATAAAGTCAAAATAAATATTTACCTGCAGCTTTTTACGTGGACCTAAGTTTTCATTTATGTTAAGTTCCTAGAGATGTAAGGTCATATTGTGAGTGTCGGGGCTTCCCTGGTGGCTCAGATGGTAAGAATCTGCCAGCAATGCAGGAGACCCAGGTTTGATCCTCGGGTTGGGAAGATCCCCTGGAGAAGGAAATGGCTACCCACTCCAGTATTCTTGCCTGGAGAATTCCAGGAACAGAGAAGCCTGATGGGCTACAGTCCATGGGGTAACAATGAGCCAGACATGATGGAGCGACTAACATGTTCACTTTTCGCTTACTTTGTGAGTGTATGCTTAACCTTATAAGCAACTGCCAGGCTGTTTTCCAAAAATATTTTGCATACCCATTGGCACTTACCAGAGTTCCGTTGCTCTCTTACACCCAAAACTGCACCTTCACCATTTTTTTTGTTGTTGATTTTGCTATTCTAATACTTGCGTAGAAAACAAAACACTTCTGTTCACTATGTTTTTAACTTGTATTTCTCAAATGACAAATGATGTTGATGACCTCTGCCATTTAATTGAGGGTATCTGCATCTTTAAATTCAACGTAATTGTAGGTACTGCTGCTGCTGCTAAGTCACTTCAATCGTGTCCAACTCTGTGCGACTCCATAGATGGCAGTCCACCAGGCTCCATCATCCCTGGGATTCTCCAGGCAAGAACACTGGAGTGGGGTGCCATTTCCTTCTCCAATGCATGCAAGTGAAAAGTGAAAGTGAAGTCGCTCAGTCGTGTCTGACTCTTAGCGACCCCATGGACTGCAGCCTACCAGGCTTCTTCGTCCATGTGATTTTCCAGGCAAGAGTACTGCAGTGGGTTGCCATTGCCTTCTCCAATTGTAGGTACAGTTGGGTTTAAATCTGCCATCTTGCTATTTTGTTTTCTGTTTGTCCCATCTTTTCTTTGTTCCCATTTTCTCATTGTTTGGCTTTTGGATAAATTGAGTCTATCATTCCATCCAGAGGAGGACATGGCAACCCACTACAATATTCTTGGCTGGAGAATTCCAAGGACGAAGGAGGCTGGCAGACTATAGTCCACAGGGTTACTCGGAGTCAGACATGACAGAAGCAACTTAGCACGCATGCTTATGATTCCATTTAAGCGTCTTTATCAATGGAAGAAGCTGATTAGTAGTTTCTATGGAGGTATATTATAATCTTCATTTTATCACAGCCTGAAAGTGAAAGTGAAGTCGCTCAGTCATGTTCAACTCTTTGCGACCCCATGGACTGTAACCTACCAGGCTCTTCTGTCCATGGGATTTTCCAGGCAAGAGTACTGGAGTGGGTTGCCATTTCCTTCTCCAGGGGATCTTCCCGACCCAGTGATCAAACCCGGGTCTCCCGCATTGCAGGCAGACGCTTTACCGTCTGAGCCACCAGAGAAGCCTGCAATCAGTCTACCTCAAGTGAATTTTACCACTTCACTTGTAACATGAGGACCTTACAGTAGTATACTTCCTTTTCTCTCTTGTGCTGTTCTGGGCATATATTTTAATTATACATGTGCTAAAATCTCTATAAAGTGCATCACTTTTCTTTAAAGAGATGTTTCTATTAAAATACATGAATAATTAGAAAGTCTTACATATTTTTTCCATACATTTACCATTTCTGGTGTACTTCTAACCCTTATTAGATGCATATTTTAATCTGGTACAATTTACCTTATGACAAAAGGAGCTCCTTTAAGGCTTTTTTGTAAGATCTGATAGTTGTGAATGCTTTCAACTTTTGTGCATTTTTATGATGCCTTTATTTTTAAAGATAATTTCTCTGGGTATAGAATTCTAGTTTGACAGTTGTTCTTTAACTTTCAATACTTTAGGGATGTTACCGTGCTGTCTTAAACCGTGCATTGTGTTTAATGAGAAATGTATTACTATCCTTCCTTTGTTGCTATGAACAAAATAAAACTCTTTTCTCTGACTGGTTTTAAGAGTTTCTCCTTATCACAGATTTTAAGCAGTTTAATTTGATGTGACTTTTTGAAAATTTTTCCATACCTCTTGTGATTAGTGTTTGTTGACCGTTTTTGGATCCCTGGGTTTATAGATTTCATCAGATTTTATCTAAACTTTTCACTTATTTTGAAATATCTCTTGCTGTGTCCTTACTGTCTAGTATCTCTTTGAGGACTCTAATTTCAAATTTATTAGGTTATTTGAAGGTGTCCCACTGTTCACAGATGCTCCGTGAATTTTTAAATTTAATTTTCTCCCTGCATTTCATTTTGAATATTTCTCTTGCTATGTCTTCAAGTTCATTATTCTTTCCTTCCGCAATGTCTAAGCGGCTATTTAACCATTATAGGGCATTTTCATCTCAGATATTGTACTTTTCACCTATGGATGTTTCATTTTAACCTTTGAATATGTTTCATGTCTCTACTTACCTATTTGAACACAAGAAATACAATTATAGTAACTCTTTCAATACCTTTACTGTTGGAGCCACCAGGGAATTGCCATCTGTTGGAAAACAGAAAAAGCAAGAGAATTTTAGAAAATTGTGTACTTCTGCTTCATTGACTATGCTAAAGCCTTTGACTGTGTAGATCACAACAAACTGGAAAATTCTTAAAGAGATGGGAATATCAGACCACCTTACCCTTCTGTGAAACCTGTATGCAAATCAAGAAGCAAGAGTTTGAACTGGATTTGGAACAACAGACTGCTTCCAAATTGGTAAAGGAGTATGTCAAGGCTGCAAATAATATAATCAGATTTCACTGTTGACCATCTGGTGATGTCCATGTGTAGAGTCTTCTCTTGTGTTGTTGGAAGAGGATGTTTGCTATGACCAGTGCATTCTCTTGGCAGAACTCTATTAGCCTTTGCCCTGCTTCATTCTGTACTCCAAGGCCAAAATTGCCTGTTATTCCAAGTGTTTCTTGACTTCCTACTTTTGCATTCCAGTTGCCTATAATGAGAAGGACATCTTTTTTGGGTGTTAGTTCTAGAAGATCTTGTAGGTCTTCATGGAACCATTCAACTTCAGCTCCTTCAACATTACTCGTCGGGGCATAGGCTTGGATTACCATGGTACTGAATGGTTTGCCATGGAAATGAACAGAGATCAATCTGTTGTTTTTGAGATTGCATCCAAGTACTGCATTTCAGACTCCAGTCATCCTGGAATGTGAAGTCAAGTAGGCCTTAGGAAGCATCACTATGAGCAAACTAGTGGAGGGGATGGAATTCCAGTTGAGCTATTTCAAATCCTGGAAGATGATGCTGTGAAAGTGCTGCACTCAATATTCCAGCAAATTTGGAAATCTCAGCAGTGGCCGCAGGACTGGAAAAGGTCAGCTTTCATTCCAATTCCAAAGCAAGGCAATGCCAAAGAATGCTCAAACTACCACACAGTTGCACTCATCTCACATGCTAGTAAAGTAATGCTCAAAATTCTCCAAGTCAGGCTTCAGCAGTAGGTGAACCGTGAACTTCCAGATGTTCAAGTTAGTTTTAGAACAGGCAAAGGAACCAGAGATCAAATTGCCAACATCCACTGGGTCATTGAAAAAGCAAGAGAGTTCCAGAAAAACACCTATTTCTGCTTTCTTGACTATGCCAAAGCCTTTGACTGTGTGGATCACAATAAACTACGGAAAATTCTTCAAGACATGGGAATAGTAGACCACCTGACCTGCCTCTTGAGAAACCTGTATGCAGGTCAGGAAGCAACAGTTAGAACTGGACATGGAACAACAGACTGGTTCTAAATAGGAAAAGGAGTACATCAAGGCTGTATACTGTCACCCTGCTTATTCAACTTATATGTAGAGTACATCATGAGAAATGCTGGGCTGGAGGAAGCACAAGCTGGAATCAAGATTGCTGGGAGAAATATCAATAACTTCAGATATGGAGATGACACCACCCTTATGGCAGAAAGTGAAGAAGAACTAAAGAGCCTCTTGATGAAAGTGAAAGAGGAGAGTGAAAAAGTTGGCTTAAAGCTCAACATTCAGAAAACGAGGATCATGGCATCCGGTCCCATCACTTCATGGGAAATAGATGGGGAAACAGTGAAAACAGTGTCAGACTTTATTTTGGGGGGCTCCAAAATCACTGGAGATGGTGACTGCAGCCATGATATAAAAAAATGCTTACTCATTGGAGGAAAAGTTATGACCAACCTAGATAGCATATTGAAAAGCAGAGACATTACTTTGCCAACAAAGGTCCATCTAGTCAAGGCTATGGTTTTCCCAGTGGTCATGTATGGATGTGAGAGTTGGACTATAAAAAAAGCTGAATGCCGAAGAATTGATGCTTTTGAACTGTGGTGTTGGAGAAGAGTTGAGAGTCCCTTGGATTGCAAGGAAATCCAACCAGTCCATCTGAAAGGAAATCAGACCTGAATGTTCATTGGAATGACTGATGTTGAAGGTGAAACTCCAATACTTTGGCCACCTGATGCGCAAAACTGAACCACTGGAAAAGACCTGATGCTGGGAAAGATTGAAGGCAGGAAGAGAAGGGGATGACACAGGATGAGATGGTTGAATGGCATCACCGACTCAATGGACATGAGTTTGAGTAAACTCCGGGAGTTGGTGATGGACAGGGAAAAATGGCGTGCTGCAGTCCATTGGGTCACAAAGAGTTGGACACAACTGAGTGACTGAACTGAACTGATATCAAGGCTGTATATTGTCACTCTGCTTGTTTAACATATATGCAAAATACATCATGCAAAATGCCAGGCTGGATGTAGCACCACCTGGAATCAAGATTGCTGGGGGAATATCAATAACCTCAGGTATGCAGATGATATCACCCTTGTGGCAGAAAGCAAAGAGGAACTAAAGAGCCTCTTGAAGAAAGTGAAAAAGGAGAGTGAAAATTTTGCCTTAAAAGTCAGCATCCAAAAATTTGAGATCATGGCGTCAGGTCCTATCACTTCATGGCAAATAGATGGGGAAATGACAGGAACAGTGACAGACTTTATTTTCTTGGTCTCCAAAATCACTGAAGATAGTGACTGCAGCCACGAAATTAAAAGACACATGCATCTTGGAAGAAAAACTGTGACAAACCTAGACAGCATATTAAAAAGCAAAGACATTACTTCACTGACAAAGGTTAGTATAGTCAAAGCTATGGTTTTTGCAGTGGTCATGTATGGATGTGAGAGCTGGACCATAAAGAAAGCTGAGCAATGACAAATTGATGCTTTTGAACTGTGGTGTTGGAGAAGACTCTTGAGAGTCCCTTGGACTGCAAGGAGATCTAACCATCAACCCTAAAGGAAACCAACTCTGAATACTCATTGGAAGGACTGATGCTGAGCTGAAGCTCCAATACTTTGGCCACCTGAAGGGAAGAGCTGACTCATTGGAAAAGACCCTGATGCTGGGAAAGATTGAAGGCAAGAGGAGAAGAGGACAACAGAGGATGGGTTGGTTCTATGGCGTCACTTTTTCAATGGACATGAGTTTAAGCATGCTCCAGGAGATAATGAAAGCCAGGGAAGCCTGGTGTGCTGCAATCCATGGGGTCGCAAAGAGTCGGACACAACTTAGCAACTGAACAACACCACAAACAATAATGTCTTTGCTGATTCTCACATCTGTGCTAGCTCTTGGTTGATTTCAATTGGTTGCCTTCCTATGGGTCCATTTTCCTGCTGTTTTGCATGCTTGATCATTCTTGATTAGATGCCAGACACTGTGTATTTTATCATGTTAGGTCCTCCATATTTTTGTATTCTTATAAATATTCTTCTTTTATTCTCAAGGTACTGTTTAGTTACTTTTAGGAAGATTGGTTCTTTCAGGTTCTGCTTTCAAAGTTTTTTAGGTAGGATTGGAATCATGCTAACTTTATGGGTAATAATCCCCACTACTAAGCCAAGATCATTCTATTCTCTTTACTCAGTTACCTGCAGGTAGGAACAGATACCTTTGTTAGGCTAGGCTAGGAACCTTATCCTAAGTAACTATTTAAAAGAACACTAGATGTATAAATGTGATATGTTGTACAAAAGCTTAGGGGAGACATTTTAGAAATAAAGAAGTGTGTATATTATTTGCATTTTGTGAAATATATATGGATTAAGATGAAAAACTATTTATATTTGTATTTTAGAGATTTTTTTAATCCTTGGATTTCTTCTGTATTTTTACTAAAGTTTATACTTTATCAATGTACCGTGCTCATTTCTGCTAATTTGTGGTAAACAAAGCTTTAGAAATGCAACATCGAATGCTTTTTTTATTTGAAAAAAGACTAAATATTCTTATTCCTATAATATTTCAACATATATCACATATATTTTCTAATTATACAGTTTAAACTTTTTTTTATCCTGGGGATAAGGAGCTATTAATAACATAGGATAACTGATCTCAATATTAGAGTCTCCTGGCAATAGAACTATATAGGCTTTCACAATGTAAAAACAGGAAAATTAATTTTCCTCATATATTTTGGTAAAATTTAACTTTGGAAGCTGTAATGAACCTGACCAAATTGTTTTATAATGCTTGTGGAAGCTTTGTAAAATGTGGAATATTTAATAAAAGATATGCATTTAATATATTGAAAATATGTCAATCATAATAGGATTGTGAGCTTTCATTTTATTGTAGAAAATAAATGAAAACACTTGCTTTAAGGTTGTATTAAAATATGTTAGTAGGACAATTACTTGATGACAGATACAATTTATTATTAGGTTGGTGCGAAAGTAATTGCAGTTTTGCGTTGTTGAACTTTGCCATTTGATATTGAAATACATTCTTAAATAAATGTAATTATGTTATACATCATTTTAATGCACATTTTCACCTTATTTATTTATATTTTTGCTAATGACTTAATACTTCCTGTTTATTTTATATTTATTTTAGACTAGGGAAATTATGTCAGACAGAAAGCAATTTGAGTGATTTGAGTTCAAAATGGGTCAGAAAGCAGCAACATCAACAACATGTTTGGCCCACGAACTGCTAAGGAACATACAGTGCAGTGGTGGTTCAAGAAGCTTTGCAAAGGAGACAAGAGCCTTGAACATGAAGAGCATAGTGGCCAACCACAGGAAGTTGACAACAACCAATTGAGAGCGTCATCAAAGCTGATCCACTTACAATGGCACAAGAAGCTGCTGAAGAACTCAATGTTGACTGTTCTATGCTCATTTGGCTTTTGAAGCAAATTGGAATGGTGAAAACGCTCAATAAGTGGGTGCCTCAAGCTGACTGAAGATCAAAAAAATCGTCCTTTGAGTGTTGTCTTCTCTTATTCTATGCAATAATGAACCATTTCTCAATCGGATTTTGACGTGCAATGAAAAGTGGATTTTATATGACAGCTATTGACTATCAGCTCAGTATTTAGACCAAGAAGCTCCAAAGCACTTCCCAAAGCCAAATTTTCACCAAAAATGGTCTGTTTGGTGGTCTGCTGCCTGTCTGATCCACTAAAGGTTTCTGAATCCCAGAGGAACCAGTAGATGTGAGAAGTATGCTCATCAAATGGATGAGACGCATTAACAACTGCAATGCCTGCAGCCAGCACTGGCCACCTGAAAGGGCCCAGTTCTTCTCCATGACAGCGCCTGACCACACAGCACAAAACAAGGGCTTCAAAATTTGAAGGAACTGGGTTAGAGAAGTTTCGCCTCACCAACTATACGCACCTGACTTCTCGCCAACCGACTGCCACTTCTTCAAGTGTCTCAGCAACTTTTTGCAGGGAAGATACTTCAACAACCAGCAAGAGACAGAAAATGCTTTCCAAGAGTTCATCGAATACTGAAGCATGGGTTTTATGCTACAGGAATAAACAAACTTATTGCTCATTGGCAAAATTGTGTTGATATTAATGGTTCCTATTTTGTTTAATAAAGATGTGTTTGAGCCTAGTTACAGTGATTTAAAATTCACAATCTGAATCCACAGTTACATTCTCACCAATAATATATTTATAATTATAAACAATAATGCATTTTCACCTGATAATAAATCTGACACCCTTGTCTGACTCTGACAACTTAAAATTGAGGTGAATTAGGGACATCCAGACCATTGAAGGCTCACTCAGTGAAAAAGTCTTTAATTTAGCAGGCAAAATTAAAAATTGATATAAGAATATATGCATTTGTTAGGGGAAGTGTTAAAGTCATTCTTCCACTTAATAATAGAGAAAGGATTATGTCTGATTTTTCAATTACATTCTGGTCTCTGACAATTTACCATAAAGCTATTTTTGCTAATATCTAAGAATCTTTTAAGATTGAATTACTGATATTTCAACACTTCTATACTATTAAATTTTCAAATTCATTTATTACTTCAAGTGGAAAAATACTGTAATATTCTATATCAGCTTTTATAATTAAAGATGAATGTGTCCATATTTTATTACTTTTCAAATATTATCAGATGTAGGAAGTTTATTTAAAATGGAAGAATTTAACCTAACAATATTGTTGAATATTTTAAAATGTGTTTAGTCATGTCTCAAGTTAGAAGAAGATGGGGAGCAATATATCTCTTGATCTAGAGCAGTGCACATGTCAAATAAGGGTGAGCTACCAGCAGAGACATTACTTTGTCAACAAAGGTCCATCTAGTCAAGGCTATGGTTTTTCCAGAAATTATGTACGGATGTGAGAGCTGGACTATAAAGAAAGCTGAGCACCGAAGAATTGTTGCTTTTGAACTGTGGTGTTGGAGAATACCCTTGAGAGTCCCTTGGATTGCAAGGAGATCCAACAGTCCATCCTAAAGGAGATCAGTCCTGGGGGTTTATTGGAAGGACTGATATTGAAGCTGAAACTCCCAATATTTTGGCCACCTGATGCAAAAAGCTGACTCATTTGAAAAGCCCCTGATGTTGGGAAAGATTGAAGGCAGGAGCAGAAGGGGATGACAGAGGATGAGATGGTTAGATGACATCACCAACTCAATGAGTTTGGGTAAACTCCGGGAGTTGGTGATGGACAGGGAAGGCTGACGTGCTGCGGTTCGTGCGGTCGCAAAGAGTTGAACACGACTAAGCAAGTGAACTGACTGACTGACTGACCAGCACCTGTGCAGTTGAATTGTCCCCCTTTCCTTGATTAAATTAGTATGGCTGATACTGGGAATTTCCATTTATTTCTACCATTTTTTCCTTTAGCTCCTTTCCTCAACTTTGACCAATCTTTGTTTATTTTAGTTGATTACTTTTTTGAGGGTTTCAAGATATTAACAAGAAGATAAATTACTGGACATGATCCACCAGTGACTTGAATTCTCAGAAATCTTGAAATACTGAATACACAATTTCTCCAAGATACAGAAGGATTTAAATGTTATTATTTCCTTTTTAGCAGGTGGCAGAGAATTGATTAAACATTTTGGCAAAATTGTCTGTGAATTCAGTCCAACTCTTCTGTGGTGGCTATCATGATAGAAGTGGCCTAGCCACTAAGAGTTGAGTTCAGTTTTTAGCTGTTTCAGTATCCCAAAATAGTATTCCAGTGAAGGAGCAAGGAGAGAGGAGGTTGAAGTACAGAGAATTTTTTCTTTATCACAAACACTGTGTCTGTTCATCTTTACACAGACAAATGAGATGGAGCAGAAATGATCCTATAGGTTTTTTTCAACTCCCTGCTTTTAGAGAACTTGTTGGTTATAGGTATGTGCTGTGCTTAGTCCATGTCCGACTCTTTGTGATCCCATGGACTGTAGCCCGCCAGGCTCCTCTGTCCATGGGGATTCTCTAGGCAAGAGTACTGGAGTGGGTTTCCCTGCCCTCCTCCATGGGATCTTCCCAACCCAGGGATCAAACACAGGGATCGATCACACATTGCACGCAGATTCTTTACTGTCTGAGCCAGTTATAGGCATAGGATATTCTAATATTTATGAGAATAAAATAAACTTTGCTGTTTTACTAACAGTTATTTTTTTCTCTTTCACAGACCACCACTATGCATCTATAATTTTGTACTTAAAGAAAGCAAGGAACTATTTCTCACTCCAAGCATATGCAAACCATAGGAAATATAAAATGCCTTCATCCATCAAATGTAACAGCTTGTTTGTGAATTGAAAAACTTATAAGTGGAAACAATGCAATTAGTATTTCTTTTAGACTGCATTGTTCAATCTGAAATTTGTATATTTCTTCTTCTTGTAAAAGTTTTTAAGAATCAAAGATATAGAATATTTTATTCTGAATATATTTTAAAGCTGTTTATTTCTGTTTACCTTAATCAAATGTTTCTCTTTGAATGTTTTCCTGTTTTATTGTTAACAGATAACATGTCTTTAGAAAAAAAGAAGAAGCTTACTGCTTCAACACACTGTCTAAATAGTATCATTCTCCACTTAGAATGCAGTAATGAAATAAATGAATGTTTAAAAACTGTGTAAATTTTGAGAAGTTCCTTGGATTCATGTAAATCCTGTAAACAGAAATATACCTGTTTAGTGATCCATTTGGCATTTTACATGAAAGTGCTGCACTCAATATGCCAACAAATTTGGAAAACTCGTCAGTGACCACAGGACTGGAAAAGGTCAGTTTTCATTCCAATCCCAAAGCAAGGCAATGCCAAAGAAGGCTCAAACTACCGCACAATTGCACTCATCTCACAGGCTAGTAATGCTCAAAATTCTCCAAGTCAGGCTTCAGCAGTAGGTGAACCGTGAACTTCCAGATGTTCAAGTTAGTTTCAGAAAAGGCAGAGGAACCAGAGATCAAATTGCCAACATTCACTGGATCATGGAAAAAGCAAGAGAGTTCCAGAAAAACATCGATTTCTGCTTTCTTGACTATGCCAAAGCCTTTGACTGTGTGGATCACAATAAACTGTGGAAAATTCTGAAAGAGATGGGAATACTAGACCACCTGACCTGCCTCTTGAGAAACCTAAATTCAGATCAGGAAGCAACAGTTAGAACTGGACATGGAACAACCGACTGGTTCCAAATAGGAAAAGGAGTACATCAAGGCTGTATATTGTCACCCTGCTTATTTAACTTCTATGCAGAGTATCTATCATGAGAAATGCTGGGCTGGAAGAAGCACAAGCTGGAATCAAGATTGCCAGGAGAAATATCAGTAACCTCAGATATGGAGATGACACCACCCTCATGGCAGAAAGTGAAGAGGAACTAAAAAGCCTCTTGGTGAAAGTGAAAGAGGAGAGTGAAAAAGTTGGCTTAAAGCTCAACATTCAGAAAACGAAGAATGGCATCTGGTCCCATCACTTCATGGGAAATAGATGGGGAAACAGTGGAAACAGTGTCAGACTTTATTTTTTGGGGCTCCAAAATCACTGCAGATGGTGATTGCAGCCATGAAATTAAAAGACACTTCCTCCTTGGAAGAAAAGTTACGACCAACCTAGATAGCATATTGAAAAGCAGAGACATTACTTTGCCAACAAAGGTCTATCTAGTCAAGGCTATGGTTTTTCCAGTGGTCATGTATGGATGTGAGAGTTGGACTGTGAAGAAGCCTGAGCGCTGAAGAATTGATGCTTTTGAACTGTGGTGTTGGAAAAGACTCTTGAGAGTCCCTTGGACTGCAAGGAGATCCAACCAGTCCATTCTGAAGGAGATCAGTCCTGGGTGTTCTTTGGAAGGAATGATGCTAAAGCTGAAACTGCAGTACTTTGGGCACCTCATGCGAAGAGTTGACTCATTGGAAAAGACTCTGATGCTGGGAGGGATTGGGGGCATGAGGAGAAGGGGACGACAGAGGATGAGATGGCTGGATGGCATCATCGACTCGATGGATGTGAGTTTGAGTGAACTCCGGGAGTTGGTGATGGACAGGGAGGTCTGGCATACTGGCATTCATGGGGTGGCAAAGAGTTGGACACGACTGAGCGACTGAACTAAACTGAACTGAATGCTTTGTAAATAAAGGCTTTGTTTCATGGAGCACAATAATCTATGGCCCATAATCATTAATGTCAGATCTGGCATCTACCACTTATTCACTTACTAATGGCGTGATCATGAATAAGAAAATTTACCTCCCCATATATCAGGCGCCTAAAAATGTCTGTGAATATTGATTCAACACTTTGACTAGTGTCTGCCCATAATGATAATAAAAATGATAACAGTTAACACATTCATCACTGTATTCTTGGCCCAGTTTAATACTGGGCCAATTTAATCCCTAAAGAAACCTTCTAAAAAAAAAAAAAAAAGAAACCTTCTGAGATTGGCCTTGTTATCTCTACTGATGAATAAACCAAGACATAGAAATGTTAACTAACCTACCCAGGATTGTGTACAAAACCAAAACTGAAACCTAAGTCTCTAGAGTCTATGGTTTTTAACCCCTCTTCATGTTTCTCCAGGCTTCCCTGGTGGATCAGTTGGTAAAGAATCTGCCTGCAATGCAGGAGACCTGGATTCGATCCCTGAGTTGGGAAGATTCCCTGGAGGAGGGCATGGCAACCTACTCCAGTATTACTGCCTGGAGAATCCCCATGGATAGAGCCTGGTGGCTAGAGTCCTTGGGGTCACAAAGAGTCAGACATGACTGAATGACTTTCACATGTTTCTCCAAAGTTCAATACATGTTAATTGTGATATTTATAAATGATCAGTTTGGAAATACAGTCATCCCTAGTTATCCTTGGGGGATTGGTTCCAGGACCCACCACAAACACCAAAATCCACTGATGTTCACATCCCATAGTTGGTTCTCATTATCTGTGGTTCCGCATGCATGGATTCAACCGAGCCCAGATTACATAGTGCTATGGTATATATTGGGAGAAAAAACCCTCTGTAAGTGGAACCCATGCAGTGCAAACCTATGTTGCTCAAGAGTCATTGGTAATAATCTAAATGTCCTTGGCATTCTCCCATTTACCCATTCAGTCCAGGAATTCCTGGTCCTCAGCTCCCTCTCACTTGTGTCTGAAAGCTCCCAAGATTTGTTTCATGTGTGTTTCTAAACTAATCAACTACTAAACTGTCAACTACATTCACAGTCTCTATGCTTTTGATTTCCTGCTATATTAGTTTGTTGGAACTTTCATTAAAAAATCACTGATAGGATGGCTTAAACAACACAATTTATTTTCTTGCAGTTCTGGAGGCTAGTCAAGGTCAAGGTGTTGGCAGGTCTGGTTTCCCTGAGACCTCTCTCTTTAGTTGCAGGTGGCCACTTCCTTGCTGTGTCCTAACACGGTTTTTCCTCTGTGCTCTCTTTCATGTGTCTTGATTTCCTTTTCTTATAAGGATTAATAATATCACTTACACGTAACACTGTATTCTTGCTACAGTTTAATACTTTAGTATTTTATATGTATATATACATATATATTTATATATATTTATTGATGTGTGTGTATATATATATGTATATATCAATTATCATATATCAATTCATTTAATCCCCTATGAAAATCCTATGAGATTAGCCTTTTCATCTCCACTGATACAGAAATGGAGGCCATAGAAATGTTGACTTAACTTACCCAGGATTTCATACAAAATTAGAATTGACTGATGTCCTTATGAGATTACAGCCTACTCTAATGAGCTCATTTTAATTTAATCACCTCTTTAAAGACCCTGCCTCTAAATAAAGTCACATTCTGAGGTTCTGGGAATTCATCTCATAATACTGTCCATCACTCATTAGCACCACAATGATTGTTGCTGTTGTTTAGTTGCCCAGTTGTGTCCAACTCTTTGTGACCCCAGAGACTGCAGCATGGCTGGCCCTTCCTGCCCCTCACCATCTCCTGGAGGAATTTTTCCTAGTTCATGGTCATTGCATCGGTGATGCTGTCCAGCCAACTCATCCTCTGATGCCCTCTTCTCCTTCTGCCCTCGATCTTTTCCAGCATCAGGGACTTTTCCAATGAGTCACCTGTGAGCAACATATGACCAAAATGCTGGAGCTTCGACTTCAGCATCAATCCTTCCAGTGAATATTCAGGTTGATCTCCCTTAAGATTGACTGGTTTGACCTCCTTGCTGTCCAAGAGACTTCAGGAGTCTTCTCCAGCACCACAGTTCAAAGGCATCAATTCTTTGGTGTCCTTCCCTCTTTAAGGTCCAGCTCTCACAACAATACATGACCACTGGGAAGACTTGACTATATGGACCTTTGTTGGCAGAGTAATGTCTCTGCTTTTCAACACACTGTCTAGGTTTCCTGCCAAGAAGCAATCGTCTTCTGATTTCATGGCTGCAGTCACTATATGCTGTGATTTTGGAGTCCAGGAGAAAGAATGTGTCACTACTTTCACCTTTTCCCCTTCTATTTGCCATGAAGTAATGGGGCTGAATGCCATGACCTTAGTTATTTTTTTTAATATTTAGTCTTAAACTGGCTCTTTCACTCTCTTTCACCATAATCAAGAGGATGTGAAGTCCATCTTCACTTTCTGCTATTAGGGCGGTATCATCTGCATATCTGAGGTTGTTGATGTTTCTCCCACCTATCTTGATTCCAGCTTGTAACTCATCCAGCCTGGCAATCCTCATGATGTGCTCAGGATATAGGTTAAACAAACAGGGTGACAGCAGACAGCCTTGTACTTTTTTCTCGATTTTGAACCAATCAGTTATTCCATACAGGGTTCTAACTGTTGCTTCTTGACCTGCATACAGGTTTCTCAGGAGACAGGTAAGATGGTCTGGTATTCCCGTCTCTCTAAAGGAAGTTTTCCACAGCTTTTCATGATCCGCAAAGGGGTTAGCGTAGTCAATGAAACTGAGATAGATGTTTTTCTGACATCCCCTTGCTTTCTCTATAATCCAGTGAGTGCTGCCAATTTGATTTCTAGTTCCTCTTCCTTTTGTAAACCCAGTTTGGACATCTGGAAGTTCTTGTTTCGCATAATGCTGAAGCCAACTTGCAAGATTTTAAGCATAACCTTACTAGCCTGGGAGATGAATGCAATTGTCTGATGGTTAGCATATTCTTTAGTACTATCCTTCTTGGGAACTGGGATGAGGACTGGCCTTTTCCAGTCCTGTGGCCACTGCTGGGTCTACCACATTTGTTGACGTAATGAATGCAAAACTTTGATGGCATCCTCCTTTAGGGATTTGAATAGTTCTGCTGGAATTTCTTCACATCCATTAGCTTTTTAACTGCTGTGCTTCTTAAGGCCCACTTGACTTCATACTCCAGAATGTCTGGCTCTGAGTGACTAATCACACCATTGTTTTAGTCCAGTTCATCAAGGTCCTTTTATACAGTTCTTTCATGTATTCTTGGAGAAGGAAATGGCAACCAACTCCAATACTCTTTCCTGGAAAATTCCATGGATGGAGGAGCCTGGTGGGCTACAGTCCATGGGGTTGCAAAGAGTTGGACACGACTGAGGGTCTTCACCTTCACCTTTCACGTATTCTATCTTTTCTTGATCTCTTCAGCATTTTTCCCCTTCATGGATCACTTGTCATGGTGAAGGGGCTTGTGTAACTCGATGAAGCTAAGAGCCATGCCATGCAGGGCCACCCAAGATGGACGGGTCATAGCAGAGAGTTCTGACAAAATATGATACACTGGAGGAGGAGATGGCAAACCACCCCAGTATACTTGCCGTGAGAATCTCATGAACTGTATGAAAGACCAGAATGATGATCTTTGCCTAATGTGGCATTTGAAGGTGAATTGGGACCCTTATTGATACCTACCTGAGAAACTGATATGTGAAGACTCGATATATTAGCAATGTGTTCCAGGCAGAAACTTGTAGAAAGCTTTCCGCATTTTGCTTAGGGATTTTAGCAGGCTCCCTGCATCTCTACTGTCGGACATTCCTTCTTCAGTGTCTGCCTCAGCTGTTTGGTCCATAGGCCTCTGACTCCAATCAATAGAAACACATTCTCTCTCCTTTCTGACACTTAGGCATTGGCTCAAACTTCCCATATTCTAAAACAAAACTAGAAACCCTTTTGTAATTTCACTTTTCCAACACCCCTCAATTAGTTTTCCAGATAGCCTCAGAAATTCTAAATCTTAGTTTGTGATATTAATGACATTTAAAATTAAATAAAGGGCATTAGAGATATCTTCCTAGGGGGAGAATCCCTTTCTAGTATTTGAGACTGCTTAGGAACTTTGGATAACAGAGAAACAGTACCTGAGCGGTCTCATAGTTTATTAAAGGACCCTGTAACTCTCATAACAAAATTTCCTTGTCATAGGTGATGGGATCCTTCAAGGATAACTTGAAGATATAAACTTATGAAATGTTTATAGGTTTCCATACTGCAATATCTGGGAGAAATATCAATAGCCTCAGATATACAAATGATACCACTTTAATGGCAGAAAGTTAAGAGGAATTAATGAGCCTCTTGCTGAAGATGAAAGAGGGGAGTGAAAAAGCTGGCTTAAAACTCAACATTCAAAAAACTAAGATCATGACTTCTGGTCCTATCACTTCAGGGCAATCAGATGGGGAAAATGTGGAAACAGTGTCAGATTTCATTTTCTTTAGCTCCAAAATCAACGTGGATGGTGACTGCAGCCATGAAATTAAAATACACTGCTTGGAAGAAAAGCTATGTCAAACCTAAACAGCGTTTTAAAAAGCAGAGACACCATTTTGTCAACAAAGGTCCATATAGTTAAAGCTGTGGTTTTCCAGCAGTCATTATGGATGTGATGGTTGGGCCACAAAGAAGGCTGAGCACTGAAGAATTGATGCTTTTGAACTGTGGTACTGGAGAAGACTCTTGAGAGTCCTTGGACTGCCAAGGTCAAACCAGTCAATCCTAAAGGAAGTCAATACTGAATATTCATTAGAAGGACTGATGCTGAAGCTGAGGCTCCAATACTTTGGCCACCTGACGGGAAGAGCTGACTCATTGGAAAAGACCCTGATGATGGGGAAGATTGATAGCAAGAGGAGAGGGGGACAGCAGAGGATGAGGTGGTTGGATGACATCATTAACTCAATGGATATAAGTTTGAGCAAACTACGGGAGATAGTGAAGGACAGAGAAGCCTGGCGTGCTGCAGTTCATGGAGTCGTAAAGAGTCAGACACGGCTTAGCAACTGAACAACAACAATACTGCAATATCTTCTCCATGTCCTAATTCCCTCTACTTTTTTTTTTTTTTTTTCATGAACAATGAAAGGAAGACTTTGGAATTTGTCTTGGGGATGAGAGAAGTAAACTCCTCTGACCCACAAGTTCATAGTCTTCAAACAATGTTTTTAATCACATTTTTTCCCAAATTTGTAGAAATCATAGCTCAAAAATAGTAGTGAGAGGGAAAAGTGCAGTTTCTGGAGGACTGATGAAGCACAGATATTTTTTAGCAATCATGTACGACAACAGAAGGAACAGAGAGCCATTATGCACAAAATGGGTTACACCTGGCTACTTTGAAGAAACTCTGTCTGGGTCAGATCCAGAAAGCTGCAGAGAGGCACAGTTATGTAGTAATGCTTATAATCAGCTATAATCATGTAAGTGGTGTTGTGGGTCATAACATCTATGCATTAATCCTGCTTTTTCACATAATAATGATAACAGTAACAACAAATACGTAACGAGTAATTACGATGTGCCAACCTGTGTTTTAAGTCTTTGACTTTCAATATTTCATTTAGTCCTTACAAACGCCTCATCAGGTATGTAGCTTTTTCACCTTCTGTGACAGAGGGGAGAAGTAGAGAGGAAAATCTGTCAGACTATTTCTTTCAATACCTGAAAGATCTGTTTGTTGTGTTTTGATAGTTATCTATTGGGTATATATTAGGCATTCTGCAAATGCTTGTGAATGAATCAAGGGATGGATGGGTGAACAGGAAATCAGTTCCTTTGGATAAAAAGCACAGGGCAAAAGGCAGACCCTGGCCCTGAGAAACCGTAATGTGGTTAGTGAGTGCCTGCCAGTAGCCTTGGAGCAGTAACCTGGAAACATCCTGGTAAGTCCTCAGACACATGTGCTGGTTTTCTGTTCTGCACTGTCAGGATCTGAGGATGAAGACACCACTAACAGTTACCAAATACCTGAAATTTTACCCAAGATAATATAACCTGCCTCTCCAGGTGGCATAAACAACGTTGTCAGAGAACATTTGGGGATGACGTTGGCATTATGAAATGTAGGACTTCAAAGCACAGATAACATTTTCATTCATGATTTCTTTTTTCCCTATGAACATGCGTTACATGAAAAAAGAAGGAAATACGGGAGGTGAACAGCTGGTTATGCAGATGGTGTTGATGAGTTGAATTTGGATTTCTGTACCATGACTTAAGTTTCTGGAATGTAGGTCTCTTGGCTAGGGGTTGGATTATATATCCCACAGGGACATGGGAGAATGTGTTTGCATGTAGACTAGCAGTCATGATTAAAGCGCTTTCACTGGAACATAACATTGCAGGAAGTGTTTGAAGATTCAAAGCAACAGATCACTCACCCAGATTCACCAGGGCCCTATTGAATATTCTTCCAGATTTCCTATGGATCCCTGGCAGCGCCTTACAGTTCTTAACTCAGGTTTGCCCTCCCAACTTCCTTCCCACTTCGGCCCTTTCTTGGCCTTTTCTGTTGTTAACTTATCTCTCCCAAACTCATTCCTCACTTTGCTTTTGCTCCTCCTCTGCTTCTTAAAGGTGATATTTCATGTCTCTGTTAAGGCACTTTGCTTACTTGTTTGTGTCCACCACTAAAACATAATCTTGAGAGCAAGAAATTTTGTGTTATATACATATTTTTTTAATTTCAGGGTCTAGATAAATGCCTGGACTATTCCAGGGGCTCCAAAAACATTTGTTGAATGATAAATACAAAATTAAAAAAATTAAGCAGCCTCTTTTTTGGCTTAGCTGCGGAAGAGTGGGCAGATACCAGTGACTGCTGGCTATTTAGAAGAACAAAATGTTTCAAGTGGTTCTGGTTTGAGATCAGAGAGCTCTCATAGTACAGCAAATTTAAGATTTTCCTTGTCTTCCATTATTTTCTAAGAATGTAGTAAAACAAGATATGATTTTCATATTAGGTGATTTTAGTCAAGACAGATATAGTACTGAAGAATAATTTGCATTTATAATTAAATTCAAAATTTCTTTTACATATATTGTTAAAGCATTAAAATGTTAACATTCTAAACACAAATGAATTATAAAATTTCAGGTTTTTCCTTAGTAATTCTCTGGGAAAATAAACAATTTGAAGATTAAAAAAATAAAGTCTACTGCAGTCATAGATTCTGAAATCATTGAAACTTTGTCAGTGGAACTTGCCATCAGTTTTCAAAGCATTCTTTTTACTCTTTAATATTTAATGTTATGTTTCTCTTTAACACTGGGTAGGAGAGATGTTTAGTTACGAAAATGTCTATGGAATGAACGTGCAAATATGTGTTTAGCCGTACAACCTTGTGATGAACAAATGTATGGGAGAAAACAATGCAGTACCTCTCTCACCGTCACTGATTTTTTCCCTGAAATCTCATCTTACAAAATAAGCTGCAGAAGGACATTGGGCACCCTTCAGGACCTTCATGTCCTGAGCAGTTCTGGATGCATTTTGCAGGACCAGAGTAGTGGGGTTTGGACTTTGTTGGAAGATGGCTCCTGCAACAGGTATGTGGTGCTCAAGAGTGGTTTCAAATACAAGCCCGGGCAATAGTCTCCCTGAGCTCAAGTCTCGGATTTACCGCTGCCATCCGGGTGCTTTTCACCTGACTACTGAAGTCCTCTGTGTCGCAGTTTCCTTAACTGAGAAGTGGTGGTATTAATTATACTTTCTTCACAGGGTTGGTGTGAGGATTAAATAAGTAAAATGCCTAGAACACAATGACAGAATTCACAGAGCTATTGTAATTATTACAACTATTACCTGTATGCACAGTAGAGACCAGAAGCAGGACACTGGCCATTGGTGTCAGCTACTGCAGGAGCTATGGAGTAGTGGTCAATATATGTCAGGGTAAGATTCTGCTCAGACATCACTGAAAGCTGGTCCTTTGGCTTTGTCATAAGCGAGGTGGTCTCTATTTGAATATTGCCTGAAAATTTTATTAAGACTTAACATTTTAAAAGCAGTTCAAGCTTCACAGGAAAACTGAGAGGAAGGTACAGAGATTTTCCACATGCTCCCTGCTCATGTACTCACAGAGCCAACGGCATTATCAACACACCCCACCAGGGTGGAACATTTGCTATAGTTGATGAATCCGCATTGACACATCATAAACACCAAAAGCCCGTAGCTTACATTGTGGTTCAATCTTAGCATTGTACATTCTATGTTTGGGAAAATTTCATAGCTGTACTTTATCCAGAATGCTATATAGTTGGAATCATACAGTATGCAGCCTTTTCGGATTGGCTTTTTCCCTCAGTTATATGCACTTACATTTCCTCTACGTGTTTTCATAGCTTGGTAGCTCATTTCATCTTAGTGCCAAAAAATATTCTATTGTCTGAATATATCACAGTTTATTTATCCATTCACCTACTGAGGGACATCTTGGTTGCTTCCAAGTTTGGGCAACTATGAATAAAACTGTTATGAACCTCCACGTGTAGGTTTTTGTGTAGACATAAGTTTTCTGTTCTTTTGAGTAAATATCAAGGAGCACAATTGCTGGATCATATGGTAAGAGTGTGTTTTGTAAGAAAACCATAAAACTGGCGTCTGAAGTGGCTGTACCAATTTGCATTGCTACTGGTAATGAATGAGAGTTCCTGTTGCTACACATCTTACCAGCATTTGGTGTTGTCAGTGTGCTGGATTTGGGCCATTCTTATAGATGTGTGGGGCTTCCCTGGTGGCTCAGAGGAAAAGCGTCTGCCTGCAATGCGGGAGACCTGGGTTCCATCTCTGGGTCGGGAAGATCGCCTGGAGAAGGAAATGGCAACCCACTCCAGTATTCTTGCCTGGAGAATTCCATGGACAGAGGAGCCTGGTGGGCTACAGTCTATGGGGTTGCGAAGAGTCGGACACAACTAACCGACTTCACTTTCACTTTCACTTTCTATAGATGAGTAGTAAAATCTCATCATTGTTTCAATTTAAAGTTTTCTGATGGCATATGACGTTGAGTATTTTCAGTACCCTTATTTGTCATCCTTGTATCTTCTTTGGTGAGGTATCAAGGTCTTTCCCCCATCCATATTTTCTTATTGTTGAATTTTAAGAGTTCTCTATATATTTTGGATAAGTCTTTTATCAGATGTGTCTTTTGTAAATATTTTCTCCCAGTCTGTGGTTTATTTTTGCATTCTCTTGGCATTGTCTTTTGAAGAGTAGAGTTTTTAATTTCAATGAAGTCCAGCTTATCAATGACTTCTTTCATGGATCATACCTTTGGAGTAATGGACATGAAAAAGGTCATCTAGGTTTTCTTCTATGTATCTTGGAGGAGTTTAATAGCTTTGCATTTTACATCTAGGTCTGTAATCCATTTTGAGTTAATTTTTGTGAAGGGTAAGGTTTTTGTCTAAATTAATTCTTTTGTATGTTGATGTCCAAATGTCCCAGTACTGTTGTTGAAAAATTGACCTTTGCTCATTGTATTGCCTTTGCTCCTCTGACAAGGATCTGTAGACTATATTTAAGTGGGTCTGTTTCTGGGATGTCTATCCCGTTCCATCAATCTAGTTGTCTGTCCTTTCACTGCACCGTCTTGATTACTGTAGATTTACAGCAAGTCTTTGCTTCCCTTGTGGCTCAGCTGGTAAAGAATCTGCCTGCAATGCAGGAGACCTGGGTTCTATCTCTGGGTTGGGAAGATCCCCTGGAGAAGGGAAAGGCTACCCACTCCAGTGTTCTGGCCTGGAGAATTCCATGGACTATAGTCCATGGGCCGCAAAGAGTCAGACACGACTGAGCGACTTTCACTTTACACTTTCATAGTAAGTCTGACAGTAGAGCAGTCAGTCCTCCAATTGCTGTCCATTTCCTTCAGTATTGTGCTAGCTATTCTTTGAAATAGGTTTGAGAGAGTATACCCCTTAAGATTTATATTTTCAGCTTTAAAATATTTCAAAACACTCATGTGTTCATCATGTACCTGTCCAAAAGGAATGAGATTAATGTGTATTTGACAATGAGCCTTGCTCAAGTAGGACAGGTATTTGGAACGTAGAAAAGAGAATAATTTGAATTCTTAGACTCAACGAAGTTATATTCTATTAGGAAAGCTACCTGGTTGAACACATGTTGTCATACCCCATGATTATTGCAGAAATGATGATGATTCTGAGGGCTGGTATGGAACAGAGGCTGAGTATCAGCTGCAGTGGAGGTGTGTGACAGTTTGACTGGATAAAGTTGATATTGATTCCTGATGGATGTTTAGGGACTAGCTCAGTAAAGAGGGAGCTAGAGAGGAGAATGTAGCTTTTTATAGATGTTGAGTATGAGGGAGAAGGAGAACAGATGTGACACATGTAGCTCAAATTATATGAAGTTGTGTATGTTGTGGAAAGGAGTTATTCTAGTCAGGAATATTTAAGTTATTCAGTCTATTTAAGATTACCAAGTGAGAACAGGGCATGAGCATACTTGTGTTTTTAAAAAGAGATATCTCTCAAATGCCTAATTGGAGAGGATGTTACCAACCCCTCTGCTGGTGTCCTGAGCATACCAGTTCAGTTCAGTTCAGTCGCTCAGTCGTGTCCGACTCTTTGCGACCCCATGAATCACAGCACGCCAGGCCTCCCTGTCCATCACCATCAGCCGGAGTTCACTCAGACTCACGTCAGTCGAGACCGTGATGCCATCCAGCCATCTCATCCTCGGTCATCCCCTTCTTCTCCTGCCCCCAATCCCTCCCAGCATCAGAGTCTTTTCCAATGAGTCAACTCTTCGTATGAGGTGCCCAAAGTACTGGAGTTTCAGCTTTAGCATCATTCCTTCCAAAGAAATCCCAGGGCTGATCTCCTTCAGAATGGACTGGTTGTATCTCCTTGCAGTCCAAGGGACTCTCAAGAGTCTTCTCCAACACCACAGTTCAAAAGCATCAATTCTTCAGTGCTCAGCCTTCACAGTCCAACTCTCACATCCATACATGACCAAAGGAAACACCATAGCCTTGACTAGACGGACCTTAGTCAGCAAAGTAATGTCTCTGCTTTTTAATATACTATCTAGGTTGGTCATAACTTTTCTTTCTAGGAGTAAGCGTCTTTAAATTTCAGGGCTGCAGTCACCATCTGCAGTGATTTTGGAGCCCCCCCAAAATAAAGTCTGACACTGTTTCCACTGTTTCTCCATCTATTTCCCATGAAGTGATGGGACTGGATGCTATGATCTTCGTTTTCTGAACGTTGAGCTTTAAGCCAATTTTTTCACTCTCCTCTTTCACTTTCATCAAGAGGCTTTTTAGCTCCTCTTCACTTTCTGCCAAATAAAAAGAGACACTAGGTAAACAAGTGGAATAAGATGGAGAGACTCAGCACAGAGATGCACTGGAGTTTTGCCTCAAGAGCCTGGCAAAAACAAAGGAAAAGTTCATATGTTGTGTAGACATGGCCCTTTAATGCGACATAATTTTCTTCATCCCTTCTCTAAAACATGTTGAGACCCCCTTTTGAGGTCCAAAGGGAAAACCTAGTAGGAGTCCAATTAAATGTCCTCAAATGTAATGAGTAAAAACAAGAGAAATGATTAAGGATTGCTGCATACCATCCACTTGAAAATTGTATGGGTTTTAATTTGAAAGAGCACGTAGGCTTTGTTTTTGTTTTGTTTTGTTTTGTTTTTTTCCCTGACAATGTCAGGGACTCCAGGAACACGACAGATTGAATTGACTCACATAATAAAGTCTGAATGGAACCTGCTATTGGAAGGGCTATTAATACTAGTGGTTTGAAAAGCCATACCTGCCCAACATAGAGATCCCAAAGGAGTTAGATCTACACTCTCTAGGTCAAAATTGCATCATATCTCTGCAATTCCTTTTCCAGAACAGAGTAACTTTCATTTGCTCAGTTTTTGAAAGAAATCCTGATAATAGTTTTAAGTGTTATTTTTATTTTCTCTTTCTTCCTATTAAAAAATCACACACACACACACACACACACACACACACACACAATGTCCCTGTGTGGGGAAAGGGAGAATATTAGAGGCACTAGAGATCTCTCAAAGTTTCCCACTGAGAAGATCTGGTTTTTCATGTGAACAATATTGAATATGTAAATTGAATATAGAAGTTATACCGTACAGAAAAGTTAAATATCTAAGATTTATGAATTATAGACATTATGTAGAATGACATGCTGATTTAGAAATTCTCACATTTTATGAACAATTTACCCAAGCTCATCACATGCATTTTTTATATACCTTTATCTTTTAAATCAATTAGGCCCTCTTTAAAGTTACCTAACAGAGTTTTGTAGGCCATAGTTTTTCTGTCTTATCTAAGTCGTAAAAGCAGAACTTTTGGAACCTATACGTAATGTTATAGGGAATTTCCTATTGCTCATTTAAGGGTTTCTCTCTCAAAATGATGAAGAATAAAAGTGCACTACTACTACTACTGCTGCTGCTGCTAAGTCGCTTCAGTCATGTCCGACTCTGTGCGACCCCATAGCCAGCAGCCCACCAGGCTCCCCCGTCCCTGGGATTCTCCAGGCAAGAATACTGGAGTGGGTTGCCATTTCCTTCTCCAGTGCATGACAGTGAAAAGTGAAAGTGAAGTCGCTCAGTTGTCTCCAACTCTTAGCGACCCCATGGACTGTAGCCCACCAGGTTCCTCATTTAGAATTCTTGCTCCAGAGACAAAACTATTACCAATTTCTTATATATCCAGCTATCTTGTATCTGGAGTTAAAACTAATCATTTCAATAATCATGAAGTGCCATGCTAAATTGCAATTTTGATTTACACTATTAGGATTAATTATCAAGTCTTTGGTAAAATTAATTTACTCCTCTTTTGACTCTGAGGGGGCCCCAAATTTCTTCCAAATCAGTCTTCCAAAGAAGTCACATCTTTTAGGCCCACATGACCAGTCCTTGGCAATGGGCTGTCCATGGGAAGGGGCTGTGAACTTATATGAGATCATTTTATTTATCTGGGGGCATTATTGCAAGGAGTCAGCTGTCAACACTCCCATGAGCAAGAAGAATGGTGCCTTAGTCCTAAAGATGGCATGAGGTGGCAGAGGTTAGCCTTGGGGAGCAGAGCATGGAGGATGGGTGGTGGGTAGGCATTAGTGCTTGGCCATCTGTCCACACAGTCTGCTGGCCTTTCTTCATCCATTCCTGCATGAGACATTTAGGACAACCAGCTCAGGTTATCATACTTGGAGTGCAAAAGTCCTCCATGAGTCACCCCATGGCCTCTTCTACCTACCCCTTCTACCTTGTTGCTGTCTTTTTTTTTTTTTTTACTTTCTTTTTCTGGGAAGTTTACATATCCTGGGGTATTTCTAGACAGCTACTCTTAGATCTCTATGGTCCATCAAGAGGCCCCTCTGTATTCCCTCATCTGAACTACGGGGAGAGAATGTAGAGATACGGAAACTGAATTTTTTTCCCTAATCTGGGGACAATTTTCTCTTCCCACATTTATACAAGTCTTTCTCACTCAGCAAAATACTTATCTCCACCAGTTTCCTGATGCTTCTAAATTCTCCGTAAGGCTTAGGATTCAAGATGTCAAAAGACAGAAAGAGTTGCAGGCTTTTATTTCTTTCCATGAAATTCTTCATTCTTTGCTATTTGTCTAAATCAGTGAGCCCAAAATAGTTTTGCTCCTAAAACTGGGGAAGAAGACCTAAACCAGGAGATAGGTACCATTCACCATTCCATTAGTGATGTTTACTGATTAACTGATTCTTTAATCTGGAGGTGACATTTACAGTTACAGTAAAATAGATGATAAGTTATTAAGTTATATGATGTGTGCCACTGATACATGATCTACAGTGAAATTTATTTATTTATTTTTAAACAGAAGAGTGGTTTACCAATGTTAGAAATATATCTGTTAAGTAAGTTAAATAATGAGAGAAGTTTAAACCTTTAGTTCCCTGGAACATCTATGTAATCAGAACTATCCATTATCCAAAATTTCCATATAAACAAATATTTTTAAAATATCCCAAATACAATCAAGTTTTATTTCTTTTTAATACTACTATGAATTAATTTTTAAAGGGTATAAGGTCAAGTTTTACCAATGAAACATACAACACATTGTCACAAGAGGGCAGCCTCTTAACATGGATTGTTCCTCAATCTGAAGCCATTCCTTGATAATTTAAGACAGTTACTTTAATCCATGTAACTAAATAATGATAAAACAATACAAAATATTCAAGCAGATATTTTGCATTGTGCATGTTTTGTTTTGTATCATTACTAATAAAAATATTGAAAACCCACAAGGAAAATAAGAACTGAATTGTTTCATGTAGAAAGAAGGGTTTATATAGGTTGTATCTTTTAAATATCAACTGAAGGTCAGTGGCTGGGTTGAGTGCACAAAAATCTCATGTGATCAAATGTGAAATTCTCCTCTGAGCTACCCAAAATTCTAACCAAGAAAGGGCAAGCTGGAAGGATCCAGACCTGATATATTACCCACAGGCAAATGAATGTCAGTGGATGTATGTTTCCAATTTTTATCTTAGACACTGCCTAAAGACACAGTGCTATCTGGACATATTGATAATGAGTACATTTTCTTGGTGGATGGCTGGTAGATCAGCAATGTCACATCTCTCCCAGGCTGGCTGTCTGCCCTAGTCCGAAGCTGACCAGTTACTTCTCTCAAAGTCAATGTTCTTTTCAGGAGAAGCCCACAGTGCTATAAATGTCCATCTTGCCCCAACTTGCTCCAATTTGGGCTTCTTACAGAACCGGAAACCCTCCCAGCCAACCGTGGTTTCACAAGCCCTCCAGGTAACTCTGATTGAGAACTCCTGGAAGCTGCTGGCAGACAGCAACAAAGACCAAATAGTCCTGTGGCATTTAAAGACTGAATGAGTTTTTAGCCTTAATACCTTCTACCCTTAGCCTCAGTTCTTTGGCGAATTCTTTGCTGAAGGATTGAATCTTTTGAACTGTGGTGTTGGAGAAGACTCTTGAGAAGACTCCCTTGGACTGTAAGGAGATCAAACCAGTCAATCCTAAAGGAGATCAGTCCTGAATATTCTTTGGAAGGACTGATGCTGAAGTGGAAGTTCCAGTACTTTGGCCACCCGATGCAAAGAACTGACTCACTGGAAAAGACCCTGATGCTGGGAAAGATTGAAGGCAGGAGGAGAAGGGGACGACAGAGAATGAGATGGTTGGATGGCATCACCGACTTGATGGACACGAGTTTGAGCAAGCTCCAGGAGTTGGTGATGGACAGGGAAGCCTGGCGTGCTGCAGTTCATGGGGTCGCAGAGAGTCAGACACTATTGAGCTACTAAACTGAACTGATCCATAGCTTGGTCTCTGCTGCTAATACACACTTGACTGTAGGTTTTCTCTCTCTCCCTGTCTCTAGGACCAATCCAGGGATTTTATTTCTGCATCACCTTTGACGTTATGGAGTTTTCCAATGATTTTCTTAGGCTGCCCCATTTATTTCCAGTCTTTTTCTCTTCCTCTCTACCACCTTTCTACCTTATAATTATCTGAATAATTTGGCAAGTAAGTTTCTGTCCCCAAAGAATCTATATTCCTGCACTCATGTTTTGGTAATTGCTTAGTAGCCCAGTCATTCTCACTGCCTGGAGGCCCAGCAGAAAGCCTTCTGCCTTGGCTGCTTCTAAATATTTGAATTATATATCTTTGTAGGGTCTAATTTTATTCTAAAGCTGGATCTCTGCTTTTTTCCTGCATGTTTCTCTCAATCTAAAGGTCTAAATTCTTTCTGAATTTCAAGTATTGACTACTTTAAATGTCCTTTTGTGGGAGATAGACTTTTTCATCTGAGACACTGTTGCTAAGCCACTTTTCTTGGATGTAATTAATTAGTTTACTCTGTATCATTTTCCAGTAGGGGGCTTTCCTGGTGGCTCAGAGGTTAAAGTGTCTGCCTCCATTGCAGGAGACCCAGGTTCAATCCCTGGGTCAGGAAGATCCCCTGGAGAAGGAAGGAGAAGCCTAGTAGGTTACAGTCCACAGGGTCACAAAGAGTCGGACACGACTGAGGGACTTCACCTCACCTATTTTCCAGTAGAGAGGACCTTCTTTCCCAAACCCCAGAAGTGTACATGCTGAACCACTCAACTGTGTCAGACTCTTTGCGACCCTGTGGACTGCAGCCCACCAGCCTCCTCTGTTCATGGAATTCTGTAGGCAAGAGTACTGGAGTAGGTTGTCATTTTCTCCTCCAGGGGGATCTTCCTGACCCAGGGATCGAACTCAAGTCTCTTATATCTCCTGCATTGGCAAACAGACTCTTTACCACTGCGTCCCCTGGGAATCCAACTCTGAAGGTGGGGAGGGTTGGCGGGGGCGGTTGTCTATCTAACAACATGTAACCTACTCCTTGTGCGGACTTTATATCAGAGCAAGGCCTTTCCCTCCTTACCTAGCTTGTCTCCCAGTAACTAGATCTGCCCCACAAAATTCCAAGATAATGCTCATGAGTCTGCACAGTTCCTGGGGTTAATACAAACAGAAATAAGCCTTCCTTACATATGGAATTGTAGTGTAAAGAGGAGGGAAATAATTATTTTTTTCTTTCCTGATAGATCTTTAATTGTTCAACTATACTCACTGGCTTGTGAGTTTTGAAAGCTTTTTTTCTTTTTTCCTTTAATGAGTGAAGAACTATTCTTCCTCTTAATGTTCCTTTTTTGGACTGCAAGTGGAAATTGTAGATGACCTTGATACCAACTAAGCCAGTCTGAAAGAATTTGAGTATTACTCTAGGATTTCAGATAAAACATCCATTCCTTGAGAGGAAACTAAATTTTATCACCATTTATACTCAGACAGTAAAGAATCTGCTTGCAATGCAGAAGACCAGGCTTTGACCCCTGGCTTGGGAAGATGCCATGGAGAAGGGAGTGGCTACCCACTCCAATATTCTTGCCTGGAGAATCCCATTGACAGAGGAGCCTAGCAGGTTACAGTCCATGGAGTCACAAAGAGTCAGATAGGACTGAGCGACTAACACAATGCATTTAAAAATATATCGTAGGAAGAAGGCATGAACTTTTTCCAAAATAGGAGACAGAAATACACTACAAACTCCAATTGTTTGGTGATGTGGCATAACTGTGAAGCCAAATGTTATTTCATTTGAATATGGATGACCCTGCATAGGGCAAAATAAGAGGGAAAAATGAAACAGTCCAGTTTTTGTCAGGCTCTTGGGTTTTAACACCTGGGTCAGGACTCAAATATTTTGGTGTGATAGATGTCTTCCCCTTGATTCCCTGGGTTAGGCTGTGGGTAAGGAAGAGAAGTCACAGAGAAAGCAGTTTCTAAGATAGCTTAGAAATGGATGGTGAGGACCTCTCTTCACTTCAGATTGAAACTGGTATTCGGGAGTGATGGTTGGGAATGGAGAATTCAAGAAGAGTGGTTACAAAACAAGTTCCTGAAGCTCCCCTGTACCACCTGTTATAGGAGCAGGAGACTTATCTGCCGTGTGGTGGAATCAGATCGGCCTGAGGACACTTTGTGCTCTTGTTCTGGACACTGGCTTTCAAGAAAAAGCGAGGCATCTCAGCCAAATTAGTGCACTCGGTGCAGTCGGTGGAGTGACAAGCGTGCTTCATCCCAAGCCCGTGGACCTGATCTCAGAAATATGTGCTCCACTCACCTGGCAGGTCTGGAGAGGCCTTATGGTTGCGTTTGGAACAAAGTGGACACAGCAGTGATCCTCATGGACTAATGACTGAAAACCCAGTAAGAATAAGTCTATCTAGGTGGTTAACACTTTGTACTACTTCCCACCCACTGCAAAATCTCAACCATATAGAAAACACTTCCATGGTCCTTGGCATCTACATTCAGTTCTGGGGAGAGGGTGAAGGAGAACACGACAGACTTTCCTATCTACTGGCTGTGCACGTGACTACATGCATCAGCCACCGTCACCATTTGGTGGCAATTACAGCAATTCTCAGCCTTGTCACCAGGAGAAAATAACTTTCTGAGTATAATGTGACCCTCATCTTTATAAATTTAAAAATGATGGGAAACTTTACATACGTGTCAAGGCAGATGTAAGCATAGAGTACAGGATGTTTTTTATTCCTAAAGATTGACGCCATGTACACAGTTAATGTTTATGTGAGACAGAGCAGAACATATTTAAATGAGTAAGATTTAAAAATCTACATTTTATCTCCTGATGATAAAAATCATAGTAACTCATCAATTTTCAATCAAAAACATAAATATTTCAATGCATTTTGAGCTTCATTAAACTTATTCTGTATCAGGGGAAAAACTCATTAAATTCTGGAAGAACTAAAAGTGAAAGTTTAAAATATAATTTATGAGGGATCTTGGATAGTATATCTGTGAAATATGTAAAGCATTTAATCTAATCACTACAGTCAACTTTGGTCTCAAACTAGAACAAATTTGACTAAAGCAGAAGAGAATTATTAATGATAATAATTTAAAATATGTATATATCATGTATGTTATGAACTTGGCTAATTTTTTAAAATCTCTATTTTATAATCCAAGCCTGTGCCACATTAATCAGCATTTCATAACTTGAAAATAGATAATCATTTATGAACTTATGATTGAAGAATTTTCAGACCAGCAAACTCCAAAAAAAGCATCTATAAATAAAATATCTTTTAAAGGCATTGATAGAAAATTTTTAATGCTTGAAGATTATTTACCTAAAAGTTAAACCATTTCTATGTGGCATGGTGTAGTCATAATCTTGTATATTAGCAGAACTTCAGCTCATATTATAAAAGCAGTTGGGAATTTCATGGAATAATGTAGTTCTATTCTTGGAACTTTACATTTCTTTTTGATAAACTGAGTATACCTTTCTTTTTGTCTTTAAACCAACACAAAATAACTTAGATAATTCTCAACTCCATTTCTGGGTCTAGCATATAACTGAAAATACAGTCAGTTGTCAATATTTGTTGAATAAATGGATGTACTATAGTTGCAAAGTAACTAAATGGTCAAGTTTATGGTCAAAATTGGCTTTCACATAGAAAAGAAAATTGAATTTGGAAAAAATTAATGAGGTGCATGTGGTTGAATAAGGCAGAGCTAGACTGCATAGTGGAATCACTGGGGAACTGGTAACAACAAAAATTTAGAAGCCTGGGTGTTACCTTCCAAGAGACTAATTCAGTTCTTACAGATATATTAAAATTTTCCAGCAAATCTGCTGTGGTTTGAAAAGCACTGGATTTTAAGTGAAGAGAGTTGCAAATGATATGACAATGAACAGTCGATTTAAGAAATTACATTCCATTGTTTAGAAAGTGTAGAATTTAAGTAGTATTTTTTCCTCTGTATTCTTCATATTGGAAATTCCTCTTGACCTGTCTTCAAGTTTACTGATATTTTCTTCTGATAGCTCTGGTAAGCCCATCAAAGAAAATTTTCATATCAGATATTGTATTCCTCAGTTTTAGAACTTCTATTTCCTTATTTCTCCACAGTTTTTCTTTCTTGCCTGAAATTCCCCATACATATGTATATATGTATGACAACACATTCCTTTAATCTTGAACATACTTATAATAGTTAATTTAAAGTTCTTGTGTTCAAATTCCAACATGTACACCATCTCAATGTCTCTTTCTACTGTTAGCTTTTGTTAAAATATCGTATTTTCCAATTTCTTTTACATTTGGTTATTTTCAATAATATACTAGATTTTGTGGCTCATATATTGTAGAGACTCTGGGTTCTGTTATTTTCCTTGAAGAGTGATCCTTTTCTAATATTATCCATCTATCTGTACTCAAACATCAGAATTTTGTTCCTTTGTAGTGGGTAATATTGAAATCTCTGCTCTAAATCCTGAGCTATTGGTTTCTGCTGGGGTCTAATGGCATTTCCTCTATAGGTATGCAATTCAGAAGTTACTCATAATTTGAATGGTGCTTAGATACATAGTTTAAATCTTCATTCTCCTTTGTGACTTTTATTTGCATGGTATCCTCTCCCACCACGTTCAATTTCCCAGCTCTTCTGTTCTTTTAATCTGGAACTATGTACTTATTCCTCAAACTGGAAAAACAGTGCTGTTTCATACAGTCATTCAGTTCTCCACAGATTGCAGAACATCATTAGATGATAAAACTGAATTAATGCATACTTATCCAACACAGTTATCTCCCTTTGTACTCTGAGAAGTTCTATACAGTCAGCAAAAACAAGACCGGAGGCTGACTGTGGCTCAGATCATGAACTCCTTATTGCCAAATTCAGATTTAAAATGAAGAAAATAGGGGAAACCACCAGACCATTCAGGTATGACCTAAATCAAATCCCTTATGATTATACAGTGGAAGTGAGAAATAGATTTAAGGGACTAGATCTGATAGACAGAGTGCCTGATGAACTGTGGACTGAGGTTCATGACACTGTATAGGAAACAGGGATAAAGACCACCCCCAAGAAAAAGAAATGCAAAAAATAAAAATGGCTGTCTGGGAGGCCTTACAAATAGCTGTGAAAAGAGGAGAAGTGAATGCAGAGTTCCAAAGAATACCAAGGAGAGATAAGAAAGCCTTCCTCAGTGATCAGTGGAAAGAAATAGAGGAAAACAATAGAATGGGAAAGACTAGAGATCTCTTCAAGAAAATTAGAGATGCCAAGGGAACATTTCATGCAAAGATGGGTTCAATAAAGGACAGAAATCGTATGGACCTAACAGAAGCAGAAGATATTAAGAAGAGGTGGCAAGAATACATAGAAGAACTGTACAAAAAAGATCTTCATGACCCAGATAATCACGATGGTATGATCACTCACCTAGAGCCAGACATCTTGGAATGTGAAATCAAGTGGGCCTTAGGAAGCATCACTACGAACAAAGCTAGTGGAGGTGATGGAATTCCAGTTGAGCTATTTCAAATCCTGGAAGATGATGCTGTGAAAGTGCTGCACTCAATATGCCAGCAAATTTGGAAAACTCAGCAGTGGCCATAGGACTGGAAAAGGTCAGTTTTCATTCCAATCCCAAAGAAAGGCAATGCCAAAGAATGCTCAAACTACTGCACAATTGCCGTCATCTCACACTCTAGTAAAGTAATGCTCAAAATTCTCCAAGCCAGGCTTCAGCAGTACATGAACCGTGAACTTCCAGATGTTCAAGTTAGTTTTAGAACAGGCAGAGGAACCAGAGATCAAATTGCCAACATCTGCTGGATCATTGAAAAAGCAAGAGAGTTCCAGAAAAACATCTATTTCTGCTTTATTGACTATGCCAAAGCCTTTGACTGTGTGGATCACAATAAACTGTGGAAGATTCTTCAAGACATGGGAATACTAGACCACCTGACCTGCCTCCTGAGAAATCTGTATGCAGGTCAGGAAGCAACAGTTAGAACTGGACATGGAACAACAGCTTGGTTCCAAATAGGGAAAGGAGTATGTCAAGGCTGTATATTGTCACCCTGCTTATTCAACTTAAATGCAGAATACATCATGAGAAATGCTGGGCTGGAAGAAACACAAGCTGGAATCAAGATTGCCGGGAGAAATATCAATAACCTCAGATATGCAGATGGCACCACCCTTATGGCAGAAAGTGAAGAGGAATTAAAAAGCCTCTTGATGAAAGTGAAAGAAGAGAGTGAAAAAGTTGGCTTAAAGCTCAACATTCAGAAAACGAGGATCATGGTATCCGGTCCCATGACTTTATGGCAAATCGATAGGCAAACAGTGGAAACAGTGGCAGACTTTATTTTTTTTGAGCTCAAAAGTCACTGCAGATGTTGACTGCAGCCATGAAATTAAAAGACACTTCCTCCTTGGAAGAAAAACTATGAGCAGCTAGACAGCATATTAAAAAGCAGAGACATTACTTTGCCAACAAATGTCCATCTAGTCAAGGCTATGGTTTTTCCAGTAGTCATGTATGGATGTGAGAGTTGGACTATAAAGAAAGCTGAGCACTGAAGAATTGATGCTTTTGAACTGTGGTGTTGGAGAAGACTTTTGAGAGTCCCTTGGACTGCAAGGAGATCCAACTAGTCCATCCTAAAGGAAATCAGTCCTCAATATTCATTGGTAGCGATGATGTTGAAGCTGAAACTTCAACACTTTGGCCACCTGGTATGAAGAGCTGACTCATTCGGAAAGACTCATGCTGCGAAAGATTGAAGGCAGGAGGAGATGGGGACAACAGAGGATGAGATGGTTGGTTGGCACCACCGACTCAATGGACATGAGTTTGAGTAAACTCCAGCAGCTGGTGATGGACAGGGAGGCTTGTTGTGCTGCAGTCCATGGGGTTGCAAACAGTCAGACATGACTGAGTGACTGAACTGAACTGACTAAAGTGATCTCTACCTATTTTCTTTTTCATTCTGTTACATGAAATGTGTTTTTTAAATGGTTTGATCAGAGTTTATCATTTTTTCTCTGCATTTGAGTTAGTCAGATATGAGCTACTACCACATCATTGTAATTTAAACATTTGAATGTCATATTTTGAAAAACTTTTCTAAAATTTAATAAAGTTTCCAAGTTGTCAATCCTTCTGTAAATAGAATCAAGGTTTGAATTACCAACATCCTTTGTAGGCAGATGTGCACACGAAACTTAGGGTCAGCTAATCAGATATGCCCATATGTTTGAAAGTGAGAAGAGTGATAAAAGATATTGTTCATAGATATTATTTTACTTGATACTTGGAATGACAACAATAATCAACTTTCACCAAAGAATTCTGTCTTCTGTGACTGTGAATAAGAGGTTAACTTCATGGTACAGAATTGGAATTGTTTTTGTGGTAATGATTGATTTTGGTAACATTCTGTTTTTTTCCTTTTTGTATCCCTGCTACTTATTATATAATCAATCCCTCACATATGATTCGATTCTAGCTTTTTGTTCCCCAGTTTACACTAGATATATATGGGCAAACTTTTCACTTTTGAATGAAAAAAATGGTTTTGGTTGATATTAGAAATAATAAAAGAATATAAGGAAATATGGCATCTTATTATGTTAGTACAAAATTGAAAATTCAACAATCCTCTTATTTAAAAAATAGAAAGTTTCTGTTTCTCATCATCTTAAAATCTATATCATTAAATCGTGAAGAATTTTCAGAAATGTGTTATACTTAGTAGCATCCAGATCACTGAGGGGGAAATGAAGAGAAATTTGAAAGAGGTAGCACTGTGCAGTAATCTAGGTGGGACACAGGTGTGCATGGAGCCATCATACTTCCCATCATGGCATTTGTAAAATTAAAGTTAGGTTCCCATGAACTTACTAATTAGTATGACTTTCACAGACATTTCACTAACCTAAATAGTTTAGATTTCCTGTAGATAGACTGCATGTATTCTCATCTTTAACCTTTTCATAATGGTCCCTAATTATAGATTTCACTGATTTTTAATAGCAAAGGAACAGCAGTAGTTTATAAATTTATGTTCTACTTTGTTTTTTTTTTACTAATACGTGAAGTGATTTTTATCTTTCTTTTCACCTCTAGAGCTAATTAAGCATTCTAGGTTAATGAAATTTCCTGATCATGCTAGCATTGATTTAAACTTTACAATGAAATCATTGTGTCCATGTATTACTTTCTTGCATTATGTTGATATTTGGCTAATAAGTTCTCAAAATGTTGTCTGAGAGGTTAAACAGTCCTCAAATGAATGCCAACATTAATTTATTTGTGTGAATTTTCAAAAACAAGTTTTCTTTTTAACTCTAAAGGACACTAATGAAGTTAGGGTATAAGCACTCTCTGGTTAATGAAATTTAAAAAGTTAAAGTAAATTATTTCATTTTTTCCTTCATCCTCTGATGGTTATATAATTTCTTAAAATAGTTAAAATATTTAATTTTAAAGGCTGTCTAGTATTTTTATTCAAAGGGATAAGCTTTTCAGTTTGGCTGGTTGTTGAAATTTGAGCAATCTTTCTTTCTTTTGTTTAATGTAATTATTTACTAGCCCAGGCCTCCAGAGTTACTGGTATATATAAAATTATATAAACAGTCATTAGGCACATGTATATATGGAAGACAGCTTTCTGTAGCAACCTTTGTGCTTATATTATAAATCCTATGCAACTGGACATTGATCCCTTCAATTTCTAAACTTTGAAATACAAGTAGAAGCATTGAATAGTAACAATAGCAGGCAATTAAATTTTGTAAAACTTTTGATGTTAAAGGGAAATCTTCCAAAATGCATATAAATAGCATATGGAATCTATAAATAGTTATCTATAGGTGAGCATGTCAAGACATCCATGAATAAAACAGAGTTTAATAAAGTACTTTTCTCCCTATATCTGTTTATGTTGAAGCGTTTCCAGAGTATTTAATGCTATAAGGCTCAGATCATGAGGTAAAGGCAGGAGGCAAAAGATGTTGGGGAAGTGAAAATGAGGAAAAACAGAAATAGGCCTTCAAGTGGATATGTTCTTATAAAAAATTATCAGAGGAAAGAACTTCAAAACTTGACTTTACCAGGTAGGGCTTTCTGAATATCCACAGAATATGGCTCATCTTTTTATGTAGACCATGCCAGTGAGACAAGCAATAAGCACTGTTTACTGGACTCTTCAAAGTGATTGATAGTTAATGAAGTCATTATATTTATGTTAACATCAGTAACCTTGATTTATAGACAGTGTGATGACCTCCTGAAAATATCCCCAACAGATTTTCGAGGGTATCTAATTTGCAAAAGCTCAACTTGAAACAGCTACCTCTATCAAAGTGTATATCACACTTACAGTTGGATTTTCAGCAAGTTTCAAGTTCTTACAGGTTTTTAAGAGGAATGCCTACCAGAATAAAATATTAAGTGGCAAATTTAATTGGATCTTACAAGTGAAAAGCTAGGTTACAAAAGTTCTTCCTTTGTAATTATTAATTTTCCTAACTCTATTCGTTTATGCCTTGTAGGTGGAGCAACACTTATGAGACCTTTTTGTGAGACCCATGGCCACCAATATAACTGTGATGTATACTAACTAGCCCACCTCCAGGGGTCTGGTTAAATTAAATTGAAAGTAATCTCCCAATTGGCATATCCTAATATGCCATAAAAATCTAATAACAGCATTTGTAAGAGTGTAAACATAAAAATGAATGCATTTGAGCAAACCACGGGAGACAGTGAAGGACAGGGAAGCCTGGCATGCTGCAGTCCACGGGGTCTCAAGAGTTGGACACAACTTAGCAACTGAACAACAACAAAGCTTCAAAATATTTTTTACCAAATTTTATAAAACACAAAATATACATTTTGGTCTCTTGTTTTGAAGTCTGATGGTGTGAATGTGCCCATGTACCACAGTTGTTTAATAAGCAAATTTATGCAAAAGCTTTGGGACAGGTCCAGCTCTATGCAAGTTGATGCTTGCGTTCAGAGTTTTTCTTCCTTAGAAGTAACTTACATATCAAAAGATATATGCGGTGTGGGTAAAACTTCTCAAAATTGCTGGTGGGAATTGTGCCTTGCATAAGCAAACTTCTGTAGCCAGCATTTAGATCTCATAGGCAACAAACACAACATTGCAGGCTATCTATCTCTGCACACTTTTGTACAAAGCAAGACCAAGAAATATGCCTGGTTAAGATGTGCCCAGCTTACAAGACATATTTATTTGTTACAAAAGAAATGTATTATTCTCACTATTGAATTCAGTAAATCAAGTATTGATCTAACAAGAATCAATAAATAAGCAGAATCTTAACAACTGTTCCTTATCAAGGCAAGTAAAGTTTAGAGTTTAAACCTAAATTGGATAAATGGAACACACAACTATAGATAAAGGCAGTCAAAAGTACAGAATGAGGTTATCAATATTCCATATTTTCTCTACATTTAGTAACTTTAGCAGTGGAAAGTGTGGCCCGGATATATCTGGAACTGTTGATGAGGCATAAATAACAATTCAGTTCAGTTCAGTCACTCAGTTGTGTCCGACTCTTTGCGACCCCATGCATCGCAGCACGCCAGGCCTCCCTGTCCATCACCAACTCCCGGAGTTCACTCAGACTCACATCCATCGAGTCTGTGATACCATCCAGCCATCTCATCCTCGGTCATCCCCTTCTCCTCCTGCCCCCAATCCCTCCCAGCATCAGAGTCTTTTCCAATGAGTCAACTCTTCACATGAGGTGGCCAAAGTACTGGAGTTTCAGCATTAGCATCAGTCCTTCCAAAGAAATCCCAGGGTTGATCTCCTTCAGAATGGACTTGGTTGGATCTCCTTGCAGTCCAAGGGACTCTCAAGAGTCTTCTCCAACACCACTGTTCAAAAGCATCAATTCTTCGGCGCTCAGCCTTCTTTATAGTCCAACTCTCACATCCATACATGACTACTGGAAAAACCATAGCCTTGACTAGACGGACTTTAGTCGGCAAAGTAATGTCTCTACTTTTCAATATACTCTCTAGGTTGGTCATAACTTTCCTTCCAAGGAGTAAGTGTCTTTTAATTTCATGGCTGCAATCACCATCTACAGTGATTTTGGAGCCCCCCAAAATAAAGTCTGACACTGTGTTTCACTGTTTCCCCATCTATTTCCCATGAAGTGATGGGACCAGATGCCATAATCTTTGTTTTCTGAATGCTGAGCTTTAAGCCAACTTTTTCACTCTCTTCTTTCACTTTCATCAAGAGGCTTTTTAGCTCCTCTTCACTTTCTGCCATAAGGGTGGTGTCATCGGCATATCTGAGGTTATTGATATTTCTTCCAGCAATCTTGATTCCAGCTTGTGTTTCTTCCAGGCCAGCGTTTCTCATGATGTACTCTGCATAGAAGTTAAATAAGCAGGGTGACCATATACAGCCTTGACGTACTCCTTTTCCTATTTGGAATCAGTCTGTTGTTCTATGTCCAGTTCTAACTGTTGCTTCCTGACCTGCATACAGGTTCCTCAAGAGGCAGGTCAGGTGGTCTGGTATTCCCATCTCTTTCAGAATTTTCCACAGTTTATTGTGATCCACACAGTCAAAGGCTTTGGCATAGTCAATAAAGCAAAAATAGATGTTTTTCTGGAACTCTCTTCCTTTTTCCATGATCCAGCGGATGTTGGCAATTTGATCTCTGGTTCCTCTGCCTTTTCTAAAACCAGCTTGAACTTCAGGGAGCTCATGGTTCACGTATTGCTGAAGCCTGGCTTGGAGAATTTTGAGCATTACTTTACTAGAATGTGAGATGAGGGCAATTGTGCGGTAGTTTGAGCATTCTTTGGCATTGCCTTTCTTTGGAATTGGAATGAAAACTGACCTTTTCCAGTCCTGTGGTCACTGCTGAGTTTTCCAAATTTGCTGGCATATTGAGTGCAGCACTTTCACAGCATCATCTTTCAGGATTTGAAATAGCTCAACTGGAATTCCATCACGTCCACTAGCTTTGTTCATAGTGATGCTTTCTAAGGCCCACTTGACTTCACATTCCAGGATGTCTGGCTCTAGATTAGTGATCACAATAATAACAATAGCAATAAATAACGATAGCACTTTGCATCTATTTAGCTTTGGATTAAGCAGGAGGCCAGGCACCCTAACCCTTTATTACTGCATTTTTAATCTATGGACCCCCCATTTCAGTGTTCTCTAGATGGTTGTAGGTATGGCTGCCTTTGGCATTGGTAGAATATGGTGTCATATATAAACAAGACATCACTGGCCAGCACCTACATCACATCAATGAGTGAGACCCATTTTTTGTTGCTCAAGATGGCATGGTGACATTATCTGAATCAGTAGTTAGGACACTAATGTAAAAGCTTCTATAACAACTCACAGAACGATGGACTCAAATGTGAACAGGTGACCATACAGGAATGCTGACCAGACAATTCATTATCAGTAGAGGTAATAAGTGAATTATCTGGGGGATGTGATCTTACAACTGTGTTTTTATGGGGATTCTTATCATAAACAAGACCTTGTTTCTATTTATGATGGAGCTCTAATGACCATTTCCCATGAGGTTCCTGTAATATTATCTTATAATGAAATAATTAATGATAGCACTGAAGTGCCCGTTGCAAATTCAACAAAGGAAGCGTACTTGCTAAGTTCTGATTACCTGAAATGGGAGTTGACGTTCTTCCTTCCCTCATGGCTTCCTCTTGAAATGTCAGCTTCCTGAGAAACTGGAATCTCACACATTCTAGAATTCTCTATTGCTGCCTAATGGTTACCCGTTATCAAAGAAGATAAATTTTTGCATTTTAACAGTGTGCACTTTCTTTTTAATCTCGAAACAGAGGAGGCACTGATCTCTCTTGAGTGTTTTGGCAATCATTATAGACTAAGCTTGGGTCATGACTTTGTGGCTATTTATCATGAAAGACAATGCTTGATTTGAGGAATGTTGTTTTGATATATCATGTGGATAGTAAGTACCATTTGTGAGAGTCTTTCAGTCATTTTAATAGTTAAATTTGATGTAACCAATAGGCATGATTAGAGGCCTTTACTAGCAACACTACAGCATAGAGATCTCTATCTATGATTGGGCAGGATTTTAGCCTTTCTCATAGATTTCTGGGTTGGGGAGCTGGGGATGTGTATTTCTTTTACATCTTTCCAAATAAACTTTATGTATATTTTCCATGGGCTTATATTTGGAAACAACTGATGAAGGAAATAATTAGAATTTCTATGTTCAGGAAGATTTCTACACCTTTTCATATATACAATGGCAATTTCCCAGACCAATGTCTAATTTTTGAAACTGTAAATTTTTGGAACTGACTAAAGAGTGTAATTCCCTAAGGCCATAATGTTTGACTTAGGTGATCTGTGTTTTATGCTAAGGTTGTACAGGCTCTGAATCACCATTTACTCATTTGCTGGTCCTTTGTTTCTTAAGTTTCAGAGCAATATTAAGTCTCTCCCCTATGCTGCTGCTGCTGCTGCTGCTGCTGCTGCTGCTAAGTCATTTCAGTCGTGTCCGACTCTGTGCGACCCCATAGACAGCAGCCCACCAGGCTCCCCCATCCCTGGGATTTTCTAGGCAAGAATACTGGAGTGGGTTGCCATTTCCTTCTCCAATGCATGAAAGTGAAAAGTGAAAGTGAAGTCACTCAGTCATGTCCAACTCCTAGCGACCCCATGGACTACAGCCTACCAGGCTCTTCCGTCCATGGGATTTTCCAGGCAAGAGTCTCTCCACTATAGACAGTCATAAATCAGATAGTTTGTGTAATTATTCTATTTATTAGAAACATATACTCAAAACTCAGCGTCTAGGGTGTGACAGCCATTGAAAAAGTATCAATGTAAACTTTACAGTATTTACAACTAAATTTATACTCATGTTATTGCTGTTCATAATATTTAAATACATCTCTACGTACAATGACAAGAGAAAATACTGCATATATTAGAGAACAAGTTAGGCATCCTTGGCAAACCTATACTTCAGCTGGTATTAGCAGAAATATGTGGATATAATAGCAAACATGCTAGCCAAAATTGTTAAGTTTTTCAGACTGAAATGTATGTTAATTCAGGAGCTATATAAGCACAGATCAGTTAAAAGATCAAGTATTTGGCCTTTTTAAAACGTAAGAGTTTTACTTAGATTTCCACTTGAAATATAACACTCCAATAATTTTCTCCTTATTTCTCTGGGTGTCACCTCTCTATCTTTTGTGAAAGTTACCACTAGACACTCGGTTATCCACCTTTAGCCATGGGTCATACTCAGCATTTTCTCCTCTTCTCCTACGCACTTCCTCTATAGCCCATCTCTTTCAACTCTTTAGCTCCTATGACCTGTTCTTTCCATCTCCTCTGAGGGTACCTGATTTTAGAATCTCAAGTCATTGGAAGTTTTTCCTCCTTCCTCAACACCTTCCACACTGCTGTGTGAGTGCTCTAAGACACACGTCTAAGCTTGGCTTTCTTGTATATCAAGTTCTTCTAGGTCTTCTTACAGCCATAAAGAAGTACAAATAGCTTGGCATTTTATGTAAACCCTGGTGTCATAAAATTTTATTATCTGTATATCCTCCTCTCGTGATTTTCCTTTCACAGGCTTTCCTCCAGCCATATTATGCTAATGAACTTTTTTACATGCTCTCACACCTGTCTCATCTCCAAGGTCCTTTGGCCTACATGGATGTCCTTTCCCTACACTCATGTCCGTATAATCCCCTATTTCCATTTACTTCTGTCTTTATTGTTCTTCTGGTCATAGCACATTATCATCACTTTTGAGAATTTTTCCTTCAGATTCTCAGTCTCAACTGGGTACATGCTCATCAGCTTCTGGAGACTTACCATTTTGCATTTTCATTTCTTGTCAGTATTTTAGACTGGAAACTAACTGTTTATAGGCAGAGGCTAGGATTTATTCTTACTTGATAATGCCTATATAGGGTCTATTGTCATAAATACATCGTGGGGCCATAATTCCTGAGGACATGTACACACTGTAGGGACACATGGCTTGCAGTAAATGAAAAAATGTGATAAGTTAGAGGGTCAATAAATTTTGCATTTGTAAAAAGCAGGAGTAGAAGAGATAATAGGTGATATGTGGAACACTGGGAATGAAAGTATAGTCAGAAAGCAAGAAATTGATTCTAGGGGCTTAGGGGTAAAGTCAGAGAGAAATACTTAAAGACATAGCTCAGGAAATGGAGTGGGAAACAGAACCAAGTAACCACAGTCACTACTAGAAATACAGTCAAGAACATGCATTGAGGGAGAGGACCGACGCAGGACAAACAGAATTCAGGATTAAACAGAAGACCAAGCAAGAGGCTGATGGTCTGTGGATGACCGACCTAAAAGGTGTAGAGATGCCATGATCTTCACAGAAGATGTTTTGCACAGGAAGAAAGAATGTCTGGAATGTGACAGAAGATAAATAGTTATATTGTTATGCACTGCAATGTGATCTGAGAGGTCTTTCCAGGAGGTGCTAGTGGTAAAGAACCCCCCTGTCAATGCAGGAGACTTAAGAGATGTGGGTTCCATCCCTGGGTCAGAAATCCCCTGGAGGAGGGCAAGGCAACCTTCTCTAGTATTCTTGCCTGGAGAATTCCACGGAGAAAGAAACCTGGCAGGCTACAGTTCATAGGGTCTCAAAGAGTTGGACACGACTGAAGCAACTTAGCATGCCCATGACTTGAGAACCCACTAAAGGTGAAGGTGTTGGTGGTAATCCCCACTTTACTCACTGACAACAGATGTTTAAATCTTAAAAGTGGCATTTAAAGACGATTTCACTTTAGCTGTAAGGGTCTCCTCAGCCCTGGACAGATATTACTGTTACCTCTGATTAGATGTTATTGGTCTTCTGAGGCACAGGCAGTTGATCTCACGTGGCTAGGTGACATATAGCTGTAGCTATATCAGCCAGGAAATGATCCTATAATCATAATAACTTACATGTAACAGGTTTTACACACGTTACCCTTCAGAAAGCACTTCAAGTATGTTATTACTTGTTTCCCTTTACTGCATTTGTTTTGCTTGTTATTGAACTGTCATATCTGCTGACTTAAGAAATGTCCTTTCCCATCACTGTTCAATCATCTTTTTTCCTCTGTCAAAACTTTTAAGTCTCAGGGTCTCTAAGAGATTATTCCAGACAAGCCTGGTCAGTTTCCAGTCACTGATTCCCAACTGTGATCTCATCCTTAAAGGCTTTCCCTTCCCCTTCTCAATTTAACAAGCTTTCAATAGCCTTTCCAGTAAAATGTAGTTGTTTATATGGTTTTATATTTCCTCCCGTTGCCTTTATAAGCATTTATCCATATTGACATTGATTTCTATCAGGCCATAAACTATTCAAGGTAAAGAAAATGGTACAAGATGACTAATCTTTATCAAGAGCCAGGCATGGTCTGAGTGTCCTGTAAGCATAAGCTAGTATAATACCCACCAGCTCACAGGAGAGGCACAAACTGATGTGTATGTAAAGCTCAGACATAGAGAAGTAAGGGAACTTTCCCCCACAGATACTAAGGGAGATGGTCTAGAATTTGAATCCAGAGCCCAGACTTTTATCCATCATTTGTATTTCTTTCCTAAATTAATCTCTAATAGTTGATGACTTCAGGCCTCACCTATGCCATTGATTATCTGGATGTCATTACAATGTACTCTGTATAAAGTCAGTGTATACCTCAAGCTTTATTGTAATTATTGCCTGAAATAACATGTACAGGATTTAGAAGGAGCTGGAAGATGGTAAACTTTTGTTTTCTCAGTAGTATATCGCTGTTGTCTATGGCTGGTGATATGTATGTTTTGGCTCAGAGAATGAAATGTTAATGCCTAATAATACTAAAATATTATTAACATAAAGGTAATAAATGTAATTAGTTATTGACTAATACTTATTTTCTATTTCTTTTTATTTACTTATTTGCCAGGCTATGCAGTTCTTAAGTTTGATAGAAGAATTCTTAGATAATCTAATTTTACACTTTCCTTAGTAAATGCTAAATTCCGTCACATAGGAGAAAGTTTCGTTACTGTTGGTACAGTGGTTTAATATTCACTTTTATTCCCTGTGTGGTGGTTCTGATTTAACTGGTGTTTAAAATAAAGCTTGCTACTTATTATGTTTTTATAATTGCAAATGTATATATTAATCACACCTATATATAATATATATACATATATATACTGTGCTTTCCTTTATTTTCCTTAAATCTTTTACTGTCTCATAATCATAGCATTTGAAATCTCATAAAACATTATTTGGGGACTTGCTAGAAATGTCATCTACATAGTAATGGCTCAAGTTTGTAGCATTCTTAAAGCATAATAGGAGATAGAATTCATAGCAGATTAATAAACATCTCTCTTTTAGGGTCAATATTTGTGGCTGGTATGAATTTGTTCCTAGAGGGCAGTTAGCAAAACAGCATTATGACTGTGTGCAGAAGCATAAAACAGACAAGGAAAAAAAAAAGATCTCTGAACTGGGTAGAATTATTTTTTGTTAGATTCTGAAGTCTGTGAACGTTACACTTGTAACCTCTTAGTTTAGCTTTATAAACAGGATTTTCAGGGTATGCTTGGATGAATAAATGAATCTGAAAGAACATTGTTTGGACACATCTTTAGAGATTGCTCTAGCTTGGCTGTATCAAGCAAAGTATCCCTGTTGGGTGTTGGGTTTTCCATTCCTTCCTATGGAAGTAGCTCTGCTTGTACAGGTAGAAAGTTTATTATACATCGCCTGCAAAGGAAGAGAGTTTAGAAGAAAGCGCTGAATTAATCCAGAAGAATGCCAAATCAAAGAACAATTAGCTTTCCATATGTTCTTTTCCCCAGGTCCTACTCTCAAGATGGCTTGTGTTTCTTGCTCAGTCATGTCCAACTCTTTAAAACCAACATTTAGAAAACGAAGACCATGGCATCCGGTCCCATCACTTCATGGGAAATAGATGGGGAAACAGTGGAAACAGTGGCAGACTTTATTTTTGGGGGCTCCAAAATCACTGCAGATGGTGACTGAAGCCATGAAATTAAAAGACACTTACTCCTTGGAAGAAAAGTTATGACCAACCTAGATAGCATATTCAAAAGCAGAGACATTACTTTGCTGACTAAGGTCCGTCTAGTCAAGGCTATGGTTTTTCCAGTAGTCATGTATGGATGTGAGAGTTGGACTGTGAAGAAGGCTGAGCACCGAAGAATTGATGCTTTTGAACTGTGGTGTTGGAGAAGACTCTTGAGAGTCCCTTGGACTGCAAGGAGATCCAACCAGTCCATTCTGAAGGAGATCAACCCTGGGATTTCTTTGGAAGGAATGATGCTAAAACTGAAACTGCAGTACTTTGGCTACCTCATGTGAAGAGTTGACTCATTGAAAAAGACTCTGATGCTGGGAGGGATTGGGGGCAGGAGGAAAAGGGAACAACAGAGGATGAGATGGCTGGATGGCATCACTGACTTGATGGACGTGAGTCTGAATGAACTCCGGAAGTTGGTGATGGACAGGGAAGCCTGGCATGCTGTGATTCATGGGGTCGCAAAGAGTTGGACACGACTGAGTGACTGAAATGAACTGAACTGAACTGGACTGTAGCCTCCGTCCATGGAATTCTCCAGGCAAGGATACTTGAGTGAGTAGCCATTCTCTTCTGTAGGGGATTTTCCCAACCTAGGGACTGAATCCAGGTCTCCCACATTGTAGGTAGATTCTTTAAAGTCTGAGCCACCGGTGAAACCCAAAATAGCTTAAATGTATTCAAATTCTATGAATAGTTACAAAAAAAATCTTCATTAGTGATATCCTAGCTAAAGAAATCTCTTTCTTTGTGAGCCCAAGCACATGGTACATAGTTTCCCTTGGATATCAGGAAGTTTACAAAATAATCAGTTGATTTTCCTCTTTATGTTTATATGCCCATGTTATAATTTAGAGATGAGCTTCCCTCATAGCTCCGTTGGTAAAGAATCTGCCTGCAATGCATGAGATCTAGATTCTATTCCTGGGTCAGGACTATCCCCTGGAGAAGGAAATGACAACCCCTTCTAGTATTCTTGCCTGGGAAATCTCATGCAACAGAGGAGCCTGATGGGCTACAGTCCATGGGGTCACAAGAGCTGGACATGACTTAGCAACTAAACCACAACCACATACTTTAGAAACTAGAACTACTCAGAGCCAAATTGTTGCAGCAAGTTTCTTAGGATCTTGAATAATTGAGTATGCCTGGATTTTTGCATGAAAAATCAGAATCTTCACCTAGTTACAAGAAAAGAAAAAAAAATCCTATTCTCAAATTAATCTAATCAGAAGATTTGGCAGGTTTTAGTCTTTAACATATTATATAATTCTCATAATAGCAGAATACAAGTAAAGGTAAAGGATTTTGATTAAATTCATAGAGAAGCCAGAAATTATTTCCAAGACTAAAATTTATAAAAGAAGTGCTGTACTCAGTTGTGTCTGACTCTTTTCAGCCCCATGGACTGTAGCCCACCTGGCTTCTCCATCCACGGGGATTCTCCAGGCAAGAATACTGGAGTGGGTTGCCATGCTCTCTTCCAGGGGATCTTCTCAATCCAGGGATCAAATCCAAGTCTCCCATACTACAGGCAGATTCTTTACAATCTGAGCCACCAGGGAAGCCTGTGAATAGTGGAGTGGGTAGCTTATCTCTTCTCCAGATGACTGAAAGGGGGTTTCGGGCATTGCAAGCCGATTGTTTATCAGCGGAGCTACAAGACCTCTGGTATTTAGGATAGGTCCTCAATGATGATACAAACTGTAATTGTGAGTTCAGGTTGGGGAAAGATAATGTTCTATCTTCCTTGCTATAAAATAATTCAAATGGAAGAGAAATACACTATCAAGAAGTCTTCTAAGAATCTTACTGGAAAAAGTTTTGGTGATTTTAAGAGACTCAAGGAGAGGGTTTAGGCTATTAGAACCCTAAAGATACGTAAGTAGCCCAGGTTTAATGAAGAAGCAAATGTGAATTCCAGAAATGCTCTATCAGAGAACTTCATATTGATTATGAGCACAATTTCAGGAAGGTTCATTAAATAGGTGTTTTGTGAGCACTTATGATAAAAAGCTGGCAGCAGAGATTCACTGCGTCACACCAAGCTTACCTCATTTACATCACTACCTGACTGATAGAAAAAGGTAGACTTTAGATATTGACAGCCTGAATATTTTCAGAGTAAAGTTACTATGGGGCTGCAATTGACTTCTGCCCCTGTCCATAGCTTCTCTAGAGCTGATTTCCGAGGAAAGAAAGGTTGACGTTTTTGATCTAGAAATCTATGTTGGTAGGCAAATAAATACAATAATAAACTATCCTTTAAGCTGTTCTATGCTGTTCTAGATCATATAAATGCTCCTTAACAGGAAGCAAAAAAGGTTCACATGGTGGACAAACAGAGAAGATTTTCTTATATTCTCTTCTGGTTACTGTTTGTCAAAAGATCTGTTATTTTGCTTCAGCAATCAGAATGCCAATTACATGAAAACAGAGACTATATTTTTTTGTTTCAAAGTACTTATTAAATGTCTTTCATGTTATGAGGCTTTAGACGTGCATAGATTATGTCATAGAGGATGAAAATGAAAGTATTAGCTGTTCAGTCTTCTCTGACTCTGTGATCCCATGGACTGTCCATGGAATTCTCCAGATAAGAGTACTGAAGTGGATAGTCATTCCCTTCTCCAGGGGATCTTCCTGACCTAGGGATTGAACCGGGATCTCCCACAGTGCAGGCAGATTCATTACCATCTGAGCTACCAGGGAAGCCCAAGAATACTGGCTGTGCTTTGCTTAATCACTCAGTCATGTCTGGCTCTTTGCGAACCCATGGACTGTAGCCCACCAGGCTCCTCTGTCCATGAGAATTCTTCAGGCAAGAATACTGGAGTGGGTAGCCATTCCTTTCTCTAGGGGGTCTTCCTGACCCAGGGACTGAATCCAGGTCTCCTGCATTGCAGGCAGATTCTTTACCATCTGAGCCACCAGGGGGAGGTCCATTGAGGGTATACTTGTTACCTTCATAAGAGACATTCTCTATTCCTCTGGTTAATAGAATTCCTATTTTGTATAAGGTTTGGATACCATGTGCTTCAGTGAGCACTCTTTGGCCTATACCCATATTTGGAATCCCTGTGAACGCAATACAATATAGTGATGCATCTAAGTTTCATTGGAGAACTCAAAAACTGAAACTTCCATCTGCATTTTTAACATGATTGATCTGGACTGGCACCTTTGAGATATTCTATGTGCTCCTCATTCTGAATTGCACTTCACACTTTACTCTGTTTCCATCCAAGTAGAATGATCAGTGAGGTCCCTTGCTCTTTGGCTTCTATCTGTGTTCAAGACATTAGTGAGAATGAAGAGAGAAGGGTCAGGGGTTATCCACAAGCTCTCTGCCTACTAGGGCCCTTGGCCAATCTGTGTCTCCTATGAAGGTCATGTTCCCTCTCTGTCTCAAGCTTCTTCCCCAGAATTCTCTGCTGTGAGTAAAACTCAGAGTTATGCTACTGTGGTGCATCTTCTGGTTGGCTTTATCCCTTCTCCAGTTGATCTTCCTGAACAAGGAATTGAACCAGGGTCTCCTGCATTGCAGGTGGATTCTTTACCAACTGAGCTATCAGTTGTGCCTTAAAGGTTTGCTAAGTTATTTTAATTGGAGAATGCTCTTCTTTTTGTACTCATGCAATACAGATACTTATTTGAGATAATTATTTTGTTAGGAATCATGTAAATTGAACAGACATTCTACCTTAACCTACAAGGATATTTCTTTCCTTTTACCTGCAAGATTACCATGACAATAGCTTTAATAATCACTTTGCATGTTTATAAAACATTTTGTATGTCACATTATACACCCAATATTGGATTATATTAGCTATATATATATTGTTTAAATATATGATGTTCTTAAGCATTGATTGTGAAACAAAACACATTTATCTGGCTCCTATTGATTTTTAAGTTTACAAAAATTATATGTATGAATATATTCAACCTCTTTGAATTTTCAGCTTTTATATTAAGATTATGGAATCTTATGATTCTGATTACAATGTGTGTGAGCTTTTCTCTACATTGTACATGTATGTAATATTACACTGAGTACACTGAGTTAGGAAAAGCGCGTCTTTTGCAACATGTTTATGAAACTGCCAATCTCATTACACCCTGGTATTTTCTTTTTAAACCTTGTCTCTCCTAAGAGAAATTATTGATAGCAGACAAAAAAGAAAGGTTTAAAAAGAGAAAAATCTCCTAAGAGAGGAGTAAGCAGTGATAGGAACAGAACATTAATCTAAGTAGCTAGCTCCCCTATCTCAAGAACTTTTGTTTTCAAATAACTAATTTTCCTTTTTTTGAAGTTTTGTTTTTCTTTATCCTTTCCAACACCAGACTTTCTCTTTTGTCTTCTATACCTTTTGAAAAGGTACCTACAGTAAAGAAAAAAATACACCAGCACTTCCAATGCAGCTGCAAATTTTACATGGCTACAGAAAAGCATTATCTTCTTAAAAGGGGGGGAAAAAAACAATAAAAACATGAACCAAGGAAGCACAGAAGGTAGTGATCACATTTAGTTGTTTATCATGGAATCATCTTTATAATCCATCTGTTTTGATTTCACAGAGTAAGTTGCGAGTAATTAGAAAGATTCTTATTTTATAGATTTAGGCTTTGAAGCTTGTAAAGTCAAGACAACACAAATTTTGCAGTTTATTTTTTTTTTTTTTTTGCTAATTGAATTTCAATTTGGGTAAATGGCCAACAGGTGTGTGATGGAGCCTTATGAAACCTACATATAGCCTTTCTATAGCTTTGATGATATAAACACTCTAGTGTATTCTCCATTCTCTTTTTATTTAAAAAAGGATATTTCATTTAAAAAAAGATAGCATCATATCAACAACTCACAAAATTTAAGGCACAAGTGTTACCGAATCAGGTTCTTTCTGCCCAACCCACAGGAAGCCAAAACGGCGAGCTGCCGAGGTTTGCAGCAAAGATAGGGCTTAGTCGCAAAGCAGCCAAGAGAGGAAAAGAAATCTCAAAACTACCTCTCTGAAGGCTATGGGTTCTGAGTATTCAGGAGATAATGCAAAAGCAGCAGGGCTGTCTGAGGTTTGGGGAGTGCTAAAGCCTAATTGGAAAAAGTGCAGTAATTGCCCTCTAGGCTAGAGGGTCCTAAGCGTGGAGGTCTAGGCCCTCTGAAGTCAAGAGGTCACTGAGCGGACACTCACGCATGCCCAGTAGAAGGTTTGTGGGGTCCTATTTGGTTTTAACCAGCTCCATCCAAACTAGATGCAGCTGACTCCAACTTCCTGAAAAATAATTATTGGGTAAACGTCTTATTGTTTAAGCTAGGTGAGGCTCAGAGGGCATCCAAGTCTTAAAATGACCTTGATTAGTGTATGCTCAGTTGCTCAATCGTGTCTGTCTGACTTTTTGTAACTCTATGGACTGTAGGTCACCAGGTCAGGTCTGTCTGACTTTTTGTAACTCTATGGACTGTAGGTTACCAGGCTCCTCTATCCGTGGGATTCTTCAGGCAATAATACTGGAATGGATTGCCGTTTCCTCCTCCAGGGGATCTTCCTGACCCAGAGATCAAACCTGCATCTCCTGGGTCTCCTACATTGCAGGCTGATTCTTTAGCCACTGAGCCAAGGCAGGTGAAATGGATGTAACCTACGGTATCACAAGAAGACCAATGTATTAAAAAATAAGTTTCTGTGTAAAATTAGTTACCATTGTTGTCTTCAAAAATTTTTAGCCTCTAAATGTAAGACTGGTTTTACCCCGGGTATATGGACCCGATGATATTATACATTTGAAACATAAAAATCTCTATTCGGCATTGTCTACGAATCTTTCTCTAGACGCCAAATTTGTATTTTTAGCCATTCTGATGGTAGAAAATCAGGGGGTCAGGAACTCTAGCCTTTGATTGGGCTGGATTGGTCCTAATTACATTCGACAGTGATGAGAGCTCGGGCAGGATGCATGATGGGTAAGATGGGCCTGAAACTGACCTGCTGAGAGGTTGCCTGGAGGTGTAACTGGACAAGAGGAGAAGGCCTGGCAAAATGGCAATTATTTTGAACTCTGGGTTGTCGTAAGTCAAGCTTCCAACACCATGAGGCACCACCGTGAGACAAATAACAAGGATGGTGAGTTACGCACTTTACTTTTTTTGTCTTGGTAGTTAGGTTAGGGAAGTTTGGGTAAAGAGTTTTCCAGTCTTTATTCCTCTGTTTAGAAAGTGAAAGCATTAGTCTCTCAGTCGTATCTGACTCTCTAATCCTACGGACAGAAGCCTGCCAGGCTCCTCTGTCCATGGGATTTTCCAGGCAAGAATACTCGAGTGAGTGAGTTGCCATGTCCTTCTCCAGGGGGTCTTCCTGACCCATGGATTGAACACAGGTCTCCTGCATTGCAGGCAGATTTCCTGACCATCTGAGCCACCAGGAAAGGAAGTTTGGGTAAAGGATTTTCCAGTCTTTATTCCTTTGTCTAACGTGGGGCCAATTTGGGATGTGGGCTTAATGGAAAACAGTGTTGAGCATCAGCAGAAATGCTTGGTCAAGTTTTTTAGGAGACAGTCTGGTGGCCCAAATGGTGCTTATTTTCTGAAACTTTGTCACCTAGAGTGGGATTTCTTCATGCTTCCCCTCACCCCACCCCAGGAGTTGGGGAGAAGTGAAGCTGGCTATATTGGAGAATGTTAAAGAAGGTCTAGCAGAAGCGGAAAAGAGCTGAGAGCCACAAAGCTGTCCCTTTGTGGGCCAGGGGAGAGGGCTGTGGAAAGCAGAGGAAGAAGGCCAAGAGAACCTCAGCGCTTTCCCTACCTTGTGAGAGTGAACTTGTCGGCAATATATATATCAATAATTAATCAGAGGCTTTTTAGAAAGTAAGACTACTAATAGATACTTTAATAGCTGAAGTCCTCCTCAGTATTACACATGACCTGTGGACAGGTTTTAGTCACCATTAATTATTCATTTATTCAACAAATGGATATTAAGTTCAAAATCCTAAAGCATGCGGGGAATTAAATTTAAAAGAAAAATTGAAGGCTCTCTGTGGCTCTGAGGACATTAAAATCCTAGGTGCTAACAGAAAAAAGAGGGATCCCATGTCATATACTTGGGCTCTAATTATAACTGGAACTCTGTGGTGATCTGTCCCCCTTGCTCTGTAACCTGTCTGTCGTTTGGCACACTCCCTATCCCTCACATGGCCAACTCACTTGTAGATTCATGTCCCTCATTGTAACTACCTATCTAGATACTTGTTTTTAAATTTCTAGTTAACTTAAAGCCACGATAGTGTGTAGTTTGGAACATAAGATTTAAGGATAAGTAATGGCTGAAGTTGTCTCAAGGCAACGTCCTGTGAAAGAAGGAACTTAGTAGCCACACTGCTTTGAAATTTTCTCTTTCATGCATCTGGGGCTGAAAAATTAATTTCTACATCAGTGATACTTTAATAGGAATTCATGCAGGTCGGAGCTTCTCTTCTTCCAGTAACAAGTGTACATTCCTTACTTCAATTCAATGTAAGGATAAATTCCAGATGGTATATAAAGTTATCTTTTTGAATTACAGCTATAGAATATTCCAGACCGTGCAGGTTTTAGAACAATCCAGGTGATTTTCATGCACTTTAACCTTTTCAGGAAACTGTTCCTTTCATTTCAGTTTATATGACTTTAAAACTTGTTTAAGTTGCCATCTACTAGTTGGAACACTGGCTTGTTTCATCATGCCAGAGTTTATTTTCCTGTTTTTCAATTTATCTAGATGCTTCCTGTGTCCCTCTCTGGCTTTTTGAAAATAATGGAGAAGTAATGTAAGAATTGTGTTTAAAACCAGAATCGTATATTGGGAGAGGGTGTGTATTTCTTTCAGGTGTTCACAATGGATACATTACATTTTCAGTGCAATAGTTTGTCAGTAAAGTCACTCAACATGAGTTTTCATCTAAAAATGTTATATAAGGTAAATTTAGGCAGTGAGAGAGCATATGGCACCACCTATATTTTACTAGACTGTGCCAGTCATGAAACTTGAATGTCTATCCCTAAACACGGAATATTTTCTTTAGTTGCCAGGAGTTATCCCAGATTTTGAGGTTGGATCAAGAGCTAATTTGGTATTTGTTCATAATGATAAACTACCTGGCATTTGAATGTATTAATAAGACATCTAGAATAGTTCAAGGATGCTTGATAATTTCTGCTCTCTCAAAAGCGTGTATCATTTCCAAGATATTTCACAGTGAACTATCTTAACATCTCAAACAGTAAATTGAGTCTCCAAGGTGGCCTTAGAACTACCTATCTCAGTGGAAGTGTCTCCAGAAAAAGAACCATCTTTCAATCTTTAGATGTTAATTGGTAAATTTCTGGTTTAAATATGCATGGCATTCCACATCAGTTTCTCTCTCTACCACATGCCTTTGTGAGTAAAACATGATGGTAGGAATGGTGGCCTTCACGGGGCAAGTGGCTAATTAGATGTTTTAGTATCAAAAGTCCTTTCATTGCTAGAATATCTGCATAGTCTTATAATAGAGAGTTGGACTATAAAGAAAGCTGAGCGCCAAAGAATTGATGCTTTTGAACTGTGGTATTGGAGAAGACTCTTGAGAGTCCCTTGGACTGCAAGGAGATCCAACCAGTCCATCCTAAAGGAGATCAGCCCTGGGTGTTCATTGGAAGGACTGATGTTGAAGCTGAAACTCCAATACTTTGGCCACCTGATGCAAAGAGCTGACTCATTTGAAAAGACCCTGATGCTGGGAAAGATTGAAGGCAGGAGGAGAAGGGGATGACAGAGGATGAGATGGTTGGATGGCATCACTGACTCAATGGACATGGGTTTGGGTGAACTCGGGGAGTTGGTGATGGACAGGGAGGCCTGGCGTGCTGCAGTCCATGGGGTTGCAAAGAGTTGGACATAACTGAGCAACTGAACTAAATAAGAGTAAACATAATCTGTTGCACACTTGTCTACTTTGATTCCTTTTTGTAAGTTAATTTTAAATGTAGAAGTTCTATGCCCTTGGTTCACACACATGGCTTATTTATAAAATGCTTTGAATTGGAGAAGGATATGGCAACCCACTCCAGTATTCTTGCCTGGAAAATCCCATGGATGGAGGAGCCTGGTGGGCTACAGTCCATGGGGTCGCAAAAAGTCGGACATGACAGAGAGATTAAACAACGTCTTTTTGAAAACGTAGCTATCAAGCTATTCATGTTTTTTTTTTTTGTCAGAAAAATAATCAAATATATCTCTATATCAAGAAATGCTTGATATAACTTTTATTCTTATGACCCTTGAATGTTTTATCAATCTATGTTTATTTCTGAATACTTGTAAATAATAGCTATTTCTACTAGTCAGACGTGTGTGGTTAACATTTAAAAGGGCATTGTAAATGAAAATATATTTAAGTAGAAACAGTATTCTACAAATATTGCCCTAATTAAAACTGCTGATTTTTCCAAGGATTGGAGATCCTAGGTCTGTTGTTTTCTTTCAATTTCGGATTATAGGAACATTATAATGAGCTAAGGGCCTGCTGGATAATGATAACATTAATGCTTCTGAATAACTGCTTAGGACACAGCTAATTTGGAATAGGATTTTGAAATGAAAATTGTATATTTCTCTTTAAATAATTGAAGTAAAATATGGACAGTATCCACTTACACAACTAATTTAAATCTGTCTCTGGAAGAAAGCTTTAATTTTGCAGGTCCAGTCTACAAAACAAAGTGTTAACTAACTTCATATTTATTCTCATTTTTAATTGACTTCCCTGGTGGCTCAGACGGTAAAGCGTCTGCCTGTAATGTAGGAGACCCGGGTTCAATTCCTGAGTCGAGAAGATCCCCTGGAGAAGGAAATGGCAATCCACTCCAGCACTCTTGCCTGGAAAATTCCATGGACGGAGGAGCCTGATAGGCTACAGTCCATGGGGTTGCAAAGAGTTGGACACAACTGAGCGACCCTGTCCTGTCCTGTCCTTAATCATAGTACAACGTCACTACAGTTTGTATGGAAACAACTTTTCATGGTTCCTTAAGGGGGTCATTTACTTCAGTCATGTTCAGGGTGTGTATATATATATATAAAGTGTAGTGACACTTTAACAGTAGTGACAGGAATTCATAGCCATTAATTACATTCACAGCCCTCCCTGAAGATGTCTCTAAAATTACATTTTCCTTATTACATAGCTAGTTTTCATGTATTTACAAATGAGGAACATAAAAGCATAGCACAAAGTTTAGAGTATAAATAGTTTCACTTGGACAAAGAACATACTGAATGAATTATCAGAGCAATTTTATTGGTTCTTAGATTTACCACAGAAGAATAAAACACCCTTATTAAAATTTGCCAGCACTTAAGTCCATTTAAGCTCTATTTCATATGCCCTTAAGTTCATCAGTTGTTATTGCCAGTAAAAGGAGAGTACCTGATGAAAAAGCCATTCTTCTCTCATAATCTTCTCCTAATGAGTACGCAGAAGACTGTCTCCAATCTGATGGGAACACTGCCTCTCTGACTCTTTAGAGTTCGTGTGGATATGAGGAGAAAATATTGGTTAATTTTGCTTCCTATGATGGTCTCAATGGTTGAAGATCAGTCAACAAACTTTTAGCTTCATACTAATGTCTTAAAATTGCCGACTGGCTTCTATTTAGAGCCATGATATTGTGATTTACTACACATATCTTTGTGTGTGTGTGTATAGGTCTTTGTCCATGGTTCCTGGCTCACAACTCCCCAGACCCTTGGAATTTCCTGAGCAGTAATGGCATCTTTTATATTTGGTCCCTTGTCCTCAGTTCCTGAAATTGCTTCAACTGCACCTGAATTTGTTAATGAAGTGACTTCTGGAAATTCCCTTAAAGATGCCAGGGGATTTAAAGTTAAATTTAAAGATTAAAGTTACCAGGAGAACCTAATCAGGAACAGAAGGTTGAAACTTTCAGCCCCATGCCCTGATTTCTGGATTTCATTCAATCACCAAAAATGGCCACTAGAATGTCTATGTAATGAAGCCTTATTAAATAAAAAAAAACATTAAAGGAGAAGGTCAAAGAGATTCTGGGTTGGCAAACACATGCAAATTTGGAGAGAGTCACTGACTCGATGGACGTGAGTCTGAGTGAACTCCGGGAGTTGGTGATGGACAGGGAGGCCTCACGTGCTGCGATTCATGGGGTCGCAAAGAGTCGGACACGACTCAGCGACTGAACTGAACTGAGTGCACTTGGAGACATGGAAAAGTGACAGTGAGGTCGCTCAGTCGTGTCCGACTCTTTGCGACCCCATGGACTGCAGCCTATCAGGCTCCTCAGTCCGTGGAATTTTCCAGGCACGAGTACTGGAGTGAGTTGCCATTTCATAAACATGGAAGTTCCAAGCTTTTCCCCATAACTTCCCATAACTTCTACATCTCTTTATCTGGCTATTGATCCACATCCTTTGATACTGTTTGTAATAAACCCATTATCTAGTGATTGGTTTCCTGAGTTTTGTGAGCTTTTCCAGCAAATTAAGTGAAACCAAGAAGGGGTCATGGGAACCTTTGCCTTCTAGTGAGTTGGTCAGAAACATGGGTGACAATGTTCACTTGAAGTTGAAGCTAGGGAATAGTTTTGTAGGACTGAGCCCTTAACTGGTGAGATCTGAATCTATCTCTGGGTAAGCAGTGTCAGATTTCAGTTGAATTGTAGGACACCCAGCTGGTATCGGGCTTCCGTGATAGTTCAGTTGGTAAAGAATCTGACTGTAATGCGGGAGACCCCAGTTTGATTCCTGGGTTGTGAAGATCCCCTGGAAAAGGCATAGGCTACTCACTCCCTATTCTTGGGCTTCCCTTGTGGCTCAGCTGGTAAAGAATTCGCCTGCAATGCAAGAGACCTGGCTTCAATCCCTGGGTTGGGAAGATCCCCTGGAGATGGGAACAGGTACCCCCTCCAGTATTCTGGCCCGGAGAATTCCATGGACTGTATAGTCTATGGGGTTGCAGAGTCGGACAGGACTGAGTGACTTTCACTACTACTAGATGGTAGCAGAATTGCTTGGCCTGAGGGGAAAAGCTCACATTTTAGGGTTGGGTACAGAATCCTTAGATGCTGAAACATAAAATAAGAAAGCTAAGGCTTCTAAGGACTGACATATATTCCAGAAATTGTATTGATCCTATTTCTTTTAATTAACAAACTCTTTTCCAATTAGTGTAATTTTTTCTATGCTTTGAAAGGTTCACTAACTAGTTGTAGGTTTCACAGCTCACAAGAGGAAGAAACTACAGTGAACTCTGGTTTGTGGAACTCTGGCTGTTGGACTCTAAAATTCACTTTTGTGTCTCCACTGATCACAGAAGAGAGAAACAACTCTCCTGCAAGTAGAGAACCAAAATCTCCAATCTGAGAAATGGAAATCCTGTTTAAACTTTTAACTTAAATCCTCTTTAAACTCTGAAGACAAAATCTCAAGTCATGGCTAGAATTCAAAGTAGTGACATGGCTAGCTGGGCATATGTCTAGAGATGCAGTATCGTAAGGTTGGTATGAATACCTGATGAAAATCTCCCTCGTGATTCCCAAATCATATGTACAGCTGCATTTAATAGTAACATGAATCATTAATTTTGGGCTATCGGGCCCTGAAAGCTGAATTGTCAAAGATTAAGGTTTTCAACAACAAAGATCTTGTCTAGACAATAAGAAACATACATTAATCAGAGAATTCTCTAGGCAATTTGGTTAATAATTCATCTTGCTCAATATTATAAAATATGACAACTGAGAAAATTATGAAAGGTCTTCAGAGTACTCAGTGTAGTTGCCCATACTTCCTCTTGGGAATTAAAAGGGCAAAGTTTCTGTCAAAGGTTTTTGCTATTTTCCTCCCATTTCTACTTCTGAGGAGATCTGAAATGAGGATGACTTAGATAAAATAGCAATTTAAAATTTAAAGTCAAAATGGAAGCAACTTAAGAAATTTTTAAAAATCTAAATCCTAAAACCACTGAACCCAAACTGTCAAATCCAATTACCTCTCTCTCATATATTAACAATTTTTAATCCTGCCTCAATGTAACTCTCTCCCACATATGCCTGACTTAATTCTAGTTTTATGCATTTTGTCATAGATGACCTCTCAGACTCAGTTCCTCCAGCCTAATAACAATGTTGCTACTTACATTCTTCTGATACCCGATACATGGGGTTTTTTTTTCTTTTTCTCACAACAACCAATTCTCTCCTCTCCAGACATCAAGGGGATGTCCTCCATTTCAATTCAGTTGAAACTATTTACTTGCGATTAGTGTCATTTCCACAAAACTGCCCTCTATTTCAGACACCAATGGTGAGTTTAGAGCCTCTGTACTTCTGGCACACCTGCTAAAGATCAGGGGTTCGTACAACTCCCTCCACAAATTTGAGAATGTCCAGTCTTGGTGTATTATCAACCCAGAAGCTCTCCAAACTCCATTGTTTAGGGGTTTTTCATAGTTTTTAGTACATATTTTTGTTGGATTAAATCATTGCTGCTGCTGTTGCTAAGTCGTTTCAGTCGTGTCCAACTCTGTGTGACCCCATAGATGGAAACCCACCAGGCTCCCCTGTCCCTGGGATTCTCCAGGCAAGAACACTGGAGTGGGTTGCCATTTCCTTCTTCAGATTAAATCATTGGCCAAATGTAAATAACTTAATCTCTAGCCCCTCTTCTCTCTCCAGAGGACAGGGGGCGGGAGTGAAAATTCCATCCGTGTTAAACTGTGCCTTGGCCTTTCTGGTGACTATCACCTATCCTGAAGCTGTCTAGAGGCCTCCCAGTTAAACTAGTCATCGCATTAGATGTAAACATTGAATAAATTCATTTACAGTTGAAACACTCCTCTCACCCCTATTAGTCGGGAAGCCACAAGGTTTGAGAGTCTCTGTGCTAGGATCTAAGGACAGAATCCAAAGATAGATTTCTCATTACATCACACCACCCTATCTTGTTCACTATCCCTTACAGGACCTACCCTAGACCTGTGGTTCTAATTACTCTGTGTGTATCTCTGAAACTGTATTGAAACAGAGACTCCTGGACCCTGTGTGTGGACTTTCTGGGTCAGTGTTTTTTCTTTTGGGGGCGGGGGTTGCCTGAGAATATGCAGTTCTAACAAGTTCCCAGATGATGTTCATACCGTAGGTCCAAAAGTCACACTTTTCAGAATGACTAGCTGAGACACTGTTGCCTCAGCAACTCACCAGGCTCACAATTTCATGTACCCGATTTTGTAAAGTCTTCCTTTAATCAATTTTAAATTTATTTATTTGTTTATTTGGCTGTGTCTGGTCTTAATTGCAGCACACAGGATCTTTGATACTGCCTGCTGGATCTTTTGCTGTGGCACATGAATTCTCTATTTGTGGTGGGTAAGCTTCAGAGTGTGTGGGCTTTAGAGTAGTCCTGGCAGCTTAGCTGCTTTGCACCTTGTGAGACTCCTGTTCCCTGACCAGGATCAAACCAGTGTGTCCTAAATTGCAAGTACTCCCAGCCCCACCCCTGCCAAAAGAGCCACACTTTTCAGAATGACTAGCTGAAACATTGTCTCAGTAGTAACTCACCATGCTCACAATTTTATATGCCCCATTCTCTGAGCTCTCCCTTTAATCATTTCTTGTAATACTAACTTTGCCATCGTTCAGTCTCTCTGGGACTTCCAAATTACTTTTAACATCTTAACACAAGACCCTCATATCTTTAAGGTCCTCTCTAGCTTCTTTCCCTGCCTAAATTCCATGATCAATCATTTCTTTGCCTACACCTTCAACTTCCTTGTTTCTTTTTCACTTGGCTGAACCAGCTTGGAAAATAATCAATCCTAGTTAGTTACAGATTTCCAGTTAATCTACAGTTATTTTCGAGAAACTGGATGCATCGAGTAAAGCATGCTGTCGTCTTCCATTTAAATTTATAACTGAGAACCTCAGCACTGCCTGTCTCAATCATTCCAGTTCAGTTCAGTCACTCAGTCATGTCTGACTCTTTGCGACCCTATGGACTGCAGCATGCCAGGCCTCCCTGTCTATCACCAACTCCCAGAGTTTATTCAAACTCATGTCCATTGAGTCAGTGATGCCATCCAATCACCTCATCCTCTGTCATCCCCTTCTCCTCCTGCCTTCAATCTTTCCCTGCAGCATCAGGGTCTTTTCCAATGAGTTAGTTCTTCACATCAGGTGGCCAAAGTATTGGAGCTTCAGCATCAGTCCTTCCAATGAATGTTGAGGGTTGATTTCCTTTAAGACTGGCTGGTTTGATCTTCTTGCAGTCCAAGGGACTCTCAAGAGTCTTCTCCAACACCACAGTTCAAAAGCATCAGTTCTTCAATGCTCAGCTTTCTTTATGGTCCAACTCTCATATCCATACATGACTACTGGAAAAACCATAGCTTTAACTAGACAAAACTTTGTTGGCAAAGTAATGTCTCTGCTTTTTAATATGCTGCCTAGGTTGCTCATTAGGTTGGCTCAGAGGGTAAAGTGTCTGCCTGCAATGCAGGAGACCTGGGTTCGATCCCTGGGTTGGGAAGATCCCCTGGAGAAGGAAATGGCACCCCACTCCAGTATTCTTGCCTGGAGAATTCCATGGACAGAGGAGCCTGGTGGGCTACAGTCCACGGGGTTGCAAAGAGTCAGACAGTACTTGGCAACTTCCTTCAGCACTTCAGGCTGGTCATGGCTTTTCTTCCAAGGAACAAGTGTCTTTTAATTTCTCAGTCATCTAGATATGCCCCAATCCATTCCCTCTCTAATTCACCTAGGTAATAGTTTTGTATCTTTTCCTATTTTTTACACATGACACCTCCCCAGAAATTATTCCTTTTGGTTCTTACTTCCCTAGGAACATTGAATCAAGCAGAAAATAACTTCCATGGACTCCTGACACCATTTATATCTACTTTACTGTGTCTGCACCTGTATTAAAATTGCCTTCTCCTCATTATTACACATGAACTACATGACCCTTACCTGGACATTCTCTGATGACCCTTAAATTTACAGAAGAAAGCAGTGAGAATGGAGTTAATTATTTTCTTATAACAGCTTAAATGTGTTATGTTTCTAGAGCTGGGACTGAAAATCAGTGTTTTGAAAGGGGTGGACCTATTAGAAAACCAATGGTGGAAAAATTCTAGATGAATCTGGCGACTGAGAAAACACTTTCACTACTATGATACCCTTGAAATAGACCTTCTGCATTCTCATCTGGACCAAATTCAGTCACTCCAGAGAGCTCACTAGGGTTTGAGATTTCTGAGGTCGGTGAACAAATACCCTCACTCAGAAAGTAGAGAGAAAAGACTTACCAGGTACATCATCTTAAGGACATTTAATTTAAAACATACTTCATGGGACTGACACACTATTGATGCTATGTATAAAATAGATAACTAAAAAAAAAAATAAAATAAAATAAAATAGATAACTAGAGAGAACCTACAGTATAGCACAAGGACCTCTACTCAGGGCTCTGCGGTAATTTAAATGAGAAGGATATCCGAAGAAGAGGGATATATGTGAACAAATCGCTGATTCCCTTTGCTGTACAGTAGAAACTAACACAACAGTATAAAGCAATTATACTCCAATAAAAGTTGAAAAAAATATTAAAGCGCTGCCTGATTAGGTCAGGCTCACCCAGAAAAATAAATACATAAAACCTACTTCATAGTCAAATGTAGTCTTAGTAACTATCTGCTACCTGATCATTTCCACTCTATAACAGTGGGAAGAATGGAAAGAACCCAGAACTTTCTCAAATGCTTGAAATTAGGGAAAATTTTGTATCCTTGGAAGAAAACAGCTCAGAAAGGTAAGCTTGAAGATATAGAATGTAAACCTAAAAAAATGTTATCTTTTTGAGAAAATGTTGAATCTCTGCAAGAACAATAGTGTGAAAATCACTGTCTTTTATATCTGTCAATGTGTTTGGCAATAATTTATATAATATATATGCTCTTTTTTAACACTAGCTTAAGAGAAAGCTTTGTTTCTGGGAAATTTATCAAAATCTTTAAAAATATCTTTCATCCTTAAAATGCAAAAACTGTCAAATATTGTCAGACAACTCTGCATATAAATAACTTTATATAAATGTACATAATAGGTGACAACAATGCCACTGGTGGCTGGTGTTTTTGCTTTTATTTCATTTTATAATGATAAATCTAGTTAAAATCCAGCTTCTTAACTGAATTTCAGGATGAGTGTCTCAGAGATCAATATATATATAGTCTCATCTTTAGAAATAAATCTTTTCTAGTTTCTTAAAATATCACATAGGCTCTGACTTGGTTATACTCTGAAAAATTACCTAGATTTATCTACATTTACTGCAAGTTGAACACTTTGAATGTCTACTCTGTTTTGGTGGCTCTTTAATTACAATAAAATACTTACAAAATATATTGGTTAACAAATGGATAATTTGAACGTTATATAGTTAAATTTTTACTTTGTGTTTTCAATTCTTTAAATTGGTGCATATACTTGGAATGATATGCATTTTACTATATCATATTTCAGGCTTTTTATCTTCAGCTACAAAATTTTTTCCATCCTTTTAATTATGTTAACAGCCTTGAGTCACCCAGCATTGCCCATCCACCTCCACTAATTCACAACTCTATTGTGTTTCTCCAGAAGATGCATTTCCATAGTTCTGCCTTGTTATAAGGTTTATTTTTTTTTCCTTCTATTTTTTTTTTTGACTGCCATCCAAATTTTTTTGGCTTTCTCTGGGATTTTCACTTTATTGTTTGTCACTTCCTTTTTTTCCCCTTAGCTTTTAGTAATGTACTGCTGTTATATCTGCCTCAGCTTTTAGTTCCCTTACAGATTTGTTTTTAAGACTTCAAACTTTTTCACTTTATTTTTAGCTCCTGAAACTTGCAAAAGTCTGTACCCTTTTGATTTTCACTTGCTTCATTGACACATTCTTGTATTTTGTTTTCATTTTAAAATACCAGAAAGTAAAATGTCTCTGAAGCTTGATGAGTGGAATAGTTTATTTATAATTCCAAAAATTTTTTACATTTTGCGAGATATTTGCTTATAGGTTAAAACCTTATGCATAAATTTCTTAAAAAAATAAATTTCTGTGGAGTTGTCTGACTCACTTTTACTGTAAAATACAGCCATTGATGCAATACTTTTATTTTGCCACTCAGAGAATAACTAACAAAGACATATTGCTATTAGTTGCATCCACCTGTGAATGTATTCAGTTAGATACTATTAAAACTCCTTTGAACTTAAGGAGATGTGGAAAAGTTTTAAAAACAAGGAAAGTATATATTTTTATTCACATTAGACTTCATTTCTCTTCTGGAAATAAAGAGCAATCAGTGGTATACTGGCAAACTGGCCAGGATAGGAGGAAGTGAAAAGTCACAGAGCTAGCCCATTTCTGTGGTGTGAATACTATCACCACACCCAATTTGAAACTACTGTCAATTTAACGAGCTCACAAATTTTCTGAAAATTTAATATCAGCTGACACAAGTGGGGACAGGCCAGCACAATCCAGGTCCAACACAAAACCGTTATTAACTTTTACTAGGGCACAGATATCTTTGAACATACACTGGAGTCTGTGACCCTCAAACAATAAAAATGGTTGTAAACCGATTTTGACAAAACTTTGTTCTAAAAGTGAATCCCTGTATAAAAGTCCCTTTTCTAAGTGTTTTTGTAATTTAAAGGGTTTAACCATTATGATTTATAAATGAGAATTTACTATTTAATCTCAACAGTTTGCCTTTCGTATTTTGGGAACCAGATATTTAACTGTGCAGTGAACAACTGTACTTCTGCAGAGAAACTAAGGAATTGTAAAAAGAAAGGGGCCTTCCTCTCCAAATAGTATATTACTATTCTTCCTGAAGCTCAGCATGTAAAATATTAATATTCTTTCAAGGATTATATGTGATTTTTGTACTTCCAATTTCGGGACTCTTTGACTAATTTCTATCAGATAATATGACTAAAAGAGCAACTGCTGCTATATTGGAAAAGCAAGTTTTTCTTTTCATATTTTGATAATTTTGTCAAAGTACAAAATTGTAAGTTAAATTAAGTGAACATCTGAGAATTTCGGCTCTACTGTTCTAAAAGTAAATTTTAGATGCCTTGCATGTAAGGAATAACCAAAAAGAATAAAATAATTCTCAAATGCCACTTCAATGATTCTTTGCTTACAGTGTATCTAATTAAAAGGCAAAATTCTCCATTTCAAGTTAATTAATTAGAAAGTAAATTCTCATTAACCATATAAATCTGGAGTCAATAAACTTGTAAAGAAAACACTTTAATTTCATTGCTGATAAGTTTGAGAATTTAAATCTCAACTTACTGTGATGCATTTATTTACTTTGTGCTGACAGGACAGTATCTTGGGGCTTTGTTTTCCAAGTCATTTCTAAATCTGCAGTGTATCAAAGTCTCTTCATTATGCTTTGGATGTTATGGTAGAAAAATGGTATCTTCACAAAGATGCATTCATTCTTCTATTGAAAATGCCTACTTAAAATTCTATGTGGATAGTTTTATTGAAGAAATATGTAGGCAAGCCATTAATTATATGCAAAGACTTGGAACAAATTCTTATAAGAAACATAGCATGCCTTCCATTAAATGTATACATTTTTTACAAAGTTACTGAAAGTCTTCCTGAGATTATGCAATAAATCTTAGAAATTTAATCACTCTGTTCCCTCAAAGGTAATTTGTTTGTCTCTATGACAGACACACAGGGCATACACTCAGATCTCAGCCTAGTTTAACTCGACAGTATTTTTCAGTGCATTTTTGTTTCCTAAAAATCTAGCTGCTGAGGCTAAGTTATTCAGTTATTGTGCTCAGTTTCTTTTTGTTTTATTTTGTAATTATTGTTCTATTTTGGTTCTCCTTTAGAATTGTGAAAAGATCTTATAACAGGAAATGCAGAGCATATATAAATGAGTGAAAATGCATCCTGCCATTAAGCTGAATCTGGAAAAAGTGTTTTGTTATAGATTATACCTTGAATTTTAAGCACCATTTTATTCAAGGCACATGAAACATTTTCCAGCTTATATATTTCACAACAGTATAGAATTTACTGCTTTTTTTTTTTTTTTGGAAAAGAGATTCAGCAGATAAATCATCACTTTATTTCTTACATTTATAACTTTGATATTCTAAACTCATCAATTTGTATGGGATTAATGAAGAGTCTTTGCATGTAAAATCGACAAATCTTTTTTTTTTCAGTTTAAAAATGCAAATAGTAAAACTATATGGGTACAAATAAGTTTAAAAGAAACTAAAAAGCATGATTAATTGGTCAAAAAGAAACCTATACACATGCTTTGAAATTCTTAATATCTTGAGGACCAAAATGGATTGAAACAAACATTTCAATGTGGGGAGTTGCTAAATAGCTGAAATATATGACAAATAAATGTATCACTGTCATCAGATAGAAGACTTAGCATGGCATTTTAATAAATGCTATATTTCTCTGAAAATGTACCAGATGGTAGAATTTCAAATGTCATTCATATGATTGGTGTGAAAGAATTGTCTTCCTCATTTATTGTAGTGGGCTCCAGAAATCAGAGTTCAATTCTTACCAAGAAGTCTTAGAGAAGTTTCTTATGTATAAATATATGAGCCTTATTGATTATTCAAGGAGAAGGCAATGGCACCCCACTCCAGTACTCTTGCCTGGAAAATCCCACGGGAGGAGCCTGGTGGGCTGCAGTCCATGGGGTCGCTAAGAGTCGGACACGACTGAGCGACTTCACTTTCACTTTTCACTTTCATGCATTGGAGAAGGAAATGGCAACCCACTCCAGTGTTCTTTCCTGCAGAATCCCAGGGCTGGGGGAGCCTGGTGGGCTGCCGTCTATGGGGTTGCACAGAGTCAGACACAACTGAAGTGACTTAGCAGATTGCTTATTCAAATTCTAATTAGACAATTCTCTTAATTCCCTCTGTCACACGAAACATGCAGAAGCGCTTCACTTTCTAGGCAAGTAAATCTCACATCACTTCAGAACTCTAAGGCCAGGAATACATGATTCTCTAGCTGAAATTTCCAAAAAAGATTTCTCAGGATGAAAGAATGAACCTAACATTAACTGCCTATGGGGCAAACACTTTGGATCTATGGTTTTGGCCATTTCACTCTGCCACTAAAAGATATGTATTAATCGCTCACCACATGTCAGGTGTTGTGGTATATATTGAGAGAATGTTATTGTGTGGTGGCTAAGTCATATCTGACTCTTTTCCTAACCCGTGGACTGTCACCCACAAGGTTCCTCTGTCCATGGGATTTCCCAGGCAAGAATACTGGAGTGGGTTGCCAGTTCCTTCCCCAGGGGATCTTTCAGACCCAGAGATCTCTTGACCTCTGAGTCACCAGAGAAGCTCACTGAGGGAATAGGAAGGAAAAAAGAGTAACTGGAAAATCGTTGACATCAGTTCGCTTGATCTCATATGCCCTGTAGCTGAATTCCTGGTAAATCAGGAGACAGTTTCAACTGATATGAATAGTGTCCCTCCCAGGATGCCAAATGCTGGCCTTGAAATGTTAGCTAAACTCGATTCCTGGCTTCATCGGTTTACAAACTCAAAGTTTTGTAAGTAAATAAGTGGATGTTGGCTGCTCATTTAAATTCTCTCACATTTAAGCCTCTGTGATGCCCCTTTGGTTTGGCTTCCTTATGCCTCTAAATTTACACAATATTCTTCTTTCTAGCTTTCTCTTCCCTCATCTAGTCTTTAATTTCTGACACCCTGAACCCTCCTCTCCAAGTCCCCCTCCACATATGCTGCCCAAGTTTGGTTACTCCTTTCTTACTCTTAGTGACACGTACTCCCTTGAGTGAGGTTATCTACATCCTGCTCCCACACCCTGTGATCCAACTGGCTTCCCTTCCTCCTTTCTTCAGGCTGCCTTTTGAGATCACACAGCTGGTCACCAACACAAGGCACTCCAGCTTCCTCCTATTGTTTGTGTCAGGCCCTGCCTCATTGCATTCAACACACCACCAAATACTCTGGATTTCACCTGTGAGATCTATCAACCTCTCTGTCCTCATTACCCTGCTATTGCTATATCCCTCATAGCCTCTCACCTGGACCCTGTCATATACTCTTAACAGATCTGATTCCCTTATCCATTTTTACTCCTCTCCAGAAGTTCAAGCTGGATTTAGAAAAGGCAGAGGAACCAGAAATCAAATTGCCAATGTTGAAAAAGCAAGAGAGTTCCAGAAAAGTGTAAACTTCTGCTTTACTGACTATGCCAAAGCATTTGACTGTGTGGATCACCAGAAACTGGAAAATTCTGAAAGAGATGGGAATACCAGACCACCTGACCTGCCTCTTGAGAAACCTGTATGCAGGTCAGGATGCAACAGTTAGAACTGGACATGGAACAACAACAGACTGGCTCCAAATTGGGACAGGAGTACATCAAGGCTATATATTGTCACCCTGCTTATTTAACTTACATGCAGAGTAAATCATGAGAAATGCTGGGCTGGATGAAGCACAAGCTGGAATCAAGATTTCCGGGAGAAATATCAGTAACCTCAGGTATGCAGATGACACTACCCTTGTGGCAGAAAGGGAAGGAGAACTAAAGAGCCTCTTGATGAACATGAAAGAGGAGAGTGAAAAAATTGGCTTAAAACTCAATATTCAGAAAACAAAGATCATGGCATCCAGTCCCATCACTTCATGGCAAATAGATGGGGAAACGATGGAAACAGTAAGGGACTTTATCTTGTGGGGAGCTCCAAAATCACTGCAGATGGTGACTGCAGCCATGAAATTAAAAGATGCTTACTCCTTGGAAGAAAACTTATGACCAACCTAGACAGCATATTAAAAAGCAGAGACATTATTTGCCAACAGAGATCCATCTAGTCAAAGCTATGGTTTTTCCAGTCATCATGTATATGAGAGTTGGACTATAAGGAAAACTGAGCACTGAAGAATTGATGCTTTTGAACTGTGGTGTTGGAGAAGACTCTTGAGAGTCCCTTGGACTACAAGGAGATCCAACCAGTCTATCCTAAAGGAGATCCTAAATATTCATTGGAAGGACTGATGCTGAAGCTGAAACTCTGGCCATCTCATGTGAAGAACTGACTCTTTTGAAAAGACCCTGATGCTGGGAAAGATTGAAGGCGGGAGGAGAAGGGGATGACAGAGGATGAGATGGTTGGATGGCATCTTTGACTCAATGGACGTGAGTTTGAGTAAACTTCAGGAGTTGGTGATGGACAGGGAGGCCTGGCGTGCTGCAGTCTATGGGGTTGCAAAGACTCACATGACTGAGGAACTGAACTGAATTGAACTCGACAATCTACCATTTTTTACAATGTATATTTTTCTACAAATCTTCATAATAAAACCAAGGCTCTTATTCTGAAATTCATGTTTTGGAGCTGGCAGCTAGCAGCTTTGGCTTTGCATCCAAAACACCTGAATTTTTTTTTTTTTTTTTTTAGAATTGCAGATTCCAGGCTACTCTTCTTGAGATTCTGGTTTAATTGGTTTGGCGTGGTTCTGTGCACCAGTATTTCTAAAACACATGAGAGATCCAAATGAGTATAAAAAGCAGACCAATTCGGATTCAGTCCTTTTCACCTTTCTTACCTGCCTCCCTTTCCCTGGGGACCGCCATGCTCCTCCTCCACTTACTCAGGCTCCTATGACAGTGCCCACTCAATACTTTGCCAAAACAGCCTTTCATCTTTCTTAACCCACTTCTTGTCCTTCTTCCTCAGTAACCTGCTTTAAAAAGTGAATTGAAAGTTGTTCAGTTGTGTCTAACTCTTTGTGACCCTGTGGATTGTATCCTGCCAGGCTTCTCTGTCCATGGGATTCTCCAGGCAAGAATTCTGGAGTGGGTTGCCATTATCTTCTCCAGGGGATCTTCCCAACTCAGGGATCTAACCCAAGTCTCCTGCACTGCAGGGAGATTCTTTACCATCTGAGCTACCAGGGAATCTGTTTAAACTGTACTCAAAACAGCTAGAGAGTCATATTAACACAGCTCCAAATGAGACTATAGAATACCCTCGACTTCTTTTTTTAAATATTGAAGAATGCATGCTTTATTGTATTTATGCCTCTCTTCTGCTGGGCTGTGAGCTCCTCTTTAAGAAAGAGGCCTGTTTGTGATTTATTTCGCCCTGAGGTCCTCATTGTATCCTATGACTGAAATGGAATAGAGACTCATTAAAAGATTTTTAAGCTGATTTTAAGGTATTACATCTGTATCTGATCTTACTTAGGGTCTTACTATTTCTCCTGCTCCCTTTTAGTCTGCATATAGACTCCTAACTGGTCTATCTGCTCTCAGTTCCTTGTTCTGCCATCTTTTCTTGACACCGTGGCAGAGTTCTCTTTTATGACGAAACATTCCAGTGATTTCCGATCAGGGTGGCAAGGCTCTAGCTTGGCTCTACGCTTGCTCCCAGAGCTGCAGCCACACCAGCTCCTGATTCTTCTTCATACCTCTTGTGCTGAAGGTGCTCCACTATCCTGTCTCCTATTCATTACAGTTTTCTCCATTCTTTCACCTGTAGGCTGTGCTTTGTGATTTAGTCACTGGGTTCCTTTGCCTTCTGGCTTTCTGTTAAGTTCAACAAATAGAAGCCCAGAGCAGGATTCTGGAGGATTGGACAGGAGGGGAGTCTGGAGTATTTGTCTCCATTCTTTTCCACTGTTACCTCACTCTAGCGTGGATGTGTTTCTTCATAGCTAAAACTCTTGGACAGAATTCTTCTTCCAAGGCACTGACTCTTGCCAGATTCCAGTGAACCTGTTTCTCCTTTTGTTCCCCATTATATGTAGAGATAGTAAGTATTTCCCGTGGTTGCTAGTCCCTTGGTGTCCCTCACCAAACCGTATTAGTCTGTCATAGCTCTTTCATTAAATTCATTAAAACGTTTCACGTGTGCCGCCTGCTTCCTACAGCATATTGATCGTATACATATGGAGCATGCTTCTTTCTCAAGGTCTTTGCACTTGCTGTTCACAAAATCTGATAGGTGCTTTTCCTAAATATCCTAATGGTTCATTCATGTTCACTCACATTGTTTACATCTCTGTTCAAATGAAATCTTCTCAGAGGGGCCTTCCCTGGTCACCTTATTACAAATAGCTCCTTCTACCTAATCTCTGTCCTTGCTCTGTTTTCCCCATGGAATATGTTACAATGTTAAACTGTCTTATTTATATTCAGTTACTTGCTCATCCATTCACTCACTTCTGCTCTGCAATGTATGGTTCTTGAGAATGATGCTGATCCTAAAGTAGGTGCTCAAAAATTTAAAAATAAATAACTTTCATAATTGAAATCTGAATCCAGTAGAGTTCTGACTCACTTTTAATCATATACATTGGTTAGATTAACAAGTTCTTTGCTCATTTTTATTTGCACTATGTTCATCATAGATTATTTTACTCATTGGCAAGATTTACATATTAATGCTTTGAAGCAAACAACAGTCATGTAAATATCAATTGCTTATAGCTCTTTTTTTTCCCCCCAAATCTAGTTCAGTGTATTTTATGTTTCACATGGACTTAAATGCCTTTAACTTCTGGTACATGTCCTTGGGAGGAGATCAGCATTGCTTTGATAGAGTAGAAGAAATATCAGGCAGACAGATACAAAATGCTTTATGTCATGTGCTTGGGATGCCTAGCCTCTCCGTTCTTTCAGGAACCCTGAGCCTCTGCTCCCTTGGCGCTGCATTTTCTGGTTCTCCTACTGCTCTCGTGTCCTCTTCCTTTTTTTGACTGAACCCTGAGTTGTCATGTTTTGTCACCACGAGGATGCCATTGCGTTTACTGTCATCATTTTACAGGATTCTGGGCTCAGCTGCCTGGTAAATTCAGTGTCACTCACTCCTTGGTAATTTGGACAGTAACGAGCGAGAGACTGACTTCTCCAGGTTCACCTTTAGACTCTCCCTCTTACCAGTTCTCAGACACTATTTACTTGAACCTATGAGTTCTAACACTGGATATAAAACAAGGAAGTTATGTCTCTCTCACCCCTTGTTAGAGACACCACTGCTTTGATTTTTTTCCCCCTGCTTGGTTACCTGGATTTTGTGTGCTTGTTTTAGTGTTTCCAACTTTTTTTCTTTCCTAAGCCTCAACGTTTAATCAATCACTTTTCTTGTTTTTTCCAGTGTCTATTCTAATCTTTTTCCGTTATCACCATTCACATGTAAATCTTGGTCACCTATTTCCTAAAAGACTACAATGACGGTAAGGAAAACTAGTACTCTATTACGTACTTACTATGTGCCATGCAGTATCCTAAGCATTTTGGGTGTCGTTTCAGACTCAAAAACATAAAGCTTAACCTAGCAAGATTTGTCAGTCCTTATTTGGTCTTTAGTTGATACTGAATAAAATTAGTCAACTGTAATGTGAAGGTATAATAAAAGATGAGACCTAGTGATTGAAATAGTTTTTATAATATCATTTGAGATTCAGTCTCACATTGTATCTCAGCTAGTTTGCACTTCCTTCCCCACATGGGTTGTATACCTCAATGTAATACTACAGTATACTATTATCCCCGTGCCATGTTCAAAATGTTCAGTCACAAACACTGGATATAAAACAGTCTAGTGGTTAAGACTTCACCAGTCAATGCAAGGGGTACAGGTTCAGTCCCTGGCCAGGGAGCTAAGATCCTACATGACTTGCAGCCAAAAAAT